>NC_083362.1:5327500-5702500 GCF_030254825.1 Meriones unguiculatus | reverse complement strand
AGAAAGTTCTAGCGTGGCCTGGGCTACATGAGGTCATGTACAATAACAACAAACCAAAAATGCACAGTGGCTGAACAAACTGTCTACAACTATGCAGCCTTAGTGCAAAGCTTGGTCCTGTCCCTGGCTGTGTGGCCTTAGGCAGAACACCCAGCTTCTCTCTGCCTTGTCTGTCAAATGGCGATCCAAAGGTACGTACAGTGCTGAGAATTCTACCTTGAGAATTCAAACATGTTTTTATTTATAAAGTGCTCAGCACACTGCTTCACACGCAGTCAGCGCAACATGAGTGATTGCAAATAAAATATAAATTATTCCCCGAGGAGGCTGTTGCTAAAAGGTGGGGGCAGAGCCTAAATTGCTTCTATGATGTAGAAATCCTTCCCAAGTTCAATTTCCTCTTACAGGAAAAAGTATTCGGGACTTGAAAAAGCAGGCGATCTGGGGAGGAAAAGCCCACTGAATATACATGTGCACAAACTCGCTGTTTTTATGGCCCCAGGGTGATGGGAAGCGAAGCCTCCCCGACCGCCTTCTCGGAAGATGCGCCTGGATGGATTAGCCCAACGGTAAACAGGAGGATATTGCGAGTGTGTGAGTTCGTGTTTGCTCAGGGTTCAGACTTTGCCCTGGCGAAGCCCTGATAGTCACAGGTTAATGAACGAGGCGACGCTGATGGCTTTAATGGCATCGGCAGACGCTGGAGCCTCCTGATTTACTCCTGCATACTCACATTGTTGGCTGTTGCTCACCCTGAGAGCCGTCAGGGGTGGCACCCCGCAGCACAGATGGCCCCTCCCCTCTGAAATAACAAGGCTTCTATGCACAGAAAGGATGTCAGTGTGGCTCATACATATACTTAGAGATTTATTAAGATTTATAGGTATGCATAAGTGTTTGCGAGGATATATGTCCTGTATATGCATCCAGAAGAGGGTGTTACATTCCCTGGAGCTGGAGTTGTAGGCAGTTGTGAGCCTGAAAGAGATTCTGAGAACCCAACTCAGGCCCTCCGGAAGAGCCGCAAGTGACTGTAAGCACCGAGCCACCTCTCCAGCCCTGGCTTATGTCTCTGACGTGAACTTTGCTTAAGAATAGTGTGGAGAAATAATGCATTTAAACAGGTGGCCTGCGGAGCCCCTCTGATGCCCCCTCGTTCACCTACAAATATTCACGGCACACTCTGTGATGGGACAGCCTTCTGTCCCTCGGCAGGTCAGGAGAGCCTCTGTTCTCACAGGCTTTGTACAGTCTATGAGCAGGATGGAGCGAGAAAGCAGGAACATGTCCCCCTGTCCCTCCTCAACTCCAACCCACACTCCAGGAAGGGACGGCTGCTCCAGCCATGGCTTATAGAGCATGCGCTCAGTTCATATCATTGTTCATACCCTAGGGCCCTGAAATCTTTACATAATAAAGATCTATTCTTATTATCTGTCCATGCATCTACCCATCAACCTACCCAAGGATATTCATATGACCCCCAATCTACCCACCCATCCACTCACCACCCACCCATTCGCTCAATTGCCTACCCATCCATCTCCTATCCACACACCCATCTATCCACTCACCCACTGACTCACCCGCCCACCAAACACTCACCCACTCACCTACCCACCCATCTATTCACCCCGCCAGGCAGCCATCTTTGCATCCCATGGCCTCTCTCATGCCACAACTCCGTCAGACTCTCAGTAAACAATGGCCACCCCTATTTCACCCCGTGCTTAGCTCCAAGGCACTAAATATTGAATGCATCGTGCCATGTTCTCCACTAAAAAGATATTGTTATACTCTAAGAGTCTAAGGACAGAAATACAGACTTGCAAACTGGGTGTTGTTCAAACCCAGTAGAGTGAAATGAGAGCGCCCGAGCCCGGAGCAGTTCCCTGGCATCTGAGGTCTGGACACCTTCGTGGCAAGCTCTCTCGCTGTCCTCTGCATTCATGTTTCCTTAATGCTCTCCTGGTACTGGGGACAAACATGATTTCCCCTGCTTCTCTCGTCACCCAAAGACTACATTTTACTTTAAGAGCTCTGTCATAGCTCCAGGAACTTTGTGCATTTTTTATAAAAACATTTTAAAATATTGATATAGGATCTCAACACTGAGCGATTTATTCAGCAATCTACTTACACTCAAAAAACGGGAGAGGGTGGTGCCATGCCAAGATGATTTCCTTCTGAACTAACAGAAGAAAATATTTGCATTTTTATTTTGCTTAATTCTGCCTTCTAAAATTAGCATATTATGCTTGGATTATAATTCACTGGGCTACTTATCTATAACAATATTTACACGGTGATCACCAGTGGGTTAAAAAACAAACTTGGCAGCTGCGAGAGCGGCTACTGTTCCCCAACTGTGGGTTGTTTTTCTCATTTTTATTATGCTGCTAAATATCTCAATAAATCAGTGATGGAGAAAATACCTCCACAAATTTCTGAGAAAAATAACATTACAGAACTATTAACAATAATGAGATTTGTGCGACTGATTTTCCTTGTACCAGGAAGATCCCCAGTGCCTGGACTTCCATCTCCGTCAGAGCAGGGGACGACAGCACAACTGTGCTTCCCACAAGAAAACCCTGGGTTTCAGTGCAGGTGACCCGCTTGTCATCACTGTGAGAGACCCGAGACATGGCCAGAAGAGAACGGTCGTCACGCACAGCCGGGTCTCTACGGGCTGATGTGGATCCCAGAGGAAGAGTTCCTGGTGACAGGTCTCTGGGGTGACATCTCCCTGGGTGATTAACACAAGTCTGACTGATCTCCTGCCTGGTCCCCCAGATGCCTGGTCCTCCAAAGCATCACAAGAGAACAACCATGGGGGCTTCTGGTTCCCAGCAACTGAGCTGGATGATGACTCCTGAACAACTGACCTCCTGAACTCTGCATGAATGGTCCTCAAATGATTGACTCCTGGGTGAATCCTCAGGTGAGTGACCCCTGGATAATCTCCCCAAGTGACTCCCACACGGCTGGTCCCACCCGATTCCTGGACTATCCATCTCGCTCCTTAGCACACTGTCAAGTCTGCCTTGAGGTCTTAAGAAGGCAGGGGAGCGCCAGGATGGAGACCGCAAATGTTCCTAAGAAAGCGTCCCTGTCACCACAGACCTCACAGCCCACCGGGAGGAGGGAAGCGCGGAGTTCAGCTCTCGCATGGGTGTTCCTTAGGGAACATGGACTGCGGTTAACCTCCTCCCCTGTGCTGCCCACCTGCAGAAGGAAGTGTCGAGCCTCTTCCGGTGCAAACAGGCCTGCCGTCAAAGGCTTGTATCTAGAGGATGGAATGAGTCAGCTTTCAGCTCTCCATGCCGGCATCTCCCCAGCCCCGGCACAGGGGGTGCATTTGCTCATATGCTAGCCCCGGTGCAGCATGACCGAGCGGCCTTTGCTGCATGTACCCCTCCAACGCCTAGGTAGAAGCGCCACAGGTATCAGGGCAGACGGCATGCCAATACAAAAGTCTGATTTCACGGCCAATTAAGCAGGGTCTCCACGCCGAATGAAACTGTCACTCACCACAGAGACTGCCGGGCCCACTAACTCAGGCAGCCAACAGCCTGACCATCAGCCTGCATCGCTGAGCAAGTAAGTGCCTGGCAGTCTTTTACTTCTTAAGAGCTGTCGTTTCTCTCCGTATAAGCGGTCAAGCTAGGAGGTGAGGCTTAAACAATAGGCCAAATATGGCTGCTAATAAAAATGCTTTGTGCCTGGTCCTTGCCCAGCATAGCAGACAGCACTCAGTGTGTGTCTTAAGGCAGGGATAGCCAGTGAAGGAGACTGACGTAGGAAAGGACATGGGGCATTTGGTGGCCATAGAAGAGCAAGAGAGTAAGAAGAGGAGGGGAGAGAGGGAGAAGGAGAGAGCTGAGGTCCACTTGCTGTACCTGCCGACATGAGGCTGTCCATATTCAAAGAATTGAATTTATTTACTTATTCAGTGTGTGTGCACATGCATGTGTGTGCATGTGTAGGGCAGAGAGAAAACTCAGGTGTTGTTTCTCGGGTGCCGGCCCCCCTAGTTTCAGAGTCTGGTCTCTGGTGGCCTGTGGCTAGCTGATTCAGCTGGGCTGACTACCCAGAGAGCCTCGGGATCTGTGCGTCCCCACCTCCCCAGCCCCAGGATTAGGAGCCTGCGTCATCACGTCTGGCTTTATTGAGCACAGGTTCTAGGAAATGAGTCCTTATGCTTGCATCTCAAGCACTTAGTCAGCTGTGCCGTCTCCCCAGCTTGGCACTAGTTTATTTCCGAAACAGGGTTCACCTATCTAGTAGCCTGGGCCGGACTGCAATTCACCTCCTCCCTCGTCCTCTGGAATGCCGGGAAGACGGGTCTGCACCACCATGCCCAGTTTGGAAATATTGATTTTCTTTCTGGTTCAGTTAAAACTCACTTTGCCAAGAACTGAAAATGAACACAGTGAATGGGAAAGAATTTGGGGTGCACCTAGGGGGCTGACGATGGACAGGTCCTGTGCCTTGCCTACAGGCTAAGGCATCATCTGGGAAAATGGCAAAACAATGTCTGCTTGCCTTGGGTGCGTCCTAAATATATATTTCATGGCTGCTTTGGAGAGGAAAGTATATTTATAGTGCCTTTAGTGCCATTCCAGTGTATTGTGTAAATATGTAAATTAGGCTCTGAGAGCTACACAGCAAAATGCCTTGGAATAATTTGCGTAAATAAATCATTCGAGTCTGCCCACCACATAGCTACTTTCCAGATGCCTTTTGCTACACAATTCCAGGGGAGACTCATTCAAAATCTAGAGAAATGAACCAGCTGGTCAGCCATCCTGGTAGAGCTTGATGGCCATGCCCTTGGGCTGCACTCAGGGACCACACTCTCCGAACAAGAGGTTCTGTGACCACGGGGATGCTACTGCCATTAGCTGCCGCTGGGTGCAGTGGCCATGGGCTCTTCAGTGAAACCTTTGGGGTGAAGACAGGGCTAAGGACAGATGGAGGACACAGCGTTGATGGGTTTGTCTTCAGGGGCAGGCAGGGATGTGGCTGGGCAGGGTCACCCCAGGCTGAACAGACCATCTGGGCCATGGGAGCCTACCACGGAGTGTCTCTGTCCCCCTAGATGCTAGGCGGGCAGGGCTTAGCACGAATCACAGCTCCGCCCGGAGAAGGCCTTGCCAGGGAGCTTCAGTGGAGAAAATGAGAAGATAGAGTGTTTAATGGTTTGTGTAATGAGGCCTGAAATAGATGACAGCTGAGATCCAGAGGCCCCTGGGTCCCAGCAAGGTGTTTAAATATTGACGATCTATAAAAGCCTGCATGGCGCTGTGAGCTGGGGCCGGCCTGTGTTGCAAAGGGGATGGGGCATCTTGCTGTGTTGGGTTTTCAGTGACAGGCCCTGGCCTGGCAGCCCACTGTGGTCAGTTAGCAGGATCCACAAGGGAACATGGTTGGCAACTGTCTTCCAGTGTCGGTGGCAGGGACAGCAGCAAAAGCCAGCGCTGCACAGAGTCACTGCAGAGAGCTGCTTGGCTGTCCTTGGGGTCATCATGGGGACCAAATGACCACAGAAGGCTCCAGAATGTTCACTGATTTGAGAACCCCTGTCTCACAAGCTGGCCAGTGCCTTGTTCCTCAGATATCACCTAGGGCCTGGAGTCCAGCAAGCTGGAGCCAAAGAATTTTCCTTTTATCCTTCCTTCCCTCCATCCTCCCTCCCTTCCTCCTTTGTGTATTTTCATTCTGTGACAATTTCCTATCTTACAGAATGCATGCAGGAGGCAGCTTTAAGAACGTGTTAGTTGTGGGGGGGGGGTATAGGTATGCCCATGCAATCGTACAGATGTAGCACCATGGGCGTGTGCGTGCTGTGACACACGCATGCAGGTCAGGCCATAACCTTGGGTGTGGGTCCTCACCTCCCACCTCGTCTGAAACGAGACCCTGTCTGCTGCCGCTGTGCCAGCAGCTAGTGAGCTCACAAGCTTTTGGGGACTCTCCCGTCTCCATCCCCCAGCTCACCGTGGGAGTACCGGGCTACAGGCGTTCTGCTGTGTCCAAGGGTTAGGGAGGCTCTAAGGTAACCCTGAGACTCTCTAATATAGCTCCTCATGCTGTGGTGACCCCCAGCGATAGTTATTCTCATTGCTACTTCGTAACTGTAAATTTGCTACTGTTATGAATCATAAAGTAAATATCTGTGTTTTCTGATGGTCTTAGGTGACCCATGAAAAGGCTGTTTGACTCACAAAGGGGTCACGACCCACAGGTTGAGAAATCTATCCTAAGGCTTGGCGCTCTGTTCCTCACGCTCATGCGTCAAGTGTTCTACTCTAGGCAGTCTCCCCAGCCCACCTTTCCAGTCTACTGCTCCTTAGATGTCCCAGAACACACTTCTAGCTTTTATCCATCCAGAAGCATGAAAGGCAGTGGTGGGGGAGGGGGGCTTGGAGAGGAAGGGAGGAAGGGAGGAAGAGAACTGCCTGCCACAGGATGTGACACTGGGGCTCTTCCCTCTCGGCCTAACAGCCTCCTTAAATACCAGACCAAAATGGCTCCTAACCCAAGGTGCACCTAGCATCAGGAAGCATACCTGTTGCTTCACCCTTGTCCACCCCCGGCTGTTTCCTGTGATCCCTGCAACCGGCTGAAGGTCACAGTGATGCTGCTTAGCATTCTTTAAGTTTGGTGACCTCCCTGGCTCCCGCCTTAAGTTCCCGGCAGTAATACCCAACTCAAACTGTCAGAAACTCATTTTCCAATAACATCCACCCTTCATTGTTGAAAGCAAATGGAGCTTTCACACACAGTAGGCGGGAATGCAGATGAGTCCTGTCCCTATGGAGAACGGGAAGGAGGGTCTTCAGAAAGCTGAAGACAAAACTGCAGATGATCCAGCTGTCTGGGTGCTGGGAATCCAGCAGAAGGAAATGAGGTCAGCGCATCAAATATAGAAGCCGTTACCTCAAAGATAGGAGGTCAGTCTAGACATGTGCCAGAGCATGAATGGAAAAAAGTAACTGTGACATAAGTACCTGGTGGAGTATTACTTGGTCACCAAGAATCAAGTGCTGTCATCAGTGGCAACACATATGGAGCTGGAGGAGACGCGGTAAGTTAAATAACGCAGACACAGAAATACAAGTGTCTGCACTTTGCCTCCATTGTGGGAACCAACAAAGAAATGCAACGTGGAGGTGGCAGAATGCCGGTTCCGAACAGCTGCTGTGGCTGGGTGTGGTCAGTGCGTACCCTTCACGGTGTCACTGTCGGGGCGTAAGCTGCCTCCTATAGGCTGTGCGCTGAAGGCTTGGGTACCAGCTGGGGGGCTATTTCAGGGGTGGACCCAGCTAGAGGAAGTAGCCTCTGCACATGGGCCCTTGTCCGGGCCCCTCCTGTCTCTCTCTCCACTTCCTGTCTACCATGAAGCAAACAGGTGCCTCTATTACGCTCTCCTGCTGTCAGGTACTGCCAAGTGCACAGGGCCAAGTAACCGAATCAAGCAAACCCTCCGAAACGTGAGCGAAGACGAACCTCTCCTTCCTTAACCTCTTGTCGGGTCAGTTGGTCCCAGCTACCCAGGTAACAAACGTCAGGTAACAAACGCAGCAAGCAGAAAAATGCCACACTGGGGCTGGGATGTGGGTTAGATGGGAGAGAGCTTAGCCTGCAGAAGCCCTGGGTTCCATTCCCAGCACCACGGAAAACTGGGCAAAATGATGCACACCTCGGAGAGCAGTGCTCAGGAGCTGAGGGTGGAGGATCGCCCTGGGCTACGTGGAGACTTCAAGGCCAACCTGAGCCACACGTGACAGTCTCAAAAACCAAAACCACATTTAACCCCATCAGTACATGCAGTTGACACTTGTTTAAAGGTGAGCAAGAGAGGGCTGGAAGGATGGCTCAGGAGTTGAGAATGCTGGTTGCTCTTCCAGAGGACCTGGGTTTGACTCCCAGCATCTGAATGGTGGCTCACAACCATCTGCAACTCTGGCCTCCTTGAGCATCAGACACACATGCGGTGCACAGACATACATGTAAGCAAAACACCTACACACATAAAATATTTTTTAAAGTGAGCAAGATATTAAAAAGAATGTCAAGGAAAGAGGTAGGACAGGGGTGGGTCTGTTTATGCGTGTGTGTTTGCATGCATGCATGTGTGTGCGTGTGTGTGTTTGTGTTTGCATGCATGTGTGTGTATGTGTTTACATGCATATGTGTGTGTGTGTGTGTGTGTGTGTATGGTACATGTACCTAGTGTTTGCAGCGCTGTGCATGCAAACACACACGCACAAACAGACCCACCCCTGGTATAGGCCAGAGGACAGTGTCCTCCTCTCTCTCTCTCTGCCTTCCTCTCTTGAGGCAGGCTTTCCCACTGAGCCTGCAGTGAGGCTGGCGGCCAGCACACCTCACTAATCCTCTTGTCCCCACCTCCCACAGGCCTGGGTGACAGGTACTGGTGCGCACACAGAGCCATGTCTAGCCGCTGATGTGGTGCTTCGGATCTGAACCCAGGTCCTCCGCTTGCCTTCTTCCTCACGAAGCCACCACCCCAGCCCAGGCGTGGACCCTAGGCCTCACTCTCAGGAGCCTGGGCAGCACAGTGGCTGATGTGTCATTTTCTCTATTAATAAGGACGTTTGTAATTATCTGAAGTGTGCAAGGCTCTTTCCACCGGCTGCAGCATTAGACCCCTGAGACTGTCCCTGAAACACTCCTAGATCCTTCCTGATGAGCTGAAATGTCTTCAAGTGTGTCCTTCGCCTCTCATCTACCCTTCTCTGAGAGTGACAATTATCATCTTTTGGAGTGTCATGTGGCTAAGGCATCAGAAATGGAATGCCTGAGAGGTTACAGCGCAGCTGTGGTTACTAAGCACTGAGAAGGAAGGAGAAGCGAGCCCCGACTTCCTCACACGCCCCGACCTTAGCCCTGCTAGGGAAATGCAGCGGCCAGTATACTGGAGGGGCCGCCGTGCGGTCAGTGCCTGGTCCTGGTGGCCAGGCAGCAGCTCAGCCCCATTGCTCCTACCTGATGGCCTGGCTTCTATGACGTAGCCTGTTGTGGGAGTGTGCCCAGCATTTCCCTCTGTCCACTGCAGGGTCAGCTCGGAGGCAGACTTGGTGACGAGGACATTTCTTGGAGAGCCTGGGGACCCTGCAGGATAAAGAGTGAAGAAAGTAGATATTGGCCCTCAGGGTAGTGGTGACCCCTGGTGGGGACAGAAGTGTTGAATTTACTTGTATTAAAAATGTTTAATTTTAATTGTGCGTGTGTGTGTGTGTGTGTGTGTGTGTGTGTTCATGTGTGCGTGTGGTGCTTGTAGAGGACAGAAGAGGTCATCAGATCTCTTCGCTCAGCAGTCCTCAACCTGTGGCCAGGACCCTTTTGGGGCCCTCATATCAGATGTCCTGCACACTGGGTATTCACATATGATGGACTAATCTTCTGGCTGGGTCACATCACATGAGTAACCGTGCTAGAGGGTGTGAGGGAGCTGGGCACCGCTGCTTTAGGTCCGAGCTCCACCCTGTCTCCCTGTCTGGGTTTCCTTCCCTCCCACCACAGGCTTGGTGGGAAGCCTGAAGGGGTCAGAGTGCACTGAAGATGGAGGACCGGCGAGAGTGAGTCGGAAAGGTCAGCTGCGCCAGGGTCACTGCTGTGACAGGACAATTACAAGCCGTTCGGGAAGATCGTGAGGACGGCCGGCACTACCTAGCGGCTGATCTCAAAGCATTTGTCTCTTTCGTGCTTACGTTTAGCTCTGGGTTTTAGAATCTTGATAAGAAAAAAAAAAAAAAAAAACAAAAACGTTTTAATGATCCATGCATAGGAACACAGGGATCTGAGGAACACATTGGTGGATCTTAGAACATGGTGTGCACACATGTGTGTTCCTATGTCGGCATAGACGAGAAAAGCTTCAAATCCCAGTGAGCTCCCAGGTTGACTCGTGAAAAATCACTGACGTTAGAAAGCTGGGCTGGAGAGACGGCCCAGTCAGTGAGGTCCCGCTAGGGAAGCCCGAGGCCCCGAGTTTGAACCCCTCGCGTCCATGTCAAAGCCCGGCCTGACCTGTGCCTCTCCAGTCCCAGCATGTGAGGCCGGTGCTGGGCACAGGCACATCCTTGGAGCTCACTGGTCGCCCTGTCCGGTCAGCGACCTCGGGGCTCACTGAGAGACCTGGCCTCCAAAAGCAGCTGAAAGACCGACTGGGAAAGACAGGGCACAGACTCCTGGCGCCTACAGGCACACACCCTGCTCGCACACACCAGCGCACACACACAGTACACACCAGCGCACACACACAGTACACACCAGCGCACACACACAGCACACACCAACGCACACACACAGTACACACCAGCGCACACACACAGTACACACTACACACACACAGCACACACCAGCGCACACACACAGCACACGCTACACACACTCCTACACTGGATGTGCACTTGTAACCCTAGCACAGAGGAGGGGTACGGGAGGGTTCCCGGGGTACAAGGATCAGCCTAGGGAAACTGGCAAGCCAGGATCAGAGAGACCCTTCCTCATGAACAAGGTGGGCAGCAATGGAGGAAGATGTCCAGTGCCAGCCTCTGGCTTCTACAGGTACACACACATGCACATGCATGCACACGCATGCACACACACGCACATACATATACCAGGAGGTGACCAGAGGACAGACAGACACAATGCAGGCCACGAGCTGTCCAGTGCTGTCCTGCTAACAGTGGCCCGCTGCCTGTAAATTGAGGGACTGCTAGAGTGGACCACCCCTCCCTTATGACTCGGGAACACTGGAAGGGTCCTGTTCGTTTGCTTCAAAAATATGATTCATAGCTGGACATGGTGATGCAAGCCTGTCATCCTAGCACTTGGGAAACTGAGGCAGGAGGATTATTATAAGTTTGAGGCCAGTCTTAGCTACACATGAAGACTGTATATGTTGAAAAATTTGAAAATGCATTCATTTTTCTTTTAAGGTACTTTTTGTTTTTGCTAGTAAGCAAAAAACGTACATGTTTAACACCCAAGGTATTGCTTCTGTGCATGTAATGAGTCTACCCACAGAAGCTTGTGCCGTGTGTCTTTTATTCTTTATTTATTTATTTACTTATTGAGACAGGGTCTCACGTAGCCCAGGTTGGCCCCAAGCTCTGCAGTGAGGACGGCCTTGAACTCCCAAGCCTTGCGCCTCCACCTCCCGAGTGCCAGGATTCCAGGGTGCACCCGTGTGCCTGGCTTGCAATGCGTCCTGGAAACAGGGCAGGAGAGAGCTCTGAGCTCAGCTCCCCTTGTCAGTGCGACCCACTCACCCTCCGCTGGCCCTGCAGTGACGTTGGCCTGGAGCTCCGGCCCGTAGGCGATGGTCCGCGCCTGGACACGGAAGAAATAGGTCACTCCCTTGGTGAGGTCCCGCACCTTCAACCAGCGTTGCCAGTTCCCTTTCACATCCACGGTCACTACCTTGCTCACGCCTGGAATAGCCACAAAAGCACAGGAAAGAGAGGGCCGGACTTGAAGAAGCAATCGAGCGTGCCTGATCCATTTTGATAAGAGGGGAGACTGCCCAGCAGCTCACCAAAGGGGCATTGCTTACAATTAGGGGGAGTTTAAATGGCGATCTGGCCAATTTTCAGGCCAGATAAGTGTGATTAGAGTTTAAGCTCGATAAGCAACTCTGTCGGAGAAACCACCAAGCCTGTGATGGTTACGAAGTGGGGGGGGGGGGCTCAGGCCTCCCTGAGGGCAGTGAACGAGAGGGGACGTGCCCAGGAAGGGTTCCCAGGCTGTATCCTGGAGACCACCCTCTTCCCACTCCGCCTCCAGCTACACAGACTCCTGCCTCGCTTGCAGAGGTGGACTGCACACTTCTGGGTTTGGTCCGGAGGGAGTGCAGGGTGTGGAAAAGGCCAGATTCAGTGCAAAGGTGAGCTTCCCCCAAAGGCCAGTCTGCAGCCTGGCCCGCTTGGCTTGCAAGCCTCAAGCCACTTTTGGGAACATCACCTGTGTAAGATCATGCTAATCACTGCCTCAACTGAGGTATTGACGCTTAGTTCAGAGAATGAGGACCACACAAGACAGCATTTCTCTACAGAAACGAACTATGTAGCTAAATGAACTCATGATGTTCCATTAAGAACTGGAGTTACCTTACTCATGGATATGTTTCAGGAGCCCTGATTTTTTTTTCTGAGGCTGAGGATATATGTATGTGGGTATTTGTAGGCACATCTACACACATACACATGTAGGATTTTCCATAGAACCAGAGCTAATCTGCCCTTCCATGTTACGTTGCTGGCACACTTCATATCATTTTGACTCAACCATTAAGCCTTTATGAAGTAAAATGAGGTTGAGATAAATAGGAACATTGCACAGTGATGCCGACAATCTGATCACCAGGACAGCCGGAGTGACTAACGAGACGGTGAGCTGCCCTGAACGAAGTCCAGTCTGATTACCGGGGTGGCTGCTGAGTGACTAACGGGAGGGCGTGCAGACAGCACAGACGTGCGGAGACGGCTGACGGGAGGGTCACACATTAAGCATGAGTGTGTCACACACTCCTCTGGGGACTGAGACAGCCACTGGGCGGCTAACAGGAGGGTGGCACACACAGTGCTGATACTCTGGACAAAGAGACAGTCCATGTCTTGGTCAAGATGGAGAAGGATGGAGGAGAATCAGTTGACCTACTTGGGGCTGTGCACACTTCAAAACTTATAAATGTTTAAAGCTTATAGACATCCCCAATTTAATACTTTTGAATTGTGGTTGATTTCATGTAAATGATGCTGCAGAGGAAGAATCAAAGAATAATGAACATCGCTGTACAATTAGACAGATTTAACATTTAGTGGGAAGAACAAACACTGACAGTTATATAAACACACATTTCCTGAGAGGGCCAGTGCGGTTCTTTGTTTCCATAGGTGAAGACTGTGCAGTGTTTGTTTTTAAGCTGGGCAAACGCTTGGATGCGGGACTTTCCTGAGCGCTCACTCGTCTCTGCCGGGTACATCCAGGCTGACGTGAGGAGGTAGTTCTTCCACGTCCTTCAGGTCAGTTCTTCCACGTCCTTCAGGTGTATTCCTGGAGCATTGAGAAGAGCTGAAGTAAGGATGATGCCTCCCGCCCAGCACGGCTGCTCCAGCCTGCCCTCGGCGTGAAGGGAGCGTAGAGAAGTCCTGCCTCTTCAACACCACGTGGGCTCGTGGAGGAACTCTAGCGATCCGTTGTTCCACGCCATCAGAGCATGGATCTGCAGTCCCCTGGTCTCCAAAACTCCTCTTAGCTGGTTCATTATGTTCATATTATGCCTTTAGTAGGAGTTCGTGCCAACTGAATTATGGCCTTCTGAATTATTCCAGGGTGATTTAAACAACTTCTGTCTGACTCTGCTCATGGTGGGTTGAGTCTGTAGAAACACGTGGTCATTTTTGCCCCAGAGCTGGACCCCACCATCATACATGCTTGAGAGAGGCTGCAAAGATGGTGACACAGGCTGGCTGTCACTTCGGGGTCCTTTAGGATGTAAGGTTGCCCTGCGCTGGCTAGTTCCCTGGTTAGAAACACCTAGTTCTCTCTGTGGCCGACAACAACCCATTTAGGGACTTTGCCCATCTGATCCTGCCAGGAGGAAGAGCCAGCCCGGCTTTCGCTCCATCTCAAGTGTGTCAGAATTTTATTTATTTAGTCAATTTTAAAACCATGCCCTGTACTGCGAAGCCTCGGGGTGCGATCGCATAAAATTCTACAGTTTAAAACATATTTAAGAAACATAAAAATATTTCTGCCATGAAATCCGATTCTCCCAAACATCAGTGCTCAGATGGCTCAGCTCCCTGCAGCTCAGGGCTCTGGGTGGCCTGGGGCCTACAAGGCCGATTGCCTAGTCCTACAGTGCTGCTGGTGTGGGAACTGACATGTGTGGAGTTTCGGGAGCTCGTGCTCCCAGTAGTATCATACCCTGATGGCTGGTGCTCCCAGTGGTGTGGTACCATGCTGGGTGAGTGCTCCCAGTGTCCCAATGTCTCTGGTCTTCGCAGTGGTTGGTGACTCCCAGGGAAGCA
Source organism: Meriones unguiculatus (assembly GCF_030254825.1). NCBI lineage: Eukaryota > Metazoa > Chordata > Mammalia > Rodentia > Muridae > Meriones > Meriones unguiculatus. The sequence goes on along the minus strand of NC_083362.1, from coordinate 5,688,425 downwards.
ATGCTCCAGTGTGGTGATAGTTCAAGTGGTGTTGTGCTCCCACTGATGTAGTGCTCCCTCTGGTGTTGTGCTCCCGCTGGTGTAGCACTCCAGTGAGGGACTCTTCCCAGTGGAGTGATTTCCCAGCCATGTGGTGCTCTGAGTGGGGGTAGTGCTCTAGTAAGCGGATCTTCCCAGTGGGGTACGGCTACTCGCAGTGGGATGATGATCTCAGTGAGGCGAAGCTCCCAGTGGGGTGGTGATCCTAGTGGGGCGGTACTCCCCATGAGGTAGTGCTCCTCCTCAAGGCTTCATCTTCTATCCAGCTGAATGCTTGCTTCCTCCATTCCTGACAGCAGCAGGCATGCATGAGAGCAGAGGGCAGAGAAGAGGAAAGACAAGCACTTCCTGTCTGCCACTCAGCCAAGAGCAGTTCTCTTGGAAGTTTGCAGTCCTAGTTCAGCAGGTGAAGAATCGGGGAAGCCGTGGCCCCAGATAATGCTAGGTGAGATCATTGTTCAGTTTCCTCAGCTGATGGTTTAAATTTCTTGTTTGAAGTACTAAAGGTGAAACCCAGACCTTACATATCTAGGCAGGTGCTCTACCACTGAGCCACACCCCAGCCCCTCACTGGGGGATTCTAGGTAGGAGCTCTACCACTGAGTCACACACCCCAGCCCCTACTGGGGGATTCTAGACAGGTGCTTTACCTCTGAGCCACACCCCAGGCCCTCACTGGGGAATTCTAGGCAGGGGCTCTACCACTGAGCCACACCCCAGCCCCTCACTGGGGGATTCTAGGCAGGGGCTCTACCACTGAGCCATACCCCAGCCTCTCCCTGCAGATTCTCTGCTTGCCTCATGATGGCTGGGCTTCAAAGGGCATTGTGGATCATGCCGCCACAGTTAGAGTAAGTTGCCGAGGGGCATGGGCGCAGGAGGCGTGAGTGGTGAGGCCTTGTCCACAAGGTCTTGTTCTCACTCTAGCAGTGCCACTCATGGGTCTTGTGGCTTAGCTGTTGCCTCCAAACAACTGTGGCTGGGCTGTGGCTCTGGCCACCGACATGCTGGCAGGCTGAGCCTGGGATCAACCACAACAGACACACAGCAGGAGGGAGGGATGCGCTGCATCTGTGAATGGTTCAAATCTAGGGCTCTAGAGGGAGGCCAGCCTGGGCTACACATTGGGCAAGGCTAGCCTGGGCTGTACAGAAAATCCTGACTCAGAATGAAAGCAAAGATCGGGGCGTCTGGATAACTTGTTGAATTGTGTGCTGAGGCCCTGGCTGTCCTTGACAGCCAATAAGGGGCCAGAAAGTCACCACCCTGTCCTCCTATCCCGGCACAGCACAGACACAGCCGACAGCAGGAACCTTTGTGAGGAAGGAGCCAGACGTCACAGCACACAGAGTGGCCGTGGCAGTGACAGAACATCTTGTCACTCGGAAAGAGGCGAAAAGGGGTGCAACTGAAGTGATTCCAGCAGCTGTCACTGGGAAGTGACGCGCACGCTTCGACTGCGCAGCCAGCCGTCTGTCTGGAATATGAAACGGTGAATCACCCAGCACTGTCTCCAGCGCTCACCCTTCCCACAGGCTGTCAGGAACACAAGCGCCCAGCCCTCTCCGGAGCAGCTCGGGTTCAAGCCACGCCCCTCCTGGTCAGCCTGGCAGGCCAGCGGGGGCGTGAACACACACACAGAGGAGGGCATGTGGGTGCGTGATCTGCAAAGGCACTCGCTGCCAGGCCTGGTGCCCTCAGTTCGGTCTCTGGGACCCACACGGTAGAAGGAGAGAACTGACTGCTGCAAGTTGTTCTCTGATTTTCACACACAAGCTGTGCCACGAGGCACCTTTTCGAGTGTATATGTGTGCACGCACACACACATACACGTTGAAAATTTAACTTTAAAAAGATGGGCTCTAAGCGCAGTGTCTTTGTGTGTGGGTCCGTGGTTTGGGGAGGCGAACATGTGTGCACACGTGTATTCATGTGTGTAAGTGTATAGGGAGTGTTGGGTAGCCTTTCTCTGGTGTTGCCCATCCCCCTTTTTGGTACAGCGCCTCCTACAGGTACTGAGGCTTTCTGAGCAGGCCTGGCTGTTGGCCAGTTCAGCATAGGGCTCTCACAAGGCCATGGGGGCAGGGAGGATGGACGGATGGCAGGTGAGGAGCACTGTGCAGGGTACACAGTAGGTGCTCAGTAAACGCTGCCCACCACTGAGATGACCCCCTGATGGGATCACATCTACCGGGAGGGAACGGGACAAAATACATTGTCATGACAGATGGACAGGAACCCCTATCCCTGGCAACAGGAGGAGTCCAGAGGCATGGGCCAGCTGGCTTCAGGGAGGGGCCAGGAAGCCAGAACTGTCTGGGGAGAGTACGGAGATGGAATCCCCAATGACTGCAAGTTCCCTGTGGCACAGACCCCACTAAGGAATGACAGCCTTGGAGTTAGCCAGGAGCAGCCCTGGGCTCCCAGGGAGTGTGCCTCAAGGTTGTTGGAGATTCAGGGTGCAGGACGGGGAGGAGTCAGTTGCTTGTTTGAGGACAAATGAGCTACTCAAGCTAGCTCTGATTACGAAGGGCACATGGGTCAATTAGAGCCCTGATTCTGACAGTCACTTCTCATTTGAATGTCTCCAGTTGGTTGCTGTCCTTGAAAAGATGCTTGTGGTGTGTGTGCGTGTGTGTGTGTGTGGGGGGGGGGGGTCTTTGGAAATTCTCCCATCACCTCTCTGCTGATCAAGCAATGACAATGGGCGTGTCTACTGGAAATCTGTTCTATGATCTTGAAGGCAGCTCTGTCACCTGCTCCTGGACAGATTGCTCACTCTGGAAAGAGTGCCACAAGCGGACCAGTCTCTGCTCCCCCCTTACCCTCTCCCCTCCAGTGCCATTTTGGATTCCCACCCACAGATCATCTTGTCTGCCGTGCATGAAGCTCATCGATCGGCCCAGGCACCCTCGGCTTTTCCTTTCTCTCATTTTCACAGCTCTGATTTGGGATGTGGCTTGGAATTGATGGCGCAAAAGCCCAGGGCCACAGTTTACGGTGAGCATTCTGTCTTTCGTAGAGTATCATAAAATACTGGCAAATCTGCTTGTCAAAGGCCTCGGAGATTCGATGCAAGAAAATCCAGAGTTTGGATGCCCCCTTTCGAATCGACCCTCCATTCCACGTGACTGCTTATTTCAAACAAGGACACTCTGAGTTTACATGGAGAGCCAGCATTCTCTGAGCGGCTGCTTGTGTGTCGTCTCCTCCCTGACACTAAACCCCTGAGTTTTACCAGATATCCGTGTGTACAACCAGGAGAGGAAAGATCTGAACCTGGGCCATCATGCAGAGACAGTGGGACCTGTCTCTAAGCGTGCAGTGGGGTGAGGAAGAGAGGCCACAGAGCCCTCGGTGGATGCGTGGATGAAAGACAGGAGCACAGACAGAGTGAAAATGACACCCGGAGGCGGGAGTGACAATAAGGTGTGTGACTAGGTAATTGAAGCCACATCCTTAATCTGCCACTTCCTGTCCCACGATACTGCCCCTTCCGAGCCCTGTAGGTGGAAAGCTAGTCAGAATAGACGCTGCCGTCTTCCCTCGGTTACCGTGGGGTCCCCAGCTCTGCTTTCCCAGGGCCATCTGCATTCCATCCTGTGACCCATCTTTTCATTCATGGGCGGGCACATTCTTGGGGAAGCAGCGACCTACTTTTTAACCCGTGGTGTTCAGACCACAGTGCCCATCGCTGGGCTCCAGAGCCTCTTGTTTTTTATCTGGAACCCCATTGGCTCAGCTAGTCGGCTGGCCAGAAGGGCCCAGGCCTGTCCCCACACCTGGAGGTTTTACATGGGGCCCGAGGGTTCCATCCAGGCCCTCATGCTTGCACTGCACGAACCAGCATCACCCCGGCTGCCTGGTCCCGCCATCCCAGCTTCTTGAGGGCTTTCCCTCTGCGGACCCTGGAGCAGCCCACCGTGGGCCCCCAGGCCTTACCTTGCACGGGTGCTAAGGGCTCATACACCACTCGGTAACCCTGAAGGATGCCGTTGGCCGCCGATGGCTCCCCCCAGGACACGTTGAGTGTGGTGGAGGTTATTTCTGAGAATGTCAAGAAGCTGGGGGGTCCAGGAGCTGGGAAAACAGAGCGCAGGGGTTCAGAGTGAAGACCAGCACCTTTACGGATCGCCCACCTACGGCCGAGCCTCCATACAGTACGCGCCTCGCTGTTAGGTGCTCTCCAACGGCGCAGAAGTGCAAATGGTGCAAAAGGGAAGTGAGACACCCTGAGCAGCTCTCTGCTTCTTGGGCTCAGCAAGAAGCGTCGCCCCCCCCCCCCAGAAGACCAGGGAGGGTGATGGAGCTTCGGGACGAAAGGACGAAGGACAGAATGAATAACAGATGATAAACAGAGCAGAAGATAAAAGGCCAGCAGCTCCGTCTCCAGAGGCTGCGGGAGGATGCTGTGTCCCGCGTCCTGCTTTTAGTGAAAGAGGAAGTGGTGGATGAGTTTCCTCTCCCTCCTTTCCTTTTCCCACACCCCCTCCTTCCTCTTCCCAACTCTCTCCTCCATTTTCATTCTCTTCTCCCCTTTTCCCATTTCCCTCTCTTCTCCTCTTCCTCTCCCTAACCTTTTCCTCTCCCAACTCACTTTCCTTCTCTCCTCCTTTCTTTTCCCCACGTTGACTTTCTCTACCCACATTGACTCTTTTCTCTTTTCTATACTTCACCTTTCCCTCCCTCCCTAGTTCCCCTCCCCATTTCACCTGTCTGTCCCTCTCCCCTCTCCCTTCCTTTCCAGCCCTCCTCTCCCAGGGCATGGTGATGGGGTGGGCAGTAGTGTGTGTGTATGTGGGGGGGTTGCCACCCTGATCCTGCTCATAATTCCATTGACACCCTAGGTTCATAGAGACCAGTGGGGCAGAGGCAGGAGAAAACCTGACCAACCCATCATGGCTCTGGCGGTACAGAAGCTCTGGGGTGCAGCCATGTGACACTCTCACTTGGACCGTGCAGGGGTGTGTGTATCAGGACCACCCTTACTGGATATCACAGCAGGCTCTGGTCTCCTCTTGGTGCCCACCTGCAACCATGTCTAACCTCCACTCACTGTACCTCAAGGCCCCTGATCTACCAGGGCCCAATGTCCAGCCATTGCTCTCTCCTCTACACATCTTTACAGCTCCAGTCCCCTAAGTGCAAAACAGAAGAACTGGGCTTCATCCTTGGATGATGGATGGACAGGCAGCAAGGAAACAGTTACCTAATGGGATATAACACCAGGAACCCTGACCAGGGGTCAGTTGTGTGGGTGCGTGTCTGTCTCCTGAACCCACAGAATGTTGTAGAGTGTTAGGCTCTGTGTTTTTGCCCAACAGGCTCTGAGGCCTCACTATTCTATCTTAGACTTTCTGTTTCTTTTCTTTTTTCTTTTCCTTTTTCTGAGACAAGATTTCTCTGTGTAGCCCTGACTGTCCTGTAACTTGCTCTGTAGACCAGGTTAGCCTTGAACTCAGAGATTCACCTTCCTCTGCCTCCCCAGTGCTGGGACTAAAAGCATGCTCCCCCACCACACCCAGCTGGCTTTCTGGTTCTTAACAGGGCCCTGGGCCAGGCTGCAGTTTTCTGGCCACACCTCTGCCCTTTGGGGTATAAGGAACTGAGCTGAGTGGTGGGGAAGCCTGCTGCAGATAGGGGTATCTGTGTGTGGATGGCCCTTAGCTGGGCATCCTTGTCCACACAGCCCATCTTGTGGTCCTCCACAAGCTCCCCTGTTTCGACTCTCAATCCCAGCAGGTGGCACTGTTTGGGAAGGCTGGAGAACCCTCAGGAGATGGAAGGAGCAAGTCACGGAGGTCGGGCCTTGAGGCCTTCGCCTGGCCCTACTTCCTGTTTACTCTGCTTCCTGACAGCCCATGAAAAGTGACCGGGGCCTCAGCTTCATGCTCCTGCCACCATTTGTTCCAGGGATGACAGAGTTTGTCCCTTGGACCCAGAAGCTGAAACATACCCTCTCTGTTGTCCTGAAGCTGCTTTTGTTGGGATATTTTATCACAGCAAGAGCAAACATAAATAAAACCTGTAAGGGTGGGGGGCAGGTGGTTGAGTGGCAGCTGAGCTAGTCCAGGCATGGTCTAAGGATCTTGACTGGGTGGGGTGGGGGAGGGCGTAGCCTGGGCCTGGAGCGGGGCTAGCCTGGGTCCAAACTTGGGCCCTGGCCTCCATGCACAAGGAATTCAGCTCCTAGAGACCTAGATACACTAGGACATCTGAGAGAAAACACCAGAAGGAAGAAGACACAAGGCCTTTCCTCCATCCAGGAAATTTGAAGGCTTACCAAAAAATACACTGCTCCAACTTAGCCAAGACAACCTTAGCACCACACAGGCCCTGGGGACCAGTGAGTCTCCCCCATACCCCTTCTCCAAATCCCAATGGTGTACACACTCTCTCTTTGCTTCCTTTTTTACTTTTCTTTCTTCTTCTTCTTTTTTTTCTTTTCTTTTTTTTTTTTTTTTGAGATAGGGTCTCCATGACGCCTAGCTAGATTCTGAGGTGCTAGGATGGGACCCAGGGCCTCGTGTAAGCCCTGTACCGAATGAGCTGGAGTGCTGGCTCTGGAGCAATACACTTGACGCTAATCCGGGGAGGCGAGGCAGGGCCACCTACCGGCTTGGTGTGTGCGCCCCTGGCACGGGCCACTCTTGGGCCCGTCTCCCGCAGCGTTGAAGGCTGAGATGCTAACCAGGTACTTTGTGTGGCTGGTGAGGTTCTTGATCTTCACCACAGGCTCAGGGAGGAAGAGGACCTTCATCTTCTCCGTCTCGTTGCGGCTGTCTGCCTCCCAGTAGTAAATCTGTGGGGCACAGCACAGGGGAGGGTTGGACTACACCAAAGCCAAGTGTGGGGAGAGCGGTCCTCTAGAGATCAGGCTCCTGTGGTGAATGCTATCCCGGGGCTCAGACCATGGGCCACAGTCGGTGATTCTGTCCTGTGGTCTAGACTTTGAGTGTCATCCATGGCTAGGCCGAGCCCCACAGTCTCACCCCACAGCTCCACGTTTGTTCAAAGCCAACATCTGATCATTCCATCAATGTGGCAAGAACACATTGGGAATGAAAATGTCAAAAATGACAGGAAGGGGACAGGGGACAATGTCTCAGTCAGTGTGTGGTGCACAAGCATGAAGACGTGAGTTCAATCCCCAGCATCCAATGTTTAAAAAAGAGCCATGGGGGGGTGCATGCTCCTAATCCCAGCTTGGAGAGGTGGAGACAGGCAGATCCCTGGGGCTCAGCCTAACTCACAGGCCAGCAAGACAGCTTGTCTCAAAATACAAGGTAGGGGGCTGGAGAGATGGCAACTAACAGACCTTCCCGAGAGGATCCGAGCCAGATCCCAGCACCCGTATCTGGCAGCTCACAACTGCTCCCGGAGTTCTGATGACCTCTTCTGGCCCCCATGGGCATCTGCACTCATATGTATATACCCTGACACAATTTAAGAATAAACTTTTTGAAAGGTGGAGGGAACCTGAGAAACAATGCTGGCCTCCCAACACACACACACACACACACACACACACACACACACACACACACACAGAGTCCTAAGCTGGGACTGTAGCGAGAGCATCTCCTGTAGGTACCGTTTCTTCTCATCTAGCTTCCATATGCACACAGGTAGATCTGAGGGCCAAGCTCAGAGCACTTCCCTGAACAGCTGTCTGGCAAGCACCGTCCCCAGCCTGTGCCAGCTGGGCCGCCCAAAGACAACACTGGCTGGAAGATCCCCCTTGGCTCTGTGTACGTGAGCCTGTGCCAGGCCACAAGAGCAGCGTGCCCTCTATGAGAGCAGGGCAGACGCTGCAGGAGGAAGGCGGGCATCCGGCCTCATGGGTCATACCTGTGCGGGAGCCTGCCTGGCACTGAGCTTGCTGCTTTCCACCCGCAAGCCCCGGCTGCTCGCCTGATGGCATGGCTGACCGTGGAAAAGCCTCTGCTCAGACAGGCCGTGCTAACTCGTGATCGATCTCCAAGTTCAATGTCTTTAGCATTAGGGAAATGAGAAAACATATCTTTGGATGTGCATAAATAGTGCCTAGCCTCGGAGCTCACAGGACTCTCGGTGACCTCACCCGTCTTTGTCAGAGCTCTGCCGGCAGGGAGGTATCCATTTTCATAACACACCTACCAAGATCATTTGAAAATGGACATTTAATTGGGCCAATATTCGTCAGGGCAGCATGGCTCTGAGATTAGGATAACTGATCAAGTAGGGCTCATGGAGGCCAGACAAGGAAATTACTTCTGGAAGAATGGAGATGCCGATGGGCTGTCTCCTCCAGGGAGGTTTTGGTGACGCTCAGAGCTCCTCAGTGCCATTAGCAGGGCGGGTGCAGGGAGGAGGGCAGTGGGGAGAAGCCGCCCAGCGAGACTTCTTTCTCCTGATGCTGGCTGGCAGGGTGAGCAGCCTTTCCCCCTCCCATCTCTTGGTCACCTGGCGAACGGGGATTCAATGGCTTTGCAGTGAGGAGGTCTCTAAGGGAGGTTCCCAGAAATCACACCATGCGGGGACTTGTTACAAGTGCAGTTCCCAGAACTCAGGACATGGCTCAGCCGTGCAGCTCTGAAGACCTGAGTGCCAAGCCAGACCCATGTTAAAACCAACCAACCAACCAACCAACCAACCAACCAACCAACCAACAAACCAACCAACCAACCAACCAACAATAAGCCAGGCCCAGTAGTGCCTGCTTATAACTCCAGTGCTGGGGAGACAGAGACAGGGGATCCCCAGGGCCTGTTCCTCAGTCAGCCTAATCAAACAAGTGAGTTCCCAGCCAAGGAGAAACCTTGTGTCTGCCCTACCCCTACCTCTCGAAAAGGAAAAAAAAAATGTTGACTGCTTGAGGACTGAAGAACAGAATAGTCAAGGGACCTTCTGGCCCACCTCATATACACACCACATACACTCACACAAGACACACACACACACACACACACACACACACACACACACACACACACAGGTTCTCTGGCTCTACCCCCACCTATGGATCAGCAAATGTCTGTGGTATGGACACAGGAAGAGGTCCTTGGTGGCCCTGGGAACCTTTGGAGGAGCGAAGCATGCTTCGTGGTGGGCATCCAGGAGCCACGTGGGAAGCTGCTTTTATCCCAGGCATTGCTCCCAGCAGACCTGTTCCTGGCACTCGGGGCCTGCCTGGATGGTGTGCATCTGCTGCCCAGGACACAGCAGCTCTGCAGTGCAGCCAGTACGTAGCCAAAGCCCCCAGGCCCTGGGCACATGGCAAGCTGGAGGAGAGAGCCCAACCATGCGTGAGAACTTGCCTTGTAGCCCTGGATGTTCCCATTCTGGCTCTCTGGGGGTGGCGGGTCCCATGTGACCTCCAGCTGGCTGGCTGTGAGTGGGGTCACCTGAACGTTCTGCGGGGCCATCGCAGGAGCTGAGGATAGAGAGAAACAGGAGAGTCACTGGGACGGCCTCCCGGAAGCTGGCTGAGACCGACCCATGTCTCCGGGGCCCACGCAGGACGTGAATCTGTGATGGACAGCATGGAAAACTGTGTCCTGGACACTGCCCAGGCTTGGGAGGTGTAAGCACATCCCAAGCGTGAGGCTCTGTGTCCCATGCAGTCTTAGCCCTTTTATGCCAAGGAAGGATACAAGCCCGGACAAACCTTCCTATAAACACACAACACAGACTTCAGAGACAAACAGCACCGACTCTGCTGAGATACAGTCAGCAAGAGTGTTAAAAGACAAACGCTATCTGGATACCCTCGTGGCATGGGCTGGGAGTTTAGACAGTGAGGAAAGAGTGAGACATGGAGACCAACTGGGTGTCCCAGAAGCACGTGGGGTGTGGCAGAGCCCCGTGAGGCTTTGTGGGCGAGGGGGCCACAGGTACAAGACATCCCTGACTACGTGTGAGACACTATGCTTGCAGTGAAGAAACGGAATATAACGGCGCTGCCTTGTTCGTGCACCTCTCTTATGATGCCTGCTTCCAGAAAACTACCCAGAGACACAGCTGCCTGTCCCTCGGTGTCTGGGAACGTGGCTGAAGGCAGCGCAGAGGCAAACCTTGAGAGCAAGTTTGGAACATGAGGCTGTTCCTATCCCTCTCCCCTTCCATCAGAGTGCTTCCTGGGGTGGCCTGTCCTGTCACTACCACAATATACAAGCAAAAGAGGAGGTGGCCGGAGGCAGCAGCCTGCCATTGTACCCCCCACAGCCATCAGGGAATGAGGAGCAGTGCAGAGAGGAAGGGAGACAGCTTTATTCTCTCCCCGGAGCTGCCTCGGGTTGTGAGTCCCATGTGGGAACTCACCCGTGCGGGCTGTCCACTGCCTCTCCGGAGACAGTCCTGTCTCCCGCTGAGTGCTCCTTGTAGAAGCACTAGTCCCTGCTTGAATCCAAGAGTTGTGTGGAGCTGTCTTAAAGGCCTAGCCCGTGAGAGGCAGAGGCTAGCCCAGCCTCACCTCATCTCCTGCAGGCTCAGTCTGTGGGCCCAAGAGCACTCTCTGCCCTCTCTCACCCGCTGTGTGTGCTCACCTGTGCATGCGTGTCCATGGTCTGCATATGCTCACGTGTGTGCACATGTATATACAGGCTTGTGTATGTATGTATGTATGTATGTAGCAGGTGTGTGTTAAGGCCAGAGTTCAATGTTGGTCTCTTCACTGATCACTCTCCACATCAGTGTGTGCGCGTGGGCGCTGCGAGGACCTTAGCAGCTAAGCCTTCTCCCGGCCCCTGCTGGCTGCTTTCTGCTTTGAGCCTGCATAGAGGCCATCAACGGAGGCCACAGAACCATCGCTGCCCAAGAAGAGTTTCCTGGCACGGGGCTCCTCGGGAGAGATCAGGCGACCTCGTGAGCAGTAGGTCACCCCTTGCTTGCAGCCCCTCTGCCTCCTGCTCCCTCCCCCCACCCATGCAGAATAAAATAGTAATTAACACCCGCTCAGCCTGACATGACTATTTATTTTGCTCTAACTGTGTGCTTCTGTGTTATCGCTGCCCACCCTGCCGCTAATGGAAATGTTAATAGCCCACACCAGGTTGTTGTGACAGATGCTGGGCCTCATTATCAGAAATTCTTATTTACCGCTCCATTAAACAACAGAATCACACAAAAAAACAATTCAATCAAAAACTAACTGGAGGAATTTTAACAGCCGCATTAATAATCCAAAACATAAATAAAGTTAATGTCTTCTGCATGTTTGCCGTCGGCAACTCGATCACGAAATTACTGTTGTACAATTAAAATCATGAAAGGCGGAATTGAGCACGGCCGTTACCGTGGTAGGCCGGTGCACAGATCCGGCCTCGGCACCCAAGGTTGGCTTTCCGAAGACTTGGCGGCAAGCAAAGCCAGGGCAGCCCTGGCCATGGGGGTCCTTCTGGAGCAGGGGGAGATCGCCAGCACTCAGGGTGTCTGGCGTCTCTGGGTGGAGAGACGTTGGAAGAAACTCCCTGATGAGCCACGCTGCGTCAGCTGACCCGCAGCCTGGTGCCTTACGCCCCAAAGATACCTCAGGCGACTGGTTGGTACAAGCAGGGAGGCCATGGATGAAAACATGGTACAGTCTCAGATGCAACACTTTTTTTATTTTTTATTTTTTTTATTTATTTTTTGCTCCAGAGTGCTTCCAGCTCCCCTGGAGAATTTAGCCTGCTGTCCTCCATGCAGAATGTAAGCCTCACCCAAGGACAGGGTGTGCAGCTGGGGAGCTGACAGGTCGGCAGGCCAGCCTTTGTCTGACTGTTCTCCAGTCTTGACGTTCGTGGTATAAGATACACACAAGCATTAGCGCATGTGTGTGTGTGTGTGTGTGTGTGTGCGTGCGCCAGAGGTCATGGCTCTTTGTCAGTTTCTCTCCATCTTATATTTTGAGACTGGGTCTCTGGGATGGTTTGAAGGAAAATGGCTCTCATGGGCTCCCAGGGAGTGGTGCTGTTAGAGGTATGGCCTTGCTAGAGCAGGCAGGGGAAGCTTTATTGGAACAAGTGTGTCACTGGGGGCGGGCTCTGAGGTCTATGATGCTCAAGCCAGGCCAGTGGCTCGCGCTCTCTTTCTGCTGTCTGCCAATCCAGATGTAGGACTCTTAGCTTCCTCTCCAGCACCATGTCTGCCTCATGAAGCCCTGCCTCCCTCCAGGACAATGACGGACTAAACCTCTGAAACTGTAAGCCAGCCCCAATTAAACGTTTCCTTTCATAAGAGTTGCTGTGGTCATGCTGTACACTCACAACAGCAGAAACCCTGAGACAGTTTCTCGCTGAACCAGGGGCTCACTGGCTTGCACATGTAAACACACTCACATTCATAGCCATTCATGTACAGTAGCTATCCTCAGCTCATTTCATCTTGTTTGCTGGTGAATGAATCGTGCTGGGCTGTAGCCCTTGACTCCACGTTTTGGTGGACCTAGGGTGAGCCTGCACCATGACGGGCCCCACCCTGCAGCCATGATGGACCTAAGAACCTCAGAGCTTAAGAATCTCTTCATAGCAAACACGAGGGACCTGCAGGCTGGGTAAGGAAGGAGGAGGATGGTGATGTTATAGTCTGCTTTCTGTTGCCGTGATAAGCACCATGACCAAAAGTGACTGGGGGAGGAAAGGGTTCATGTCATCTTACAGCTTACAGTCCATCACCGAGGGAAGCTGAGGTGGGAGCCGAAGAAGAGATCATGGAGGAACATTTGCTAACTAGCTCTTGTTCAAATAGCTTTCTTACACAATGGAGGACCCTCCAGCCTGGGGTGGTACTGCAATTAGCAATCAGGGAGACACCCCACAGACATGCCCGTGGGACAGTCTGATGGAGGCGATTCTTCAGTGGAGGCTCCGTTGTCTCAGGATTAATTTGTGGCACATGTCAACAGAAGCTAACCAGTGCAGTTGGCTTCACTCAGTCTTTGGCAAGCCAGTGGAGTCCTTTCTGAATGAAGGAACCTCTCAGAGCCCTGAACTTAATCCTGTAGTGAGGGGGATATCCATCGCTCAGTTCTGAGAGCTCTTGTTCAAAAATCTGTGTGTGGGCAGGTCGTGAACACCTATGATGGTGAGCAGGGATTATCAACTCAACAGGATGGACAGCAATACAAGAGACAACCCTCTGGGCCTGTCTGTGAGGGGTTACCTAAATTCACTTAGTTGAGGAGGGAAGCCCCAACCAATGCAGTCCACGGCTAAGATCCTGGGCTGCATAAAAAAGAGCCCCAGCATCCATTTCCCTCTGCTTCCTGACTGTGGAAGCCATGGGATCAGCTGCCTCACGCTCCTGCCGCCATGCCTTCCCACCGTGATGGACCATGAGCTCTCAGACTGCGAGCCAAATAAAGCTCGCTCCCTTTGGTTGCTCTTGTCAGGAATTTTGGAGAAAAGTCACACACATGGTTTCTAAGGGAAGACTCACACGAGTCACCCACTGCCTCTAGGCTACTCAGACACCCACGATGGCCAGGGGCACCCTAGGTCATTCTGGACATCCACTGTTGATAGGCCCATCATAGGCTATAATCAGGCATCAACTGTTGCCAGGGCGATCCTCGGCAACACCGAGGATTCCTGCTGCTCCTAACTTGCTCCTAGTCACACACGGGGACTCACTTTGGCTGAAGTGACTGTAGCAGGCCACACTGGGTTGCCAAGTTTGGCTTTGTCATCAGCGATTTAATAATAATCTGAAAGTAATTTGAGGGGCTAGAGGTAGGACCCAGCAGTATATTTCCCCAAAGTCATCTAGAGCGGCAGGTTCTTCTTTCTTTCCTTTTCTTTCTTTCTTCTTTCTTTCTTTCTTTCTTTCTTTCTTTCTTTCTTTCTTTCTTTCTTTCTTTCTTCTTTCTTTCTTTCTTTCCTTCCTTCCTTCTTTCTCTCTCTCTCTCTCTCTCTCTCTCTCTCTCTCTCTCTCTCTCTTCTCTTTCTTTCTTCCTTCCTCTTTTTTGTAGCACAGCCTGACTTAAGCCCCTGACCCTGCTGTCCCGGCCTCCAGAGTGCAGGCATTAGAGACAGGAGCCACTAGAGCTGTCCCCTATAGACACTTCAGGGTTCAAAGTCAGCTCTGAGCCCCTATCCTGAAGACAAGGCCAGCCTTTGATCCCACCATAATGACTTATATTTTCTCGTTCTGGCTCTTGGGCTTAGGCCCCTCCCTGTTCAATAGCTGACACCGCCCATTATGTAAGATAAACAAAGTTGAAAGCCATTTACCAGCTGCTCTGCCTAAGCTGAGGTGGTTTTTGTTTGTTTGTTTTTAAACTCCTTCCACCTGTATTATGAGTCTCCCATCACAGCGAGACCCAGGTCTTGACAGATCGTGATTACGTGATATAGAATGCCATGCAAGGCCGTTTCCTGGCTCCTCATGAGACTCATGCCACTGAAGAAGTGTCTTCTTCTCACTGGACAGTTTGGAGGTCCAGATAGATTGTGTCACCTGCCCTAGAACGATCTAGATTTCAACTCTGATCTGTTTGACTCTCAAACTCAAGCCCTGTCCCTGCTGAGGAGGTGGAGACTTCTGGAAGGGCCAGGTTGTGTTTTGAGCTGTGAGAGCTGTGAACCTTGAAGCAGCTAGTCAGCATTGACTGCTCTAGCAAAAATAATTCCAGTTCAGACTTCGTAAGCCAGCGGTTCTCAACCCGTGAGTCAGAACCCCTTTGGGGTCAAATGACCCTGTCAGAGGGGTCAGTTAAGACCACCGGGAAACTGTTATTTACTTCACAGTTCATAACAGTAGCAAAACCACAGTCATGGAGTAACAACAAAAATAATTTTATGGTTGGGCTGTCTGCAGACACACTGGCCCCAGAGTCCTGACAGTGACTTGCTTCCCTCTGAGGTCAGAGTCACCTGTACATGCTGGGGACTGATGTTCCCTGTCTGTGGGGACAGGGGGCTCTCAGGGGACACCAATCCCTATTCCTGATACAAGACCTTGTCCTGTCTTTATACAGCCGTGCACACAGCACGGGCAGACTGGCTGGCCACTGGGACACCTGCGGTACCTATGATGTCACTACGGTGTGCAGGGTCACCCGGGCAACCTGAGCCCGACAGGGTAGCGAGGCCCTGGGAAGTGTGGCAACTGTGTTAATTACCCCTGCGTGGCCGCCACTCTCTTCATTATGAGCACACATTTTAACTAGCACAGCTCTGAAGCCTGTTAATTTCCTTTAATGGGCTTCAGGACTGGCTGAATGTATCACTAGAGGGAGCCGAAACAGCTAGAAGTGTGGCTCTCCCTCTCTCTCTAACCAGGAGTAATTAAAAACCTGTAGGATTCGAGGAAAGGTAAAACCACATCCTACAGTAAGGGTTTTTTTTGTTGTCATTTAGGGCAGTGTGTAGCCCAGGCTGGCCTCAAATGTGCTATGTAGCTAAGGATGACTGCCAGCTCCTGATCCTCCTGCCTCCACCTCCTGGATGCTGGGAGTACAGGCAGACGCCATCACACCCAGCTTAGAGTGGTGAAGAGCGGTTGCTGCCTTTGCAGAGGACCCGAGTTCTGTTCCAACATCCGCACCAGCTGCCTCACAATTGCCTGCAACTCCAGCTCCAAGGTATCTGGTGCCCTCTTCTGGCCTCCAGAAGCACTGCACTCATGTGCGCAAATCCACACACCAACGCAGGGACACAGAATTAAAAACTAATAAATAAAAATAACAATGGGCTGGCGGGTGAAATGGCTTAGCAGGTAAAGGCTGTGGCTGCCAAGCCTGGCCACCCAACAGCAGGTAAAGGCTCTGGCTGCCAAGCCTGGCCACCCGAATTTGGGACCCACATGGCGGAAGGAGGGAATGGACTCCTGCAAGTTGTCCTCTGCCTCCACAGGCACACTGGACCATACGTGCACCCTCCACGCACAAGATAAAACCTCGAAACCCTTTGAAAGCCACAGCCTCGAAGTGATGGCAGAGCCACAGTTTGGAGGGACTTTGCTGTCTTCCACAGCACTGTGCACTTCAAAAGCCACAGAACCACACTGGGCCTGGGTGCCTGGGCGCCTGCTCGCACCAAGCGTGCGTCCATCTCTGCTCTTCTGGGGAAATCCGTGGAGCCAAAGACCAAAGTTCTGGGCCTTCAGCCGCTAGTGGGCATGTAATATTAAGACCCCACTGAGTGGATGAGGGCGAGTCCTAGCTCCTTTCCAGAGAACTTAAAAGGCTGTTCATTGTACGCACACGTGTGTGCATGCATGCATGAGTGTATGTGTGTGTGTGTATATGTGTGTGATGTGTAGGCCAAGGTCAATCCAAGGTCAACCCTTAGTGTTGTTCCTCAGGCATTGTCCATATTGTTTTTTGAGCCAGGGTCTCTCCCTGGCCTAGAACTTGCCAAGTAAGCTAGGCTGGGCTGGCCACAGAGCCTTAAGAATCTGCCTGTCTCTGTCTCTGGGATTAGAGCACATGCCACAGTGTCATTCTCTCTCTCTCTCTCTCTCTCTCTCTCTCTCTCTCTCTCTCTCTCTCTGTGTGTGTGTGTGTGTGTGTGTGTGTTCTGGGAATGAGATGCAGGTCCTTATCCATGCTCCTGGCAAGCTCTTTAACCACCAAGCCATTTCCCCAGCCCCTGCTTTTGACGCTAGAGCCTTGGCTATTCTAAGCATGCGCTCCACTGAGTTATGCTCCTGGTGGCTCTTTTTGCAGGACTAAAATTGACTGCATGTCAGCAAGAGTATGAGCCGCTGCCTCACACCGTGAGTGGCCATGAGCAGGGCAGGGACATGTCGCCACAGCCTCTTCGTAATAACTGCAGGAAAACCTGTTGGCAGCCACTGTATAAGCCGTCTGTATGGAGAACACTGCCAGCCCCACCACAGGAGGTGGACAGACTCCAGCCAATTCCTGAGTCGGAAATAGAGACAGGAGGAGAGCATCAGCGGTCCCTAAATCACTTTGTCAGTTAATTCACTTCCTGTCAAAATCCCAGAATTTGTATGTTTTTTTTTTCACTTGCCAAAGTGACTGTCAGACTTATAAAATGGCTTTGAAGATGTAAAAACCAAGCGCATTACCAGAGTTGCTAAGTATGAGCCATATGTGACAATGGGGCGCAAAGGAACCAGGCAGCTGGCAGAGACCATGGAAAGCTTGCCACAGGCTGGTCCATGAGTAAGAAGAACTCAGTCTCGAGAGTTCCTGCTGATGGAGAGAACCTGCTGGTGGGTGGGTGGTGCCAGGGGAGGACGTCAGGGTAGCAGACCCATCTGAACCCATCTAAAGAAGCTCATTTTCTACCCTGCAGCAAACTCCACTACAGACTTTAACGATGCAGAGTGCATACGGGCGGCCGTGGGTTCTGTCCCTGCTTGGCATGACCCAGGTGCAGAGGCTCACACCTATGATCCCAGCAGTTAAGGTAGAGGCAAAGGGATGTGGAGTTCAAGGTCATCCATCCTCAGGTACAGAGTGAGTTCCAGGCCGGCCTGGGCTGTCTGATGGTGTCTCAAATAACTAAACAGGTGTTTTCCCTATAATGGAATCGAGCTCATGCGAGCATCACGGACTCTTCCATCCAAGTCTTGTTTGGAGCTGGGTTCTGCCTCCTGTGGTGTGGATCTTGACAGACTCATTTTTTCCTTCCCAACTTGTAACACTGGCATTCAGATGCCGGCCTTGGAAAGCCCTCTACAACACCCTCTCCCTGGGGCTTTAGAGGTAAACATTGCATATCAGATAAGAGGAAACCAGAGACAGCATCCACTCCCCATGCCCCATCCCGTGGCCGGCCAGATGCCTTAGACACTCACAGAGGAGCCTGGAGCATGCTCAGTAAACATGAAGATGGTCATGTCAGGCCGGCACATTCTACACAGTCCCTCTATGGACAGACGAGCTGGAGTTTCCTCACTGTGGCTCACAGATTTCCATAAACACCGCTCTGCTCAGAGTGGCTGAGTGCTGTCCTCGAGGTTACACAGCCAGCAAAAGGTGGACACATCCCTCAGACTCACAAAACCACAGCTCGATTTGTTTCCATAAAAACCTCTGAGTACTTCTGGCTGGCTTGCGTGGGGGGCTGGGTAGGTGACATGGCTCAGCAGGTAAAGGTGCTGGCTGCAAAGCCTGCTGAGCTGAGTTCAGTCCCTGGGAGTTGCACGATGGAAGGCTAAAGCGGACTCTCACTAACTGTTCTCTGACCTCCACATGTGTGCTTTTGCAGGTGTCCACCTACACCCGTGTAAACATACACGCATGCGTGCATACATGTATGCACAGCACAGCACACAGAAGGACGAGCCCAGCCTGCCTGTTAGCAGTGAGCACCTTACTGTTGCTCTGGCCCGCTGAGCTGCTGGCCTGCCGCGGTCAAGTGTTTGAGTGTGAGGCACAGAGGACGCTAAAGTTTCAGTGGTCTCAAGAAAGGGCAGGGGAGTCGGGCGTGGAGCCCCTCAAGAGGGCTGTACTAAGACACACGGGGCTGGTCTCCAAGTTTCTTCCCTCAGGGATGTGGCAAAGTACCTAAGAAAAGCAACTGAAGGGAGGAAGGGTCGACTCTGAATCACAGCCTGAGGGTATTGTCCATCCTGAGGGAAGGCATGGCGGCAGGAACATGATAGTCACATTGTATCCACACTGTATCAGGTCACACTGTATCCACAATCAGGAAGCAGGGAGAGAGGTGGATGCTGGGGCTTACTTCGCTTTCTCCTCATTATTCAGCGCGGAACCCCAGCGGAGGGAATGGTGCGGCCACGTTTAGGGCAGATCTTCCCACCTCTGCCAGCCTAATCTACAGGATCCCTCACAGACACGGCCAGAGGGGTGTCTCCTAGGTGATTTGAGATTCTGTCAAGATGATGGTCAAGGTGAACAGTCACAGGTGGCCTGGCTTGAGGTGAAGAGAGTGCGAAGACTTGGCTCTGGAGCAGGTGGACCTGTCCACTGTCTAAACTTGGGTAGGTGACCTGTCCACTCTAAGCCTGCCTTTTTTGCCATCAGAAACTGTTGGGGATGACAGAACAAATGGTCCTCTGGCCCCACCGTCCGGCCCAGGCAAGTCCTCTTGCGGGCCCACAAGGCCCTTGTGATAGTTGAATTTGTTTCTCAGCTTGGTTAGACATGGCATCAACTCAGCCCTGCCTCTGAAGTCTGTGAAAACGTTTCCAGAAGGAATTAGTAGAGCAGGGTAGAGCATCTTCCAGAGTAGACAGCACTTTCTCGATGCAACCAACACATAAGAAGGTCCGAGGGAAAACCTTGTGTGTTCCTTTGCCTAGCTTTGCTCCTTGAGGGAGAGCTCGTCTCCTCCTGTGCTGTTGCTGCTGCTACCAGCACAGCACGCCACGTCTTCAGCCTCCCATATGCACGAAGGACAGCAGCCTCCCAGGAACCCTCCAGGCATCTACTAGGACATTCAGCCTTACAGACCAAGCAGCTAACAGACTCCCAGGATGCAGATGGCCAGCCACCCTTGGACCGCCCAGCTGTGTCATGTAAAGCAATCTAATAAAAACTCTTCAAGATATACATTCCATCTCTCGGCTCTGTTGCTCTAGAGAACTTTGACTCCAACAGTCCTCGACGGAGAACCTCATAGCTTCAAGAAAGTGATGGTGTGCCAGTGGGTGCTGAGAGCAAGGAAAGTCACACAGGAGATCTTGCTGGCAAAGGGCCCATCGATTCAATCAAATGAGAAGGTCAGCACTCCAAACCAGGGAGGATACTGGTGGCTAATCTTGACCTCTGTGGTCATTTTGATGTTAATGTACACACATTTGTTTCTATACCTGCTCCTCAGCTGGTGGAGCTGTTTTGGGAAGCCAAGACCCATCTGGAGGAGGCGTGTTGCTAGAGGATGAACCTTATGGGTTACATAGCTTGACCATGGTTCAAGCCAAGTGCCCAGTTTCCCTGATATGAATGCAATGGGGCACCTCATGTTCCTGCTCACAGAGCCATGAGCCCCCTCTACCACCATGTCTTCCCCATTGGGATGGACTGTATCCCTCAACCAGCAAGCCACAGTAAAACTTTCCTTTCTGGGATGGTTGACATTGTCAACTATACAGGATCTAGAATCACCTAGGAGAAAGACCTCTGGAAATGCCCATAGGAAAGTTTTCCAGATTAGACCAACTGAGGTGGGAAGACCTCCCTAAATACGGGTGATACCATCCATCCCATGGGTGGGGTTCTGGATTGAGTAATAAAAAGAGAAAGTGAGCTGAGTGCCAGAATTCGACTCTGTGCTTCCTGACTGTGGTTGCCAAGTGACCAGCTGCCTCGATCCTGCCACCACGCCTCCCCAACCGAGGCGGACTGTGCACCCTCAAACCATGAGCCAAATCAACTCTTCTTAAGTTGCTTATATGACAGCAATGAGAAAATAAATGCACACTCTGGTGAGTTCTTTATGTCAGGTATTTGTCATAGCAACAAGTGTCAACTTGACAAGATTGAGGCTTGTCCTAGATTAGTAAAGCCATCTCTGGGTTTGTGTGCAAGGGCAGACAGCATTAACTAAAGGGGACAGCGTTACCCAGGATGCAGCCAGCATCATCCTGCAGGCGGGACTACCTGATGGAACACTGGGGTAGAAGAGAAAGCCATGGTACAGGTAAGCGCTCTCACCTCCTCCATGATGGGAGTTGCTCTACCCCTTCCCACTTAATGGATGAAAACTGGGAACCAAAATAATCATTCTTCTTGAGTCTCCAGTGTCCTCACTGTGAAGTGGGTATGTGTGTTTCCTGCAATTCTCTGTAGACTGCTGTAGTCCTTATCTGGCTGTGAGATGAGGGACAGGCTCGGAGCTTACCAGCCTCACCAACGAAGACCTCCACGGGCGCACTGGCTGGGCTCTCGCCGATGATGTTATAGGCGGTCATGATGACTTCATAGCGCCGGTACTTCTTCAGATCTACAGGGTCAAACACACATGGTCAGCCTACAGCTGGACCAGCATCTGCTCCTAGATTTTCTGTGTGGGCCACACCCAGGCAGTGGGGACTGCAGGGAGAAAAGTAGACTGCTCTTTGGAGGACTGGAAAATGCCTCCCTCCCGTCTCCTGATGCTCCTGTCAATCAACTGAGGTGACTCCTCCCACCTGTGCCCAGGTGAAGGGCAACAAAGTGTCCATGACCTGGCCTGCCTTTGTCCAGCAGATCTCCCC
Organism: Meriones unguiculatus; assembly: GCF_030254825.1. Taxonomy (NCBI): domain Eukaryota; kingdom Metazoa; phylum Chordata; class Mammalia; order Rodentia; family Muridae; genus Meriones; species Meriones unguiculatus. The sequence goes on along the minus strand of NC_083362.1, from coordinate 5,667,287 downwards.
AAAACAGCCAGCAGATGAAGACCTAGGCACTTAACAAACGTCTGATCCTCCTGCTTCCACTTTTCAAGTGCTGGGATTACAGGCATGTACAACCACACCTGGTTAATGGCAAGCTGGGAATGAAACCCAGGGCTTCCGAATTCCTCCACCAACTGAGCTGCAAACCCCAGCCCTTGCGGTCAGTATTCAGTGGAGATGGTTTCAGTTCAGAGAGCTGACAAGTGGACACTGCCTTTTAACTAGCCAAGATAACCCTGGCTCAGCACTTGCCTTTCTTCTAGAGGACTAGGGTTTGATTCCTGGCACCCATATGGGGGTTCCCAACTCTCTGTAACACCCATTCCAGGAGAGCCAGTGCTCTCTTATGGCCTCCTTGGGCACCAGGCACACACGTGGTACATGGACGTACACTCAGGCAAGCCCACAAACAAAAAATATGGTTAGGATGGTAAATTTTGGCCTGTATATTGCACTATAATTTGAGAGACAGAGACAGAGACAGACACAGGGAGAGAGAGAGAGAGATCAAAGAGAACCTTTTCTGACTTTCCCTCCCACCCCAGTCAGATGCGGTGCTAGGTAGTGAACCCCACCAGCCTCCGCCTCTGGAAGTTCCCCCTGGTGTGTGGGCATGCTGAGAGGCAGCCACCAAGGGGGGAAGGCCAGCAACCAGAGCACGAATGAATCCAGGCTGGTTTCCCTTGGATGTCGGGGCAGGGCTGCACACAGTCTCAGGGGCCCGAGGCGCTGTGCACTTACGTGTTAACTCATAGGTCGTCAGCGTGGAGCTGCTGTTCACGGTCTTGAAGCTGCTTTGGGCTACAAGGGGTAAGGAAGGCAGTGAGCACAGAGGGACCCTGCTCCCACAAGCCACGTGCAGGGGTGGAATGGGGCACACCACAAGATGGACGGGATTCTGTGGCGACTCCCACAGTTCCCCAGGGGCTACAGAACCTACAGGCGTCTCATTAGCTCCTGGGGGCTACCGTACTTCCTCACCACACATCAAGACACACCAGCCTGAGTCAGGCCCTCTGGGAGAGGGAAACAAATGTAAGGGCACTGGCAACAGTGTGAGGGACGCCAGGGAAGACACAGATATGTTTGGGTTTTGTTGTTTTGTTTTGCTTTGGTTTTGTTTCCTCCAGGCCTTTCTGGGATGCAGGGCTGTCGATGGACTGATGCTTGCAACCTGTGGGACTCTAGTCTGAAGGGGTGAGAACCCATCAAGTGTTCTGGGGCCAGGTGTGTGTACCTGAGAGCCCACAAGGGATAGGTCTGTGTGCGGTCGGCATGTGGCCTCTGGTGGAAAGGATGGGGTAGAGCAGGGAGTTGGCTGCATGTTGGGTGAACCAACATCACACGGCTTCCTGGCCTTGTGGAGGTGAGGTAGGTAGGAGGGGCTGTGCAAGCATTCCCCTACCCTGTCTGTCCCCATCATAGGGATCCACCCACCTCTGCCTCCCGAGTGCCTGGGTTAAAGGCCTGTACCACCACACCTGGCAAAGGGGGGATTTTATATGACACTATTTAGGGACAATCTCCTTCCAGAGAGGGCAGCAGAGAGGCAGGGTCTTCTGAATTAAGCTTCCTCCCTGGCAGTTAACTATTAACAGAGCAGAGAACCTCTGTGGTGGGGTGCAGGCTCAGTGGAGATCAGGGGTGCCCACACATGGATTAGATGGGTGTGGCCTTCACCTCAGGCCACTCTTTACTCAACATGGTCCTGGAAAGCCCACCCCTTCTCTCTCGATCCAGCTTCCAGGTCTACTGCCTGCATCTGTGCCCCATGGCTTCACAGCACATGGCGCCCACTCCCGTGCCTTGCCCTAGCTCCTCTCTAGGCTTTCCCAGCATGCCTTCTAAGAAGCAGGCGGACATGCGAGGCTCCCTGTGACATCCCCAGGACAGAGGGGCATAGCTCACCTGTGAGTTCAGCTCTTAAGGCAGAGGGGCTCTTGGGTGTCTTGGCCTCGGGGCTCACGCCTGTCTCGGACTCCAGCTCACGGTAGTAGATCCTGTAGCCTTGCAGAAGACCATTCAGGCTCTCATCCCGGGGAGGCTGCAAAGACATTGTGCGCGCGGCCATTTGGGATGTTACTAGAATCCGTATGCATGAGAGGACCGGTAGCCTCTGCCCTGGTGTGGTTAGCCCACCATGAAGAGTCACTATTTCAAGTCCATGGTTCTTTTTTCAAATCATTTTACGTGTATTTATTTTATTATGATGCTACTTTTTGTGCAGCGGGGCACACATGCACGGATGTGAGTATGTGGGCCACGACATGAATGCGGAGGCCAGAGGACAATTTTCAGTTGATTTTCTCCTTCTACCATGGGGCTTCTTGGGCTCAAACACAGGTTAGCTGCAAGCATCCTTATCTGCTGAGCCGCTATGCAGGCCCCCAGTCTCCAGTCCTTCATCTTTAAAACCAAAGGAGGAGAGTGTAAGTTGGGATGTCTAAGTCGGTAGAGTGCTTGCCTTTGAGCACCAGGACTTGAGTTCAAATCCCTGAACCCACATAAAAAGCTGGGCAGAGTGCTGTGTGCTTGCCATCCTGCACTGGGGTGAAGGGAGACAGGAGAGTCCCTGGGGCTCGTCTAGCCTAGCTGGTGAGTTGCTGGCCAGTGGGAGACCCTGTCTCAAAAATCATGTAAACATCTACTTTAAAACACTTGAGGTTGGCTTCCGGCCTCCATGCATGTACACCTGCACGTTTGTGCAACACACACACACACACACACACACACACACACACACAGTTTGAGATTATAAGATATGGACCATCCCATCCCAAGCTCAGAGTCAGCTGTGGAGCCCTGCTCAGACCTTGTACGTGGGATGATGGCTCTAATCTAGATTGTCAACTTGATTACATCTGGAATCAACTAAAGCTCAGTCGTCTAGGCATGTCTATGAAGGGTTTCATCGATTGCATGAGGTGGGAAGACAATCCTAGGTGTAGGCCTCACTTTCTGGTGTCGGCCCACGTCAAAGGACCTGTGAGAAAGCAGCTTTGGCTTTTTGCCTGCTTGCCCTCACTCTGGTTGGCAAGTTCATCTCTCCTGCTGCTGAGACATTCCTTCGCTGCTGTGAGAACACAGCTGTCCGACAGAGGTCAACAAGCACAACCTGGGTGCTGGGTCTCACTGGACTGTTGTCAAGTGGCTAGCAGATTCCCAGCACCAGCCACAGCTGTGGCCCCACCCCAGCACTTCTGCCATAGACCATGAGGCCACAGCAGGGAATGCCCCAGCTTTAGTCTCAGAGAGTGGGAAACTGGGTCTCAGTGTAGCTGGGCGGTTAGTTCCTAAGAGACTTTCTCTTTCCCCTGTAGCCCTTCCTGAGCCTTGCTGGCAGAAGCTTGGGGGTGGTGGTGGTTTGCTAGCTCTCCAGATGCCTTCATTAGGCCCTGGACAACCAGGTCAGAACAGTGAGCCACAGCCCAGGAACCGGGGTGTCAGCCGAGGGTTGTTTTTGTTTGTTTGTCTGTCTGTTTCTGCTTGCTTCTCTTAGGGTGATCAGGTTTAGGCAACAAAAATCTAGGATACACAGCTAGATTTGAATTACAAAGTGCTATTGTCAAAATTGATGGTATCTCTAGGGCATGCATACATCCATGTGTGTATGTATGTGTGCACATGTGTGCATGCCTGTGTATGTGTATGTGTGCACACATGCACCTGTGTGTGTATGTGAATGTGTGTATGCTTATGTGTTTGTGTGCATGCAGGTGCTGTATGCGTGTGTGTATATACACATGGAGGACAGAAGACAACCATGGCTGTTCTTTAGGAGTCTACCCTGTTGTTTCTGAGGCAGGGTCTCTCACTGGACTGGAGCTTGCCAAGGAGGCTAGGCTGGCCAGTGAGCCCCAGAAATCTGCCTGTTTCTGCCTCTCCAGTGTTGGGACTTTAAGCTCATGGCACCACGCCTGGCTTCTCCCATGGGTTCCAGGGATGAGCTCAGGTCTCGTACTTCTAAGTCAAGCACTTTACTGAGCCATTGCCCCATCCTCTGATGCCCTGTTGAGACGGGAAGCCAGTGCTTTCCGAGAGTGAGAGGCGTTTCTCTGCACGCCTCCCTGCATCTACACGAAAGGACGAAGGCATCGTCCCTGTGTTGAATCAAGAATAGGAAGGAGCTGCTCTGCCAACTGAGAGGCCTAAAGGCTGAGCACCTCTGTCTCCGTGACTGCAGGCTGCCTCACAGATATGGTCCCCTGAGGGATGGCGCTGGCTGTGTGCCACTGGACCCCTCCTGAGGGGAGATGGCATGGCTGAGGATGACATGTGCAGTGCCCTCTGCCCTCAGCATACTAGTGTGGACACAGGGCAGAGCCGTGGAGAGATGGAGGGTGTCTGAGCTCTGCACCCTGAGGATTAGCAGTAGCCTGGCCACCTCCACCTCCTTGGGGCTATGAGACCTTCTGCTCAAGGAATGACAAAGAGCCGTGGAGGTGGATGAGCAACAACTGTGAATTTTCTGAGGAAGCCTTAGTGCATGGGTGTACAGGAGACAGACAGAAATGGCTTGTAAGCTGCTCCTGGAGGAGGGAAGAGTCCTCCACAGCACATTCTAAGGCAGAGAAAGTGCTCCTCTGTCTAGAGGGGGCAGCCTGGCTGGGAAGTGCAACCTCTGGGGCCCAGGCCAGAACTTGTCTGACTTTTGTGATGTTCTCTATATGGTAGGCTTCCAGAATGATCCACAGCCTAAGTCAGAGAACTTGCCTGGAAAGAGCCTCCTCTAAGTCCACTGAACAGCCATTCATGGTCTCCTGGACCCCAGGCACCAGTCCTGTGGCAATGTATGGATAAGAGGCCCTTTGCCAAACAACAGACAGCAGGGATTTCCAAGGTCCTGGGGCAGCTGCCCCTCCTTTCCTCGGGCCCTGACAAAGAAGCAGAGAGACACTTGTCCCTGTTCAGCGGCTCTGACTGAGGTGCCAGGAGCCTGCTCTGGCAGCTCAGATGACAGCATGTGGCCATGGAGAAGGTTCTGGCACTGTCTTCAGTCACGCTGGGGGGAGGTGGGGATGGCAGGGCCCTGTCTAGGCAGAGGAGGTAGCATGTGTTCTCCCGTCTCCGGGATCTGGGCTGAGTCAAATCAGCAAGAAGGGAGGGTGAGTGGGTACATCAAAAGCTCACTGCTGGCCCTGGAGGTGCCAGCCAGCACTCTCCCCTCAAGGGTCACCTTCAAAGCCTGCCTGTCAGTCTGGGATCACACCAGTGCGAAGATGGCTACAGCCTGGCCAGCTCTGCAGATGAGCGAACAGGCTGGGGACAGACAGTGGGGAAGTGGGGAGGACAGGACTCTATTCACTCAATGTATCAACTGAATGGGATACTGGGAAGACGGAAATGCCCTTGCTGGGGACCTAATGCGATTGTGCAGCTGTTGTCAGCCAGGCCCCTCCGCCCAGGGGACAGCAATGACCAACAGGCTGGGGCCACATCTGCCAGGTGGCATCAGGGGCCCCCAGAGTCAACTTATGCACCCTCCCAGAGGAATCTGTTGTGGTCTGGATCAGTGGCCCCCTTGAGGGCTGTGTGGGGAAGGCTTCCACTCCCAGTTTCCTTCCTGTTGGTGTGACACAAGAGTCTGATCAAAAGCAACTCGGGGAGAAAGAAAAAAATTTTAAGCTTTATACTTCTGGGTCCCAGTCCATCACTGAGGGAAGTCAGGGCAGGAACTTAAGCAGAAACGGAAATGCTGTCTTGCTCTTTGGTTCATACTCACATGGCTTTCTCACATGGCTTAAGGCCACCTGCCCAGGAAGCAAAGCCTCCCAAGCAGGCTGGACCCTCTCATATCAATTAACAATCAAGACAGTCCTCACAGACATGCCCACAGAATGACTGATAAAAGATTCTTTTTATGCAACTCCAGGCTGTTAACGCTAACTAGGACAGTCACCAAGCTGGAACCTTTAGGAGGCGTGGCTTGGGAGAAAGTTAGGACTCGGAAGTGTTGTGCCCTTGAAGGGGACTCTGAGACCCTGGTATCTTCCTCTTTCTCTTTGCTTCCTGGCTTTGAGGGCTCCCATTCTGTTCTGGTATGCATTTCTCAACAGAAGCTCCAAACAACAAGTCCTTGACTTTGGATTGGCCCCTGCTGAACTGTGAGTGGAATTAGCGAAATTAGCAACCTTTCTTTTTAACCCCACACTAATTCAGGTGTTTTGTTACAGTTCAGGAAAGCGACTGACATAGATGGCAGATTCCCCCAAGGCTGCAGCCAGTCCAGGCCTGCCTGAGGGGCAGGGCAAAGCAGGGGCCATCACTCATTCAGGGCCTGGTGGGTGTGCAGAGACTCGGGGACAGCCCATGTAGAGCACTCCACTGAGTTTACTCTGTTTTTTATCCCTGCAGTTCCCATAGTGGTGGGAGTCAGGTGGGCAGCCCTGCAAGTCTCTCTAAGTGCCTCTCGGGTAGTTCCCCAGAACTCATGGTTCCAGAAAGGTCAGGCAATTCAGGTTCTGGCTTTAAATCCTGGCACCATGGCCTCCTCATCTGCTTCAACTCTCAGGCTATGCCTTTTAGCCTCACTGGCAGCCGTCTGGCACCAGGCTCGGTCTTCTGAGCCCCTGGCCTGCATGTCCAGCACATATCCCAGAGCGCAAGGCTCTGTCTGCCTGGTGCTCAGTTCCACATCCCTTGCAGCACCTGAGACGGGCCTTGGGTGCTGCGGGTGTTCAGCTGAAGCTTGTGGAGAAGAGCTGGACATGCCGGAGAGCAGGGGGATGTCACTCTGCCCTGGACTGGCCATCTGTGTGGGCAGAGGCTCAGAGGGCCCTGGAGGCTCTTCCTAATGCTGCCTTCCTCTGCCCACCCCCTATCCTGTGGCAGGCTCTGAGTCTAGGGAGGCTTTTCAGAAGTCCCTGCTCAAATGCAAATGACACAGTCGTGGGAGTCATCACCCACTGCTCAAGAGGAGAATGGTCCCTGGGAAACGCCCAGAAGGACTGTGCCTTGTGAGGTTGGCAGAAGAGAGTGGAGGCAAGGGCTTGTGTTGAGAGGAGCAGGACTCTCCCAGCAGCCTCTGTGGTAGTTAATCTCAACTGTCACCCTGATGAGATCTAGAATCACCTGGGAAATGGGGCTCTGGGTGTTGTTGGGAGCCAAAGCCAATTAGTGGAAAGTTACCGACAGCTGCACCAGGACCTTTACGGTCATGGGTAAGAGATTTATGTTCCAGGAACTTGTGAGAACATCTGCCATTGGGCTTGGAGCATCTTGAGATATCTTAGCAAACATTCTTGTGGTATCTCCTGCACTGTAAACCACCCTGCTATCTCCTGCACCATAAACTACTCTGCTGATGCATTTCCCCTCCCTGCCTTCTCCCTATAAAGTTGTGTGAAAATTTTCAAATAAACTGAGAGCTTGATCAGATCCTAGACTTGCTCTCCTTCTTTGTGCCTTTCGTCCCCTCATTCCTTTGCCCCTCCTAAGGTACCCATTGAATTCCCTGGGGGCAGGGTATGTCTATAGGATTATCTTGATTGGGTTAATTGAGGTGAGAAGGCCTGTCCACTGTGGGCGGCACTATCCCCTGGCTGGAAACCTGGGTTGTGTAAGTGGAGAGAGAGAGCAGAGCAGAGGCAGTCATCATTCTCTGCCTCCTGACTGTAGAAGAAAGAAATGGTTCAGGCTACTTCAGGCTCCTGCTGCCCAGGCTTCCCCACCCTGAAGGACCATAGGCCCCTCAATCGCTTTGATCAGGTATCTTGTAGCAGTGGGAAAAGTAACTAAGAAAGCATTCTTCTTTCCAGCTACCTGAAAGGACTGGGCTGAGTCCCCTAGCGGCCTCTACTCTGCTCAGGGCTGCCTCTCTGCTCGGGAGGGAGGGAGGCTACAGAGCAAAACCCACCATGGTGTACCAGGGACCTCGGATTCAGGGAAAGAAATCACTCACCCAGGGCCTCATGAGAGCAAGGGGTGGAGCTAGGATTAAAGCCCAAACCCAGTGGCACTGCTGAGGCCCCCGGGGTCTAGGCTTACCACACCCTGTGGCCTTCCTGTCTTGGACAGTGGCACCAGGCTTCCCTGTAGGACTAAGTCCCAGTGGTGTAGGGACACACAGGAACCCAGGTGGCCTTCATTTCAAATACAGCATTAAACACAGTGTGCTCCTCGACCTTCTGTCACGTGCTAAACACCTGTGAGAGCACCTGGGAGGGAGGAAGGGATTGATTTGGCCCATGGTCTTAGAGGCTTTGGCCATGGGTCCCTTGGCTCTACTGTTTCTGGGCCTGTGGTGAGGCTGGCCGAGGCAGGAGGAGCACATGGTTCTCTCACAGTGGACAGGAGGCCGGGGGAGAACTAACCAAACTGTGTCTGAAAAGCCACATGGAAATCTATTTTATGAGCTTCCTAAAGATACTTATACATGCATGTGTGTATATATGTATATAGATATATATATACACACACACATACATACATACATACATATATATATATATATACATGCACACACAGACACACACACATGGACACACACAGATGGCATGCTCTTAGTAAACCACTTCTTATGCTCAGATCCCTCTCTCCAAAACTCCACCACATCCCAACAGTCTCTTCCACTTCGGGGTCCATCGATAGCTTAGATCCCTATCGAACCATCTCCCTGAAACCCCATAGCTGGCTACTCATATCCAAAACCAAGCATTCAAGCCATCAGACTTTGGGGGGCCCACACCATGGCAGCCAGCAACTTTATACTTGAGACTTTGCCCAGGCTGGACCTTCTCTCTGCCTTGTCCCCACCCACCCATCGAGTATGTTCATTTATCCCTCTGGGATGGCTAGAGGCCTCTCTCCATTGCTTTCTCATGCTTCTGTGCATGACAGTGCAAGGAGAGAAAAGGAAATAAGCCCGGGAGCTCAGCTGCACATGCCTGAGGCCTCGTGGCCTTTGTCTTGGCCGCCATCACACTCACAGGAGGAAGAGTGACAGCGGGTCTTTCCTTTGTCAGTAAGTATGTGAGCATGCCTGTGAGGAAGTTTCTAGAGTGCACTGAGCAGGGAGGACCCACCGAAATGTGTGTGCAACTCTTCCATGGCCGTGGTCCTGAATACAATGGAGAGCTCCTCACAGAGCACGCAACTGCTGTCATGCCGCTCCCACCATGACCCACTGCACCCTGGAGCGGGACAGAACAAGCCTTTCCCTCCGTTAAGTCAGCTCTCGTCAGATGTTTTGTTAGTGAAAGGAGGAACAACCCCCTTGAGGTGTCGTTGGACAAACAGGGCTCATTGCAAAGGCGACTTCGCCCCCACTTGGGACGTGCATTCGAATCCTAAGGCATGAGCAGAGTTGGACCCCGCTAAAAGCGAAGTGTGATAGTCTCCCTAAGAAGCCTGAGCCCAGCAGCCCGCAGTGGGGAGGCATTGAGGAGAGCTCGCAGCCTCAAATTACAGTCCATGTTTGTATTTTTTTAAAAGCCAATTGCCAAAAAAAACAAAAGGTTACAGGTGAGATGCTTTATGGGGAACAGGAATCTATATTTAAATCCAGCTCCTCTTTCTTTGTTCTGGTCCCTGAATTCCTAAATTACTCGTAATTTTAATTGTGTTTCAATCACCTGCTGCTTGACAGGCATTTATTTCTACAATACATTGGACGGGCCACCGCTTGCCCTGGGCTTTTTGAAATCTGTTTGTTCTTTTGGACACTGGAGGGCACAGCTGATGGGCACATATGCCAAGTTCCTCCGGTGCGGCTCTGTGCCACTTCACAGAGCTGTCCAGCACTCACGGCGGAGGCTGGACACCTGTGCTGTTATGGACTGGGCCCGGCAGCAGCTTCTGGCCATGGCAACTTTATCCAAAGGGGACGGTGTGCCCTGCCCAGAGGCCTCACTGCCCCGATGGAAAAGACACATATCTCATTATTGGCAGGCCAGATGCCTCATCTACACACAAAACGCTAATTTCCTACTAGAATCTGGCACAGTAGGAGTGGAGGCAGTATAGAAAGGCAGGGAGAATTATGGGCTTGAGGGGGGAAGAAAAGAAGCTCTTTACCTCAGAGTCTGGGTGAAATTTTCATTGGCTGAGAATCAATTCAGATACAAGGAACATTTGTGTAAGGCCCTTCTCCTCTCTCAGATGTAACCTACAGCTTTCCAGGAATCTTACCAGAACCCAACTGACAGTAAAAAACAAAACCGAAACCAAAAAACCCCGAGGATCTGGCTCTATTTGAGTCAAGGTCCCTAAAAGAATAAAGGGCCTCCGTGGGCTCCCAAAGGCAACAGCATGGGACTGTGTTCCCATCCTAGGTCTCGACAGAAAGGCCAATCAGCCCTCTCTTCCCTCCCCTGGTATTTTTGTGGAGGGCGAGACTCACAGCGCTCAGGACTCGGAACTTCTGCTTGGAAGGTTTCTGGCCTCTCAGGACAGCTCCTATCAGAAGCCAGGGCTGAAGCAAGGCCCGTGGGGAAGAAAGATGTGGAATTCCGGGAAGGAGCATCCCAGACACCCGCTGTGTTTAAGAACCAGCTGCAGAGAGGCCTCAGTGGGTCACATGGCCCTTGGCATGTTGAGGTCAAGACCCTTTGCGATTTGCCATGAGCTGCTCGTTGATGTATGGGAGTAGATGGGGGCCTATGCTGATACTTTCTTGTTCTGTCCTATTCCCTCCTTGCTAGTGAACCCAGAGAAGGCCAAGTTCCCAGCAGGGCACTGCCAGTGTCACCAGGAAACATTGGCAAACATCTTGCTCTCCCTTGAAAGGCACCTGTCACTGTGTGATTATATCTCTGAGGGGAAGCTCTTACACTCTTAGCAGAGACCTCCACTGCTGAAGTCCCATTCTCTGTCCCTCCTGAAGGCGGCAGCATCCAACTCTCTTAGGTCAAACCCTAAGATGCCACTTTTGTGCCCCAATGGCAGTATCCTAACCCGTGAGGGTTAATACTGACTGTCAACTTGTCAGGATCTAGAATCACCTAGGGGCAGGTCTCTGGGCATGTCTGTGAAGAAGTTTCTAGACTAGGTTATCTGAACCATGAAGACTGCCCTGAACAGTGAGTAGATCGTTCTCTGTGCCGGACTCCCAGACTAAGCGGGGAGAAAGCAGGCTGAGCACCAGCTCCGTCTCTCTCCGCTGCCCGACTGTGGGTACAATGTGACCAGCGGCCTCCGGCCCTTGCTGTGACCAGCGGCCTCCGGCCCTTGCTGCCACTCTTTCCCCATCATGATGAGCTGGACCCCCAAACTGTAAGCCTGAGTGCTGCCCCACCCCCTGCTGCTTTTATCAGATATTTTGTCTCAGCAGGGAAGAAGGTAACTGACGTGAGATACAACCTAACACTTAGGTACCAGGTGCTGCACCGGATGGCTGGGACTTCACTGGGAGCCACGGGCCTTTATGCTAGCTTGGGTGTAAGCGGCTCCTCCAGCTGCCTGGTCCTGTCTCTCTTTTTCTTCCTAGTGCAGGCTCCAGGCTCCAGCACTCCCAGGGCTCTGCTCTGAATTGTCCATCATGTTTGAACCAGGGTGGGGTCACACAGCTCTTATGCCACGTTGCCAGAGGGTCCTGTTCATTCTTGCACAGGGACCTACTGGTATCTATCAGGGGCGAGCCCCAGACGTGGCCTTTCAGCCCTCAGATATAAGCCCCTGCCACCCAGCCGGCTCCCTCTCCCCAGGGTCATATAAATAATTCTTTTAGAATGAGTTTCTTCCTGTGTACTGCAAGCCCATGAGTCTGAGGGCAGGCTTCATCCCGGGAGACCCGAGTGCCTGCTTCCTCCGTGCTGGACTGGGGGAGTCCCAGCCAGGGGCCCTTTTCCTGCATATTCCTCCTGTCATTCTGAGCTGTGGGCTCTGTCTGACTCAGCCAGGCTGTTTCCTCTGTTACATCCATACACTTAGCATGTCTTGTGTGTAGACTCTGTATAGTTGTCCTGGTTGGCTGAACCAGGACGTGAAAACATGCTTCAGAAATAAGTGAGGTCCCCGGCTCTTACCTGCCACTGGATCAGAACGGAGGACGTGGTGTGAGGCGTGGCTGAGACAGACCCTGGAGGCTCTCCTGGTACTGCAGAACAGTGGACAGAGGAAAGCAGGGTTACAACGGCTCCGACGAGTTTCAGATGCCCTTCCAAGAGGGGTGGCCGTCCTCCCTTTCGTCCCCTTACCCTGCCATTCCTCTGCCTCATGTAACAAGTGCGGCTCCTCTAACTGTGCTGGGACATTCAGGCGAGTCGGGAGCTGGAATCCCCCATGGGTCCTCCAGATCCCCCGTGGGTCCCCTCAGACAACCTACAGCACTCTGGGAGCTCAGGCCCACCCCCTGTTAGTGCGCAGGCGATTCTGTTGGCCTGCCCTCAGGACCCAGCAGTTGCTTGCATCACCACCTGTCACCACTGCCAGGAGCAACAGATGTGTGCAGCCCCATAAAAGAACTGCCGCCACCCCAGCTCTCTCTCTTCCTGCATTTTTCTGCCTTGCCCCCCCTTTGTCCTTCTCTGCGCCTCCCTCTTCTTCTATGCCCTCATGGCTTGCTTGTTGATGCTGCCCTTTTCTCTCCGTTCCCCCAATAAACTCCCTTTATACCAGATTTGTGGCATGGCGTACTTTCTCAGGGGGCGGCACACATTGGCATGGGGCCAACATGGTAACCCCCCCCCCCACATTATATTTCATAACAGACCCTTCCTGAGATTGCACGTTTTGGGAACGGGTGTCGGACACCCATGAGATCATGGGTGATGGTTGTTCATTCCCTATGAGCAAGGCAGGTGGTCACAGTGAGGTCACATGATCTTAGTCTGAAACACGCATGTGACTGTTGCTAGAGATGAGGCTGCTGCTAGCCAGCCAGCAAGGCAAAGGGCATTTGGGCTGTGAGCTGGGAAGCTTCAGTGGTTCTGCTTTGGTCTCAGGAAGGACAAGGTTGGTTTGACTCCTGCCATGCGAGCCTGCTTTCGGACCTCATCACGTATCCAAGGGTAGGAGGGCTCCCCCCCCCCGTGGCGTTTCTGCCCTCTCCAGATCACGTGGTCCTCTCTCGTATACTAAATTGACGTCTCTGTGTCTCCTCAGGTGTGCCTGAGTACCAACAATAGTCCACTCCATAAGTACTCATGGAGCTGGACAGGACTGGACAGGTTCCATCATGCCCCATGGGTACCAGGCTCTGTCTACTTTGCATCCCAAATCTGTCTCTGGATGGTTCTCATCTGCATCCTCCAGGCCAGCCCTCTGACCTCAGCAGCACAGGTGGAGCCCAGTACAACCCTCTAGACCAGTGGTTCTCAAACAGTGGGTTGCAACCCCTTTGGGGGCAAATGACTCTTTCACAAGGGCCACCTAAGGCCATCAGAAAACACAAATATTTATATTATGATTCGTAACAGTAAAAAATTACAGTTAAGAAGTAGCAATGAAAATAATTTGATGGTTGGGGTCTCCACAGCCTGAGGGTTGCAGCATCAGGAAGGTTGAAAACCGTTGTTCTAGACTAATCTGTTGTCAATGTGGACTTTAATCCAGCCCCAGAACCCCGTGCAGCCCATAAATACCAGGCTAGTAAGAACACGTGGGATCAGGTACCACCAAGCCAGAGATCTTGAGATCCTGGGGACCTTGGGAGGCAGAAACTGAAGGGTCACAGACTCAAGACCAGCCTGGGCCATAACTGAAGCCCTATGTGCAAAAAAAAAAAAAAAAAAAAAAAAAAGACTGAGGTCACAGCTCACTGACAGAGTGTCTAGAATGCCCCAGTGAGGGGCTGGGGTGTGGCTCAGTGGTAGAGCTCCTGCCTAGAATCCCCCAGTGAGGGGCTGGGGTGTGGCTCAATGGTAGAGCCCCTGCCTAGAATAACTCAGTGAGGGGCTGGGGTGTGGCTTGGTGGTAGAGTATGAATCTTCCAGTGAAGGGCTGGTTGAGCACCTGCAAGGTCTGTGGTTCTATCCCTAGCAGAGTAAAAAGGAAATGTTACTCAGTCATCAAAGGTCCCTCCTCTTCCAGCTCTGGCAGGCTTGGTCTTGCCAGTCAATCTCCACCTGACAGTGGGAGACAAAGGGCCACAAACACAATGCAAATCCATCCACAAAGGGAAATTGCAAGTCTCAGACAAGGAAGATGATGAGATAGGGGGCCTCAGAAGCCCCATTTGAATATCAAAGGAATGAGAAGGGGCCTGGGGAGCCTGGAGAGCTCCTTGAATAGATTTCCAGAAAAGGCCTATTCTCTGAGGTCGCTGGGAGCCTGTCGGGATACTGTGCTCCCTGTTTGTCAGAGATAACCCAACAATGGAAGCAGCTTGCTGGGTGTCTGGTTTTTTTCTTCTTCGAAGAGTTAGTGCACCACTGCAAATATTCTCTCCATTGTGTCTGATGCAAGATAAAACGAATGTGGGTTTTTTTTTTCCTTTTTTTCCTAGTTTTCATTTGATGCTGACTCTCTACCCATCCTCCACAACCCCCTTTCCTGTGTATATGCGAAGACTCTCTGCATCTGTGCACATGTTTATGCCCTATGCTGGTCCTGGCGAGGGGCTGGGGGATTGGGAGGAGCATATGGAGGCTGGCTAGCTAACCCCTGAGATCCACCCCAACCCCGGCTGGGGTCACAAGCCTACCCACTGGGCCATCTTCCCATCCTGCAGAGCCCCCAGCTTTAAGTGAGTTCATCCATAGATTTTTCTTCCTCCACATTCTTTCAGCAGTGAATGGAGGGGTTTCCTCTGCATTGCCTCCCACCTCGCCTGCCAGGCTCCTGGGGCTGCCCCAGGATGTACGTCACAGCCTCCCGTGAGCTCTGCCGATTCTTGCCGAGAGCTGCACCCAGTTCCCATCAGCTCTCAGGATGAGCAAACAGGATCCGTTTCTCCAGAGATTTACAGAAGCCCAGCATCCCTTTCACTAGACACCGCTAGCCACCGCTGGGATGCTGGCTTTGCATCGAAATTCTCTGTGTTAACTGAAATTCTCGGGGGCGGAGGGCACCTACATTAACCGCTCTTCAAGGCTGACTGACCCACCATTACAGCTCCTGTGGCCCTGGAGAGCTGGAATGTTGCAGGTTGGGAGCTGAGTTATCTTGGGCTAGCTAAGCCCCTAAATTGCCACTTATTGCCTGCCTACTGTGTGCAATCTCACAGCATCGTGACATTATGTCACATTCCTTTTGGAGTGTACAAACAGACCCCTCGCCTCCCCAACACAAAGGCAAAATCAAATTGTCACCAGATAAGTCTGAGGTCTAAAGCAGAGCTTACTAGAATCTGCTCACCTGGTGTTTCCCACCAATATATTCAAAATTATTCTCGTTTAAAATTTCCTTTCTTCTGCCACCATGAAAACCGTACGGAATTGTTAACATGTTTCCGTATTTGGGGCAACCTGAATCCGTGTTCCCTGGGGCCATGATCACTCATATTTGGCTCCCAAGTAAAGTTTATCTCCCATTCCCATTAGGTGAGGGCTGATTTTTGTTAGTTCTGTTTTGTTTTGGCATCAAACATCTTGAGCATGTCTGGGAAGCTGAAAATGGCTCATCTCCACCCCTGGGCTAGTCCCTGAGGTGGCCTGAAACTCTGTGCGGTAGAAGTTACCCGTCCGGGCTCTGAGAAGAGTGGAGGCGGAGGGCGAGGACACATGATGAGAGGTCACAGGACCAGGCAGCTGGGACCTGGCCCATTTGGAAACCGTTGCACTGGAGCGTTAAATGGAAGAGACAGGGCTTTCTGGGAGTTTGCACAAAGCCCTGGAGGCTGAACTAAGTGCCTGGCTTCGGGGCTGATCTGGGAGTTGCACAGTATCCACTTCCCAGCCCACTTGTCAGGTTATCTGTGTCTGATGGACCGGTCTCCGGGGCTCACTGCCTTCCTTCCCACACCCAGGATCAGATCCCTGAGATGACAATGTATCTTCAAGCCCACTGCCTCTGAGGTCAGAAGAGGGTGCTTTGGTATGTGTGTGGGGGAATCTGAAACTACTTGGACCCAGCTACCCACAGACATTTATTTTTAACGACCTCCATTAATTATTCAATTTCTAAATGGACGAGGGTTTTGGAAGCCAATCAAAGCGAGTTCCATTCCGTCTTCAAGCTCTCCGGGGGGCCTTGATTTATGACCGTGGGGTGTGTAGGAACGCCCCAGGCTGTCAGTTACTAATGGACTGCTGCTGCTTGTCACCCTCCCTTGGTGACCCCTCTTCTCTGCTCAAGACTGGGGCAGGGCCTCTTTCTGGGAGGAAGGCGTCCTCCAGCCTCAGCACAGCAGTGGGGAGTGGCTGAGCTGAGCTGGCTTTTGCTCACCATCTTGCAGTGTGGTCACGGCCTCTGTTTCTGCACTGAAGTCACTGTCCCCAATGTCATTGGTGGCCTTCAGGCGCAGCTTGTAGGAAGTGAAAGGCCTCAGTCTGTAACGGAAAGAAATCAGCAGCTACAGAGGACCCGGCTCCCTGTCCGTCTTGTCTGTGTAATGACCAGGAGGCGGACAGACTGGAGAGGTAGACAGACATCTCCCCTGCCCTGGGAACTGCTAAGTTGGCTCACAACCACCTGGATACAACTACTGGGGCCTTTCAGGGGCCCCTAGACTGCCGCAGTGCCCTGGGAAAGACAGTCTCCTGAGGGAGACACCAGTGAGAAAATCCTCCCCACAGGATACTCAGTGCCCCTTTGACGATATACTGCACAGTAGACCACTGCTCACCTAGGCCAAGGGTGGAGGGTAGACCTGGGGCTGGGCTCAAGGGAGCAGCTGAAAAGATCTGTCTTCTAGCTCAGATGTGTCCAGAGCAAAAGCTCGCCCCTCACACTCTAGGATTCCTGTCAGAGCTCTGTACTGGCCAACCAACCTTAGATTCACAGTGTCTCTGCCCTACCCCGGACAGGCCTCTCCACAGGACCCCTATCTCTTCCAGGTGCCAAGCCCACGCTATACCAAGGGTGAGCAGGCCCTGTCCAGCTTGCACTAGGGACAAAGTTCCCAGGCAGGATTATCAGGCAGGAAGGAAATGGACCAGCAGGGAAATGATGGCGCTAAAGACAGGTTCTGTTCTTTAGAAAGCTTATAATCAGTTTCAGAAACTGTTATTGACTAAAGTTCCTAGAAAAAAAGAAAGAAAGAAAGAAAGAAAGAAAGAGAGAGAGAAAAGAAAGAGAGAAAGAGAGAAAGAAAGAAAGAAAGAAAGAAAGAAAGAAAGAAAGAAAGAAAAGGAAAGGAAAGGAAAGGAAAAAGGAAAGGAAAGGAAAGGAGAAAGGAAAGGAAAGGAAAGGAAAGGAAAGGAAAGGAAAGGAAAGGAAAGGAAAGGAAAGGAAAGGAAAGGAAAGGAAAGGAAAGGAAAGGAAAGGAAAGGAAAAAGGAAAGGAAAGGAAAGGAAAGGAAAAAGGAAAGGAAAGGAAAGGAAAAGAAAGGAAAGGAGAGAAAAAAGGAAAAAGGTCATTGTGTGAGGCTGCTTGGCTGATTAGAACTTCTAGAGTATTGGGAGGAAGCTGCCTTGGGCTCCCACTTGCCCCCTAAACAGCCAGATATACCAACCTCTGTGTCTGCCCTAGCATCCTATGTGATTTTTAGGCAGACCTCTGGCTTCCTCCAACCCAAAGGCTAAGAAAGTCCCCAGACAGCATCTGCGGCTGCAGGAACTTCCCGCTCTGCTGTAACCTCCTACCTGCAGTTTCCACCACCGTGTTTGAAACCGCCTTCACTTGGGACTCTGTTCTGTCATTTAAGAGCTTCATGAGACTTACCACAGTGGAATGCGGTATTTGGGGCAGCCTGCACTACAGTCACTCGTAGTTGACTTCGGAATAAATTCTCCTGTCCCTTGAGGTGACAGCTATGTTTTTGTGTAGACACCATGTCAGAGCACCTCTGTGCTCCTTTCCCTCTGAATACATTGGATTCCAGCATTTGTTTAAAGCCTCAAGGGGTGCTGTGCTCAGAGCCCCTGGAACAGTCTGGCCTTGCCAATCCCTAGCCCCTGCAGGCCTGGCTTCCCCAGCAGCGACCAGGAGAGCTTGGTCTTGGTTGGCTTAACTCAGCTTAACAGAGAAGCCCCTGAAGGCCCACCAGAATGATCTTTGGTGTGGTTCCTGGGGACAGCTTTTGCTTAGCTCAAGCAGATCACGTTCACCTGTTCTTGGCTTCCCTGAAGCTACCGTGTCCAGTCTCGGTGATACAGGCCTGCTTATCCCCTGTTCCTTCCCACCTCACATCTGACTAGCTAGCTGCCTCCCTGGTGTTGAAGGCAGCATGAGGCCCTTATAAATGTGGGCTCTGACACTACCTTCCAGTTCCACCCCACACATGCTTGGATGGGCTGCTTGGCAGACGCCTCCTCAATAACAGACATAGAGAGGCATCTGAGAGGTCCGTCAGAGGAGGCGCTTGGGAGGCTCTGCAGCAAGCCTCGCTTAAAGCAGCAGATGGGGGCTGGGGCGATGGCCTGGTGGGTAAGAGTGCTTGCACCTGAGGTCAAGCCCTAATGCCACATGGATGTGTGGCTGTGTATGTGTAAACCCAGTGCTGGGGGAAGGAGAGGCTAGAGACGGGGTGATTGTGGGGGGGGGTTCCCTACCTTCCAGACTAGCTCAATAAGAGACCCTGTCTCAACGGAATAAGATAGTGCAGGACACATGTCCTCATCTAAGCTGTGCGCAAATGTGTCTGCATATGCACATACATGTGCACATACTCCATACACACACACACACACACACACACACACACACACGTTATCATTATTATTTCTTAGACATTATCTTAAAAAGTTAAAATGTCTGCCACATGATAACTATCCTGGATGTCCCTTTGCCCTGTTTTTTTCCTTTCCATTTCCTTCCTTCCTTCCTTCCTTCCTTCCTTCCTTCCTTCCTTCCTTCCTTCCTTCCTTCCTTCCTTCCTTCCCCGAGCCTGTAGCTAAGCCTGGCAGTGAACTTACTATGCACCTGAGATGACTTTGAAGCTTGATCCTCCTGTTTCCATCTCTCAAGACCTGGGGTTGGAGGCATCATCACCACGTCTGGCTCCATGTGGTATCGGGAGCTTTGTGTGTGCCAGGCAAGCACTCTACCAACTGAGCCACATCCCTGGTCCTCCTGTGTCTTCTTTATCATGGCCACACTGTCATTCTACATCCCTAAAGGTGGCAGCTGGGACAGCCTCAGGAGCTCCTGCCTCTTGAGCACTGAGAACTGTGCTCAGCACCTGGAGACGCTCAATAGCGCTTTGCTGAAGAAATCAATATGTTATGGAGGCAGCGCTGCTCCACAGCCCTGGGAAGGGAGGGGGAGAGGGTACGTGTGTGTTACACGCTGCAACACTGACCTGCCAGGCAAGATGCACAGCAGTGGCACAACTGTGAGGGGGTAAGCAACCGCTTTCTGACTGGATTCGAGTCCTGCTCCGCACGGGCAGTTTGACGCCTGCTACTACAGTCCCATTCAGAAGTCCATAGCCGAGAAAGCCATAGGTAGAGGGAGATTTATTTGTTTATTTACTTATTTAATGTGAGGGCCTGTGTGACTTTATATATGCCGTGTGTGTAGGTGCCATGGAGGCCAGAAAAGGATGTTAGATCCCCAAGACCCAGAGTTACAGGCAGCTGAGTCACCTGCCTGTGGGTGCCTGGAACTGAACCCGGCTCTTCTGCAAGAGCAGTAAGTGCCCTGAATCACAGAGCCATCTCTCCAGCCCAAAGATTTATTTATTTTATGTTTTTTAAAATACTATTAACATGTGTATGAGCCTGAGTGTATGTATGCGTGCCACACGCATGCAGCTTGTCTCGGAGGCCAGAAGAGGGTGCAGAGTCCCCTGGAGAAGATGGTTCTTCTTTGAGAACGTACCCACGGGTTGGCGGGCTGCTCATGCTCCCAGGGGATGCCCACATGCATGCACAGACTGTTGGCACTTACTGGACTTAGTGGGACAGGTGTGTTGAAGGATGCGTTGTGGGAGATATTGAGGGAGCTGGAGAGGTAAACACGATGTATTTCAATAGATGTATGTGCAAAATTCTCAAAGACAGAGAGAAAATTTAAAGCAAAGTTAAAAATTAGAAACAGAAGGAGCAGGACCCGGGCCTTGCATTTAGAACGGGGAAAGCTGAGATCACGTTCATCAGTGCACAGAGTGAGGACCCACGGACCCTTAAGGGGTCTTCGGCACGCTCCCCAAGGACACTTTCTCTGTTGCCCTCCCCGTGCTGGGAGCCCTGCTCAGCACAGAGAGCAGTGTGCAGGAAGTGGTGTGTGGCAGGGGCTGGATGGACCAGACCAGCTTTGACAAGTGAGGCTGAGGGTGAAGGAGGGCAAGAAACGGAGGGCTGCAGCAGACCAGGCTACCAGGACTTCATCCACCTAGGATGCCTGGGAGCTAACCCTGCAGGCAGGAAGCCAGCTTTGCACTCTGCAAACACGAGAGGGACATGGAGCGAGGCCTGTGCCCAGATGAGTAATGTGGTGATGGTGACTGGTGATCATGGTCCCTGTCCTGGTCATCGGCTCTAAGCTAGCTCCGTGTTCCCTGGCACTAGCATCCTAGGTGCAATCGCCTCTGGCCTGGTCCACTTCTGCAGATCAGGCCTCTGACCACAGCTGTTCCCCCCATCCTCCTCCCTCCCACCTCAGTCCCAAATCCATGGCTCCACCCTGCCTGCATCAAGGCCAATCTCAAGGACTCCCTAATAAAGGAAAGACAGAGCTGCCCTGGAGCCCCCACTCCCACCCCCTCCACGCCTCCAGGGTGACCTGTGCCTCTGCTGGGGAGTTGGCCAAGCAGAATTCAAATTTAGTCCCGCCATTACCGGTCATTTGATCTTTATGGGCCTCACTTTCTCACCTGTAAAAATGGAGATTGGAGCCCCTGAGATCATTTGTGAACACTGAATCACCATCAGGGATCTAACGATCTTGGCACACGGTGGACAATTAATGGACGATACTTTCGCCCTGCCTCTGTGGGTGAGGTGAAATTCATCCACACTGTGGGGAGCTTCCCCTGACCCTTTGCACACTCCGTGTGCCTTGCCTTCCAAACTCGGATGCTGCCCAGGCTTCAGGCCCAATTTTGAGAGAACTCCTGCTACCTCGGCTCTTACTTCTAAGCATCCAAGAGTCACAGCACAGGGACTAAGCTCTATCACACTCACTGCTTTGCACTTCAGGGGCCCTGTTCACACCGTCCAGTGTGTGCCAACACTGCTGCTCTTTCCTAGTTATATCACAGGCACTGAAACTACCTTTTAAAGATTCAGCTAGGCTTCATGGTGTTCATTTGGGATCTGCTCGGGAGGCTGAGGCAGGAGGACAAAATTTCAAGGCTTGTCTGCATACCTAAACACACCTGGGAAGAGGAAACCTCCACCGAGGAATTGTCCCCATCATATTGCTACTTGATGTGGGAGGGTCCACTGTGGCCTTTCCTTTTCCCGGGCAGATGCGCCTGAAGAAAGGTAGCTAAGCAAGCCCAGGGAAGCAAGCCAGTAAGCACCGTTCCTCCATAGTTCTTGCCTCCTCCTGGTTCACTTCCCTGAGCTCCAGCCCTGGCTTCCTTTGATGATAGACTGCAACCTGGAAGCTAAAGCAAGTCTTTCCTCCACAGGTCTGTTCTGGTCAGTATTTTATCCAGCAACAGAAACCAAACTAGAACACCGGCTACAGAGTAAGTTAAGTTGTACACCATTCTATCTCAAAAAGCAAAAGGAGGGCTGGGGTGTGGCTCAGTGGTAGAGCCCCTGCCTAGAATCCCCCAGTGAGGGGCTGGGGTGTGGCTCAGTGGTAGAGCCCCTGCCTACAATCCCCCAGTGAGGGGATAAAAAAAATGACAAAGCATTTATTCAGCATGCACAAGGTACTGGGTTGAATCCCAAATAGGACACACACACACTCACACACTCCACACACATTATTTGCATCATGAAGAACAGAGACTATGAAACCCACCTGTCCTACCCTAGCCAACTGCACCTGGATTTACACGTCAGCAGTGTTAAATTTTACAGAGGAAGAATTGACGATTCACGTGGACCATGGGGCAGCGCTTCTTTGCAAACTCCTGCTTTTATGTGGTCATTCCTTCCGCTGTGGATACGATGCTTTCTAGCTGCTTGCACTGTGCCTGTGGTAGTGGGCACTCCATGGAAGAGGGGTCCTAGTGCCAGCACACAAGCCCCCTGAGGTCCCTGGTCTGCGTCCTGCCTACAGCCCCTGTGGTCCCCTTCTTTCTTCTGTGTTCAGTTTCTCTGGGAGGCTACCCTGTTGGGGTAGCAACTTGGTTCTGTTACGCAGGAGCTAACTCCTGGAGAGACTGACCATTAGGGCTCCAAAACAGGACATAAAGAACAGCAGGTTGGTCTGCTCAGGGACTCTGACACAGACATAAAGGTAACAGTGGCGGTTAACTCCAGACAGGCCAGATCAGAGCTCCCAAACAGAGAGCAAAGAAAATGGGCAGGAGTGGTCCATACTACGTCAGGCCAATGCACCCCCTGGAACTCCCTCCCCTGGCTAGCCTGGGTAGAATACTACTGCCCCTTGCCCTATGGAGACCTTTAACTTTAAGAGTACCAAGCCCCTATACATACACATACACATACATACACATTCCGGGATCTTCTATATTTACTTAGACTGAATTCTGGGTAAAGTGAGCTTCCACGAGAAGTTGCCTCTTTCCTGAAATGGCCCACCCTGGGAAGTCACAGAGAAGGGGAACAGAGAGAGAGGCAGGTCTCCTGCCAGCTAGGATGAGAGTCGCTGCTCTGCTCTGCATGAGAACACACTTCTGTTTCCTCCTCACTCCAATTAAACTACCCTGAGCTACTACCCTGTCCTGTCTGAATCCCCTTTCCAAGACCAGCCCTGAGGCTGAGGCCAGGGGAGCCTGGAGTCCCTCAGTTAGAACACAGGTCCACCCTTCATGGTTGCTTTGAATAGACCTCACAGCCTGAGGGGGTTAGACCTTGGTTCTCTCTGTCTCTGTCTCTTTGACTCTGTCTCTCTCTGTCCCTCCCCGCCTCTCTCTCGTGCATGTGCTTGCTCACTCGCTCACTTGCTCATCTTTCTTAAGCTAGACACGGACCCCATCGTGTCTAGATCTCCATAACTGTACTGTTTCCATCTAGTGCTCTTCCTCCTACATCCAGGCCCTTTCCTCTTGAGGCGCCAGCTGCACCATCTACAGAGAATTAAGTGTCAGCTTCCTTTCTGGACAACCATCGCAGGTGTGCCGCTGTCTTACCATTATTATGCCTACCATTCCCCACTAACAGTCCAGGCCCCAGTCAGCGCAGGCGCTCACTCTCAATGCTAGCAGCTCACCTCCCACGCCCATGCTGTGCTCCAGACCACAGCACCTGAGCAGATAGCCCCGGCCACTAGATCTGCAGAGTCAAACTCCTGTCTCTCCATTAGCCGATCTCATGTGGCAGATGGAAGTACGCTTAGCTGCTCGGATTATTAGGGGTGACGCCACAGCAGCAGACAAAAGAGCCTCTCAGGATGCTGTCTGAGACTGGCTTCCATCCTGGTTCCTGACTATTAGGAAAGTGACAGCCTCCTCTGGACCAAATGAAACCGTCTAGCTTGAAACAGGGGCCTCTCCTTACCAAACACGGTGTCTGTGGTTACTCAGAAGGCTATGAAAACAGGGCTGAGATTTTTATCTTGCCTTTCAGGTGGCCAGACAAAGAGGTGGGGATATTGAACCTCAAAAAGAAGGGGTGTCTCTCTGGCCTTCCCCTCTAGCCACCATCTTGTTCCCACTGCCCTTTTCCCAGCTCCTACCTTTGGGGGTGCTGGGCCACAGCCCAGGTTCAGCCCCATTCTTCTTGCTTCCTAAGTCCTTGAGCCTGGAATGTGGAAGCCCTAAAGATTTGGGTCCTTGGTGCCGGGAGTGTCAACAGAGACAGGGGGCTAGCTCTCAGTAGGACATCTCTGTGGACTCACAGATACCCACTGTGTGAGCTGGAGGGCGGTGGTGGGGACTTTCAGAGTAGGGACCCTCACCTTAGCAGGGACTCCTTTTCCTCCAATACCTTTAAACTGCTTTTAAGTTTAAAATTTTTAATTAAAAATTATTCTTCTTTTAGCATGTCAACATGCTCTCTGCGGTGCTCAGATCTTAACTGCTACCTTTTACAAACGTGTACTCCTGTGGGAGCGAGTATGGGTAGAGGCCGGGGAAATATAAAACGGTCCACGAGAGGCTAAAAGGAGGCTTGGGGGTGGAAAGGCGGGAGGGCAACAGAGTACATGTGAGAGGAGACAGGAAGAAAGGGTATGGGTTGGGGAGAAGGGTCCAAGCAGGGATGGGGCAGGGAGATGGGGAGAGGCATTTCACACACATCAACGCTGAGTATGTGGGAAAAGGCCCCAGTCAACCTGCCACTTAAATATTTTATCAAGTGAGGCAGCGCAGTGTGAGATAGTGTATCAACTGCAGTGTGACTGGGCTATCAACCTCACAGAGCCTAGACTTACCCAGGAGCCCAGCCAGCCTCAGGGAGTGTTTGCCAGACATCATTGGGACAGGGCTAACTCATGTGCTAAGGCCCACCTTAAGGGTGGGTGGGGGTTGGAGTCCTTGGAATGAAGGACAAATGAGGCCTTCACTGCCATGAGGGACACTGCTTCAAACTGTGAGCCAGAGCAACCCTCCCCCCGCCCCCAGGCTGCTTTCAGCTGGTATTTTGTTGCAGTGGGGAGGCAAATGACAAAGACTACAGGCTAGGAAGATGAACACTGAGTCCCCCTCCCCCCAGCCCGGTCTGCAGTACCTTTCCACGGCACAGGCTGTGGCCTCGTGGCTGATGGATGAGGAATAGGTCTGCCATTCTCCGCCAGGCAGCTCTCGGACCTGCACGGTGAAATACCGGATGGGGGAGGCCCCGTCGCTGCCAGGGACCCACTGGAGCCGGAGGCTCCGTGCTGTCACTTCTGCCTGGGGTACCAGGAGCTCTCTGGGGGGCGCCGGCCTCTCTGCAACCAGAGAAGAAAAGCAGGGGCTCAGGAGAGGCCATTCCTTGCTGCCCACAGGAGCCGCTGCGTGCGACAGGCACAGCAGAAAGACTTGGCTTAGCTTATGAGGGAAAGTACTTGCTGTGTCAGCATGAAAAACCAAGTTCAGGCCCCAGTGCTAGGGAGGTGGACACAGGCAAACCACCGGGGCTGACTGGTCAGCCAGCCTCACCTGACGGGAAAGCTCCAGTCCCACTGAGACACTCTGTCTTAGGAAACTGGGTTGAGGGTATGTGAGGAAGGAAGCCAGCACCCAGGGCTGGCCTCTGATTTCTATATGCACCCACACCCTCGGTCCTGCTCACATGGACACACAGGCGCTTTTGGGCTGCCCCTGCGCACAAAGAAAGCAGTCCCTGGTTCGGGAGGGGGAGGTTGTCCCACAGCTGGTTTTGGATACAGCAGATCAGGTCTGACTAGGAACATCACTTGCTCTCACTGCAGAACCAGCCATAGGTTGGCCCCAGCCCCTGCTGGCAGGGGCTAGTGCCTCTGAGCAACAGCTGACCTCTCAGGCGCTGCTCTTCCGGAAGGCCCGAGCCTCCTTTGCGCGCACTGTCTGACTGGGGGCTCAGCACATCCTTAAAACCTAGTTTCTTCTTCTTTGTATTTAACCTGAGTCTAACACATGAGAGGGCTCTACTGGGTTCTCCTGGGAGGGGTGTGTGTGTGTGTGTGTGTGTGTGTGTGTGTGTGTGTGTGCACTGTTAGTGGTTCCTACATGTTTAGAAGGCAGGATGTCTGGGACCAGCCTTGGCCTTGCCTGGGTACCTGTGCCTGACACTGTGTTCCTGTCCTGCACTGACTTCAGCAGAGGAGGTCTATAGAGGGAGAAATAATTGTTTAATTGTTTATCATGAAGATTATTGATTCTGATTAAAATGTGTGGCCTGTAATAAAGCAGCCATCGATTGTGGGCCCCACAGTGACAAGGCTGTGAGAGGCATTTCGATCTCGTTCAATCAACGGTCCTGGCTGGGAGTGTACACACTGGCTGGAAGCCTGATTTCTGCAGGCCTGAGAGAGAGCGGGGGCCCCCCATCCAGTTCCCGAGGCTCTCTATGGCCACAATGCCACAGGCTCCGGCTCCCATCCCTAAGTCTTGCATTAGGATCTGGTGGGAAGTCCAAGTTCTCCAGCCCCTCAGAGGCTGGGCGGGAGTGGTGGTTCTGTGCTCCAGGCCACAAGCCAGCATGAGCAGGCTGCACTGGCTCAGCTACTCAAGGGTATTTGTATGTTTTCGCGTGGATCTAACTCACGCCCTGTAAAGGCCTTAGTAAGCCTTTCTCATCCCTGTCCTTTGCCTCCAGGGTGCGGATGGGCTGGAGAGTTACGTCAGCTGGTAAAGTGACGCTGGTACGAGCCTGAGGACCAGAGCTGGATCCCCACAACCCGTGTGAAAAGAAGGGAAGCGGTGTATGCTTGTAATCTGGGCTCACGGGCCACGCAGCCTTGCCAGCTCAGCAGGTGCCAGGCCAGTGCGAAACCCTGTCTCAGAACAAGGTAGAGCGTCTCGGGGCATGACACCCAAGGCTGCACTCTACCAACCTGTGTACGCATACAAACACCCACTCACATGTGCATACTTCCGCAAACAAGGACACATATGGACATGCACATACAAGCATGCATGCAATCACACGCGCACACGCACACACACGTTCATCATTCCTAAGGAGTGCATGACCTCGGGAAGAAGGCAAGGGCCAAGGGCAGCTGCCTGTGGGCCTCTGAGCACACCCTTGTCATCAGTTCTTGAAAATACTATGCACTCTGGGGACCAGACTGCAGCTGTCAGTCTCTGGAGGCCCCGCCCCCTCAGCGACCATCTTTTGGAGCCTGTTCCCCTGAGCCAGGTGCCATAGGCATTGAAGGCTCATCCTCCCCCAAAGGACCCAGTGAGAGCACCCACTCACAAAGCTGCGAAGGCAACAAGAACAGGGCCAGTGAGCCCTGCACATGCGCCTGGCTAACAGGAGAGGCAGACGGCATTTGGGGAAACCTTGGTGGCAATACTTGCACATCTGCAAGCAGGGGCAAGATGTTAGCTTCCAGAATGAGTGGTCAGGGCTCAGCGGATCTAGCATTTGCCTAGCGTGGAGGAGGCCCTGGGTGGGTGTGGTCTCTGGTAGGTGTAACGGCATACACATGTAGCCATCACTGAGGAGGGAGAAGGATGCTGGGTAGTAGTGTCTGTGGTGTACACCTTTGAGCCCAGCACTTGGAGGCAGAGGCAGGCAGAGGCAGGCAGAGGCAGGCAGAGGCAGGCAGATCTCTGAGTTTGAGGCCAGCCTGGTCTAAAGGGGGAGTTCCAGGACAGCCAGGGCTACACGGAGAAATCCTGTCTCGAAAAACCAAACC
The DNA here is from genome assembly GCF_030254825.1 of Meriones unguiculatus. Classification (NCBI taxonomy): domain Eukaryota; kingdom Metazoa; phylum Chordata; class Mammalia; order Rodentia; family Muridae; genus Meriones; species Meriones unguiculatus. The sequence goes on along the minus strand of NC_083362.1, from coordinate 5,639,936 downwards.
AGCCAACTAAACACCACCAGCAACAACAATAGAAGCAAGAGGACCTGGAGCCCAAGGCCAGCTGGGGCTATGTCAGCTGCCTGCTTTAAGACGATCTTTATCCTAGAGAGACTAGCCTATCCCAACCCCTAGAGCTGGCAAGCCCCTGCTGTGAGGATAAAAGCTTCTGTAGGGCTGACCAGCCCCATAAACAAGGCTCCTCCGTACCCCAGCAGCCCCAGACACCCCAGCCATATTAGAACACACATGAACTTCTGAGCCATGGTCAACCTTCTTCTTTTAAGTTGTTTTTCTGCAGTATTTTGTCATCGTAATGAAGGGCTGGCACAGGCTGACTGTCAGCTTGAGGCTGGGAAAACCCCAGGAGCAGAGGCGTGCTCTGCCTGGTGGACCCTGCAGACAGGCGGCCTGGGCAGCCTGCAGCCACTGGAGTGGGAGTGGGGGAGCCTGCTCCGCCCAGGGAAGGCTGGTGGGCCCCGGGGCCTGCTGGGAACTTGCTGGTTCAGGCACAGGGGGTGAGACTGACTTCATCCTGTTGGTGTTCACTCTGCAAAGATGAGGAGCGATGGCGTGAGCAGCACGAGGGCAGGCACGGTGGGTCTCTGGGCAGCATGACCCGTTCTTCGCCCAGCAGGCTTCTCCTTGGCGGGGACTTGGATTCTCCCCTGATAAAACCTTAGCGGGCTTCGGTGAGGGTGGGACACGGGAGACGGCGATCCTTGGAGCATGATGTGTGAGCTCCGTGTCAGCCCCCTTCCTCTGTAAGATTTAAGTGCTCTGAGTTCGACTCCCCGCTCCCTGAAATGGCCTGCTTTAGCTTTTGCAGTAAAAGTGGTCACAGATGCAGCCAGGGCACTCAGTCACATGTGATGAGCATTCACATCACCAGTGCAGTTCCTGAGCCTTGCTGATGGCAAGGGGGCCAGCCAGAAGCCCTGCCACTGTGCTAACTCCCCCATGCAGGCCTCCCAAGTTGGTGCCATAGCAAAGAGAGGGGAAGAGTGTGCCAGAGGCCTCATGGCCCAGGCCTCGAGCTCCTCCTGGCTCAGGGCCCAGACCTCTGGGTCTGGCTGTGATGCCAGCATCCCTTGTACGACTTTTCTTCTGGGCACATCATTGCTATTTTAGCGTAGAGATTGTCTTGGAAAGGTAGTCACGGTAACTGACTAAACAGAAGAATAAAGTATTAGCAGTACCTGTGGTAATGATGATGGAGCTATTGACACTCCCTAGCAGATGGAGCTTAGGAGGGTTAGAGGACCCACACCTGGGGTCCCACCATTACTCCCTCCTCTCTCCCACTGAGCTAGCTGCAAGTGATGCTGGGAGACCGGACTACACAGAAGTGGAAGGCTGACTCTACAAGTTCATCACTTTGCGGTGATACAGCTGTTTGGGGATCACCCGCACACATGTAAGTGAAGCTCTACCACGTGTGCACAGGGAACCACAGATCCAACACACTCCCTGGTTCCCCACGCTGAGTTTTCATGGTGCTCCTCATCTGTTGGCTGTCCCGTTTGGTCATAGTTGGTTTATGTCTCCTCAGGCAAGATAAGAGCATAGCACCTCTGCCTGGAGGCATGGCTTCTGAGGAGATGCCCTTTGGGCTTCGGTGGAAGGTTCTAGAGTAGTGGTTCTCAACCTGTGGCTCCCCACCAACACACACAGAGGTCGCATATCAGATAGCCTGCATATCAGATATTTACATTACAATTCATAACAGTAGCAAAATCACAGTTATGAAGTAGTAACAAAGATCATTTTATGGATGGGGGTCACCACAACATGAGGAACTGTATTAAAGGGTCTCAGCATCAGGAAGGCTGGGAACCACGGCCCCAGACAAAGCCCCGTGCTATCCTGGGCTAGTTACACAGCCTCTCTGAGCTGGGCTTCTTCCCTCCAGGCCTCCATAACATGCCCCGACGGTCTGAGACAGTGGCCAGGTGGCGAAGAGTTGTGCCGTGAAGAGGCTTTGACAATAGGTGTCGCTCAGAGCTGGGGGCACGGCTCAGCAGTACAGCACCCTCAGAGCATGCGGGAGGACCCGAGCTCTGATCCCCAGCAGCTACAGACACCCAGATACCACGGCCTGTATCTTTAACCCCAGAACTGGGGATGCAGAGACAGGTGGGTCCCCTAGAGCCAGGGACCAGTCTAGCCCTAACAGCTGGCTCCAGAAGCAACGAGAAACTGTCTCAATAAAACAAGGTAGCGAGGGTTAAAGAAAGACAGCTGGCCTCTGGCCTCACATATATGCACATGCGTGAGTACCCGCACATACACATCTGAGCACACACACATACGCCACACACACTTACAAAAGTGAAAAAGACAACCTGCCTAGCTCCGCGCCTGGCTCAGGCTTCCAGGCGTGGTGGTGATCAGAGGGGCTGAAGAACCCGCGTGCCCCCCCCCACAGTCGGATTGGAGCCTGGGGGCTCACCTCTCTTCTCAGTGGTGATGACTGTGGCCTCCAGCGGCTCGCCCCAGCCCTGTCTCGTCTTAGCAGACAGTCTGAAGATGTAGGCAGACTCCGGGGCCAGCTCCGTGGCTGTGAACTGCCGCACCGTGGCCCCCACCTCGACAGTGGTGAAGGTGTGGGGGCTGCCGCTGGCCAGGCGGTAGGCAATCTGGTACCCTGTGGGGAGCAGCGGGGAGCAGAGTCAGGGAGGCAGCTCAGCCATTGATTTCTTTGCTCACTCACCCAGAAAACGCACACTCCGGACACCCCAGAATCAGCCCAGATCGGAAACCCAGACACGGCCTGCCCTCCGTTCCCTCCTGATTTCCAAAAGCTGCGGGGAGCACATTGAAAGGGAGGTCACAGCCCCAGTGAGGAGTGCGGGCTGTCTGAGCTCAGTGCTCTGTGAAACTTGTCTCCCTGTTCATCCCTCACGGGAACAAGATGTGAAAACAGATTCATCTTTCCCCAGGACTCTGCCCACTCAGAGAATAGCACCAGACCCGGGCCCCACACTGCTCCCCACCGGAGGTGTCCTGAGCCCAGGCCTCTGGATCTTCTGTCCTTTTCCATCTCCCCTCCCACGGCACAGCCCTTCCTTCCCTTCAGCCCAGCAGGGGAGGCCAGCATGCCCTTAGTGGGTTATTTCACAGTTGTCATGAGCAACAGTGCTTGCAGCGGGCAGGACTCGTGCCTGGTTACACCTGCACACTTGGGTATTCAGCCCCCTTCCCACACCCTCATCTCCCACAGTCCCAGCCCCTCAGCCTCCCCACCCAGGCCTGAGGACGAGCCTCCACGTTAAACAGCTGAACACCCCTTCTGTTAATTTCCGTAACTCCAGAGTGGCAGGGTTTGGCTGGCTCTGCATGTCTCTCTGAGTTCCTTGATTATGAAGGGGTCATGGTTGATCAGACATTATTAATGATAAAATCCCTCCAACCAAGCAACCCCAGTGCCCGCCTGCTGGCTTCGGAAGAAGCCTTGCCAATTTCCCAAACCCAACAGTGAGGTGTGGGGCAGACTGCCTTCTGGGCTCACAGACCACGTGTGGTCCGGCTTCTGATTAAAACCAGAATGGATGGGGTGCTGTGACATGAAAAAAAATTAATGACAACGCAAGTGCTCCCGTTAAACAAGGGGGACTCAGCAGGAGAAAGAGGAAAGCAGCAAGGCTGAACTGGTCCTCCTGCCTGCCCGGGGGTGGGGGCAGCCTGTGAGGGGGGCCACCTGCAGGGACCAGGACGGAGTGTCTGCTCACCTCCTGTGGGAGCACGGCTCCTCCGTTACACAGCTAGGCCAGTTCCCCGGAGACCCTCAGGTCCCACTTCTGCGACTCCTGGTCCTCCTGGCTTAGCCTTTGGCTCCAGGGGTTTCCAAGCTTCCTGGCCATTTCCCCAACTGTTTTTGGTGAGTCTCATCCCATCCTCCACTGGGAGACCAGAAGGACACTCAACACAGACTGAGGACACTCAGCACACCCTGACCTTAAACCCTAGCCACCTCGGGTCATCGACAGGGTGGTTATCATTTCCACACAGACCAGGAGACAAGACCCTCAGCCGTGTCCACAGTGATGTCCAGTGAGCTTGAGATGCTAACCCCAGGCCTCTGAACGGCCATTATGGCCACTGCCTGTCTCTGTCAGACCAGCTTTTCTCACTGTCTTGGGGCCCAAGTGCCTTCAAGTCTTACAGCAGCTGATCCAAGCCTCTTCCCCTTCTTCACGGAGCCAAGACTGAAACCTAGAGGTGGCTGACCAGTCCTGCTAGGCCTCCTCTTCTCCCATCTTACTCCGTCACAGGGAGGCAGAGCTTGGGTGACCAGGGGATAAGGTTGTAGGCCTTAGAGACTCCTGCACTCTCAACACCATATAGTAAGTAGATGTCACAGTGACTGGAGAGCCATGTGGAGGGGCCATGCTTCCTACAGTCTCCCTCCAGAGAGTGCTATCAGCAGCGGCCCCAGTAGGTCAAACGCATGGGCAGGCCTCTGGAAAGGTTACACTTTGCCCAGGGTTTCCAATGATGTGCGCCCCAGGTCTGTCCTACTTTTTTTCAAAGACAAAGCCCCACACTTCCAGAAGGAAGACAGCCCCTCTTGGCTCTCATTTGCTTCCAGGAATGTCCAACCTTTTGACATTGTGATAGAAGTTGTCATGTGCAGAGTTCATGCTTGAGAATCCTGCAGTCAAGTTATAAAAACAAATCGCTGCCCAGCCAAAACACCCCTGCGTACTTTCCTGAAGTCTCCGAGTGAACAAAGACACTGTGTATCTGTCTTACAGCTGGCGCTGTTCACATAGCCACGAGAGGAGGAACAGATGGGGAACAGAGAAGCTGGAGGCCACGTGAGGTAGGATGTGCACAGCAAGCAATATATACGAGCTTGAAAATTAATAACAAGACGAAAACTTTTTGTAAGGTCTTAAGCAAGTTAATGACTTTGTGGGCCATACTCAGCTGTCTCGGGGTTCACACCGTCCACGGGCCCAACAATGGATGCACCTGCTACACCCTGTACCCCAAAGTCCCCTCTGCGAGAGACCTTCCAGGCAGAAACGGTGTTCCACGTCTCTCCGGAGGAGATGGGCCTGAGATGGATGCCGGCTCTGCAAGTTCCCCACTGTTGGTTATGTTAAAGTGACCCGCACATGAACACTCTGCCCTGGAGCTTGAAGTGGACTTACCTTGTGGCCATTTCTCAATTCTGTGTGTTAACTGACATTCCCAGAAAAAAAAAAAAACAAAACCCTCCCACTGTTAAACATTCTCCAAGGCTGACAACCAATTAGAACGCCAACGTTTGTCACCAGGTGGAAGTCATGGACCTACAAGTAACTTGGGGCATTTCAGCCCCTAAATACCATTTACCAACTGCCTCTGTGCCCAGCCTCTTATGACGATTAGGTAAATCTTCTGCAATCCACAAACAGACCCTTGACTCCCACCACCCACCCACTGATAAGCATGTCCTCGGAGAGCATCTGTGGCCTGTACCAGTGGTAAAAATTTTGGGCTTTTCCTAACAACAGAACAAAGAAAATTCTAAGTCAGGACACTTTTCAGCCATGTTGGTGGGGACCTGGGCAGGCTGGTTATGGAGGAGTGGGGAGGTCACTGGTATTTATTATCAGTATTTTGGAAAACCTCTAGATTTAAGCTGCCCTTCTTTATTTAAAAAAAAAAAAAGCATTACTTTTGGTCCACTGCTACCAGTCTATAGTCACAGCTACTCAACAAGCTGAGGCAGGATCTGCCTGAAAGCTTAAGCCAGCCTGTGCTGTAGAACTAGATCAAGGATAGCTAGGGCAATGTAGCAAGACTGCTTATCTGAATAAAAAACACAGAAATCTCAGTGGTAGAGCCCCTGCCTAGAATCCCCCAGTGAGGGGCTGGGGTGTGGCTCAGTGTTAGAGCCCCTGCCTAGAATCCCCCAGTGAGGGGCTGGGGTGTGGCTCAGTGGTAGAGCCCCTGCCTATAATCCCCCAGTGAGGAGCTGGGGTGTGGCTCAGTGGTAGAGCACCTGCCTAGAATCCCCCAGTGAGGGGCTGGGGTGTGGCTCAGTGGTAGAGCACCTGCCTAGAATCCTCCAGTGAGGGGCTGGGTGTGGCTCAGTGTCTCTGGGTTGTCACCTGTGCAAACTTTGTATCTCTCTTGGAAGTTCTTGACTGGAGAGCAGGTAGCCAGTTGATGTGGGTTCCAACCCAGTCCAGTTCTTTGCTTACCTTGGCCATGTCCCTACCCCCATGTAACTCTTGATGTCTCTCCTCTCACTAGGATCTCTGGAAAAATTCATGGTGAGGAAAATGCTCAATAAGTACAGTGCTTGCTGTTCAAGCATGATGACTGGAGTGCAATCCTAGCACCCACATAGAAAGCCAAGGGTGGCGGTGTGCCTCTTATCCCAGTTCTGGGGATGTGGAGACAGCTGGCTAAACCAGCAAGCCTCAGGACAGTGAGAGACACTGTCTCAAAACACAAGGTAGATAGTGCCTAGGAAGTGACACTCCACTGACAGGAGCACACACATGCTCATACAGACAATGAACAAATGAAGAGTGTTTGGATAGAGGCCTCTCAATTCCGGCCTTTCACCTGTAAGCATTTCCACCCTATAGCCCTGCATGGTTTGTTCCTGCCTGTGTATGCAGGTAGGACTGGACATATTCTTGAGCAGTAACAGGGCAGGAGTCCCCTGGTGTTCTCTGATGGCAGCTGTGTACACACACACACACACACACACACAAACACACCACATACACCACACACACACAGACACACATACAAACACCACACACCCACACAAATAAGAATTTTAAACTTTCTTAAGAAACTCAAGAAAAGCCCCAGGTGGCAAACAAGAGGAGACTCTTAGTGTCATTAACCCCAAGGGGAATCCGGCGTGATTGCCACCTATAAAAATCATCTACTCTGGACCAGGCACAGGCAGCCGTCTAGAGATGATTCCAGCCTGTGGGCGCTGCGCACAGGTTATCGGCAGACACGGCGCCATTTATCTGGGGACTTGATCCTGGAACAATCCTTGTGCTTGTCTAGCCCAGCCCCTTCCTCTCCTGGAAGAGGGCTTTTGCCGCAGGGCTACCCTTAACCCCTGACCCCCCTGTCTCAGAAACAGAAAGAGAAGATTATTTTTCTGGGACAGTCACTGCGTAGCCTCAGCAGATAATGTATGGAAACCACAAGGCACGGTGTCATTTGTCCCTAACTGCGGGGAATCTGGGTTATTATTTTCTATCTGCAGTCCACTTCCCACACTGAGCTATTACCGAGAGAAAACTCCTCACCCTCGGGCCTCTGTTTGTACCTTCCTATTATTTTCCCTCCGATAAATGCGGCATCATTAGCAGGCCCAGTGCCCTGCCGCGCAGAACATAAAAATTAACACCCGCTCCTCACCCTGACGCGCCGAAGAGGCTCATTCTCTGGACCTCGGCCGTCTCTTTCCTGTATACCCCCGATGAAAGAGGCAGCTCTTGCATTTTTAGAGAATAATGACGGATGGTGTTCTGAGCTGAGAGCGGTTCCGAGGAAGAGGCTTCTTATGTAATTATGGTCAGAAGCATTAGCGGGTGGGATCTCGGTGAGCCAAGGTCAGGAGGCTGCCGTGTGTTTGCAAAGAACGGCCGCGCTTACTGGAGAGGAGGAGGAGAGCGCGGCCTGAGAGAAGCCCTGTTTTTAAGGTTATGGGTGAATTATGATAATACGGGCATTGAAGAGAGCGAGGCCAAGCATGAGGGACATCGATCTGGAGGGAAGATTAAAATGCACAATGAGAGCCTCTGCTGGTTTCTGGACGCGCTGGAGGTTGGAGGGGGAACTGCTCGCTGAGAAAACCGGCTGGGGAAGCCAGAGGGAGGACAGGGTAAGGTGACACAGCTGTGGGCAACAGGCCTCGCAGGGGTCCCCACTCCTTCAAGTCTGACCCTGTGTGCTGGAACAGCTGTCTGGGGCTTTGTCTTGACATTCCAGGCAGTGGAGAACCTTTTATGGGCTGCGCCGATGGCCAACAACCAAAGGCATCAGTCTCCCTGGTGATGCTCCGGTTCCCAAAGCAGGGCCATCAGCAGGACACAGTGCTGTTAGGCCTTGCTGGCTGCTTGGAGGCCATGAAGCCCCCAGCTTACCTCCACAAAGGGGGCAGAGAATACAGAAGAGGTCTAAGGGTCCCCAAAGCCCCGCTCATAGCCCACAGCATGTAGCTGTAGGTTTGAAGCTTCTCTCCGAGAGGGCTGGGATCACAGAAATGCCACGGCAGCGTTCTCGAAGAGCCTTCAAGGTTGGTCCTGGCTGGCCAGGGGCCTTCTGATGCGAGCAGAATCTGGGGCGTGTGGGCCTGGCTAGGGCACAGTTCTGAAGAATGCACACATGAAGCCTAGCTTATCAGTGTTCAGGGGTGTGCGGAACAGTCAGCCACGTTGCGGGCAGATGGCTATATTCAGGTAGTTCCACAAACCCCCAAAGGGAGTCTGTAACTGCTCAGAGCTCTCCATGGTAAAATATTTACCAGGCAAATAAGTGAGTTCTCTCTCCCTCCGGGCACCCAGGGCTGTTTCATGCTGTTAATCTCTTCGGGAAATGCAAGAGTGTGTTTCCATATAGACTGGGAAGGTGTGAGCTGCAGTTGAGGCCACAGGCTTAGAAAACTGCCGTGGCAGCCTGAGCTCCCGGGAACATCCATTCGAGGTAAGTCAGGAAAACAGACGCTTTCCTTTCCACCCCAGCAACACCTAGGATCTTTAGAAAAAAAATTGTCTGTCTTTCTGACAGCGTCTGTGGTCTGGTGTATTGGCTGTAACCATCCCCAGGTGACTGGCCACCAGATAGCATCTGCTATCACCAGGTGCCATTACAACCCCAAACCACACAAAGACCACGCTGCCCAGTTGACAGAGTTACTGCCGCCAGACTTAGTACTTGTGTGAGACGGTCCGTCTTGTCATCTCTGGAGTCAACTAAGAGACAGGGAGGTGAGGGCATTCCCAGGAAGAGGGGGGGACTTCTCCAGAGTGGGCAGCGCCTTCCAGCAGCCCAGATACAAAGAGACTGGCAGGAAAAGCAGAGCTCTGCCTGCCTGCCTTTGCTCCCTGTTGGTAAATGCATCTGTTCTTACGTTGCTGCTGTTATTGCCACTCTTCACTGACATTGGGACCCAATTTCTTTAGACTTCCAACGTCCTCCAGGCCCTAGGCACCAGACTGGGACTTCTGAGATATGAGACTCAGGGACTGACAAGCCACCCAGTTCTCAGCCTCTCCAGCCTGTCTCCAGTTAATTCCCTTCATGATATATACTCATATCAGTTCTCTTCTATTGAACACTGACTGATACAGGGTGCTAGAAGGATGTAAATATCACCTACTTCCTCCCTGTGTGTTTGTGATTTCCAGTGATGGCCCCACCAGGACTTCACATCACACTCAATGGTCCCAGCTGAGAGACTAGGGCAGTGAGTAAGGACACTTGCCATGTCAGCATGAGCTCACGAGTACCCACATAAAATCTCTGGTACCCACATAAAAAGTCAAGCGTGGCTGTATGTGCATGTCTGTAACCCCAGCACTGTGGGGACAGAGAAAGGAGGGTCACTAGAGCTTGCTAGCCATCAGCCTAGCTCCAGAGTCACTGGGAGCAAAGCAGAGAGTGCTAGAGCAGGACACCCAGGGTCCTCCTCTCATCTGCCCACGCCTGAATACCCATGGACACACACACACACACACACACACACACAGAGAGAGAGAGAGAGAGAGAGAGAGAGAGAGAGAGAGAGACATGTACGCATTCACCTAAAGTAGAGCGACGGAGAACAGGGGGTGCAAGATGCCATCAGTGCACACCTGTCCTGGGCCCAGGATCAGTGGCCTCCAGCCACAAGTGACAGGCTAGCAAATATGATGTAAATATGGCAGGAGCTGTCCCATTTATTGTACACTGAATGAGGCAGGTGTATGTGTGTGTGTGTGTGTGTGTGTGTGTGTGTGTGTGTTTTGCTGCACAAGCTAAGGGAGGCATAAATGGGGAAACTGAGGCCTGGGAACACAAGCGACTTTTTATAAGTCCACTTAATTAGTAATGGCAGGCTGAGGTCTGAGCACTGGCCATGGAGCTTTTACTAATCACCTGCTTTCTCTCTGCCTTACTATAATGCGGAGCCGAAGCCTCTGGGAGAAACGCCAACAGCAGTCCTAGATCTGAGCCATACAAACGGCACATCACAGCTGCGCCTCCTCCTGCCTAAACAAACCTGCTTAAAGGAATGGCCTGTCAAATATGTGTGCTTCCCTTTTTATTGTTTTCAGGGTCTCACATAGCCCAGGCTAGCCTTGAACTCACTAAACTCGCCGAGGATAACCTTTAACTTATCTTCAGATCCTCCTGCCTCCACGTCCTGAGTCCTGGAACCCAGGGTTCCGAGCATGCAAGCACTCTGTCAATGGAGCTACCCCCTGAACCCCACAGAGCAGTGGTTCTCAACCTTCCTAACGCCTTGACCCTTCAATGTAGTCTCTCATTTTGTGGTCACCCACAACTGTAAACTTATTTTGTTGCTACCTCATAAATGTCATCATAATGTAAATATTTGATTTGCAGAATATCCGATATGTGACCCCTCCGAGGGGCCGAGACCCACAGGTTGAGAACCACAGCCATAGATTTTCCCTTGGCCACAGGCCTAGAGACGAGATCTGTTGGGACAGAGCTGGCCCTGCTCTCTTTTCCCATGGGTGGTTCTCTAGGAGCCACATGGGTGACGCTCCTGACAAGGACAGACGGGGGTGCTGTCCTCATGCCCTTCCATTTGCTCAGGTGGTCACGGGCCCTCACCGTTCCAGGTCTGATGGCTGTGACCTGCCTGGTGTGATGCTGCTGCCTCAGCTTCACCTTACGGCGCTTCCGTCATCAGCAGAGATGAGCAGACGAGAAAGGGCTAGACGTGAGCTGACAGCCCCATCTGGGCAGTGGGGTCCAGAGGCAGATGTCAGCCTCTGTGTCATTGCTCGGGTCCTCTCAGAGGCTTGGGGCTAGCTCACCGAATAGGCTGGGCCCTTAGACAGTGAACCTCACCATTCTCCCGACTCTGGAACTAGGATTACAAGTGCGTGTCACCAAGCCTGGTTCTTTTTACATGAGTTTAGGGAGTCACAGAGCGAACTACCTTGCAGGCCCTGTAAAATTCCTCTCTGCTTTCTCTTGTATGTCCTCCCTCCACCTCATGTGAGCTCTGCACAGTCCCTACCAGCAAGGCATGCCCTAAGAGCAACCACTCCACCTCAGCCAGGCCCCATGCCCAGGAACTGTATAAACCCTTTTCCCTTAAACACCTGCCTTTAATACTGCACTGAAAATGTCATCATTTCCTGTGGGACCCAGGGAGCTGCAAACCCATTAGACCCAGCCTACTGTCCACATGGGACACTAGGCTCATTTGAAAACCATATCACTTCCTTCTCGGCGTCTAACATTTTACTGACGAGAGAAGTGCCATGAACCTAAGGAGCACAACCCTTTATTTTTGTACACTACAGTCTTGGCATTCGATCATCGCTGCAGCAGAGAGCAGGAGGCTTCCTCTGAATCCTACAGGAGGACCCCGGGTAAGAACCCGGCCCTGCATTTGCGTGGGAGGCACTCCGGGTGAGAGACTGGAACTCTAGAATTGTGCTCCCACGCCTGCAATGTGGCCTGCTCTGCTGTGGCCTTCTAGGGAATGCTCCTGGGAAACTGGGTATCCGGCTCTGTTTGTTTCATGGTGATCTGCTCCCTGCTGCCCTGCTGAGGGCAGGCTCTTCCCAAAGCGTGGTTTGCCTCTGTGCTGACCACCTGCTCCGAGGACATTTCCCTAGCCCTGGCCTGAGCCCCCTGGGCTGGCTCCAGATGGGGCTTTTCTAGCCAGAGCTCATTTCCTCAGGGGCTTCCACAGCCACTGTGATTGTGGCTGCAAGCATTTGCAACCTCAAGGCCACCAGGCTCAGAAGCTCTTTGCTCATGGCAACACGTGTATCTGGTAGCTGCAGAGATTCTGCCACGGAAGGTCAAGGAATGGACAGGCCTTGTCCGCCTGGAGTGGATGATTCAGTGTTATCCTGGCCCATCCGAAAGAGGCAAGCACTCCTCAAAAACACGCCCTTTGGGCCTCTTTCTCTGTGTTGCAGGAGATGCATGGGTTTTCAGACGTGTGTGTGTGTGTGTGTGTGTGTGTGTGTGTGTGTATGCTTGTGTGTGTGGACAGGTATGTAGGATACTGAACACTACCTTAGGTGTGGTTCCTCAGCTACTGTCCACTTTGTTTTTTGAGGCAGGATCTCTCATTGGCCTGGGACTTCCCAGTTTGGTGAGGCTGCCTATGCGGCGAGTCCATGGGCTCCACCTGTTCACGCTCTCAGTGCTGGGATCACAGGCATGTCTCAGCGTGCCTGAATTCCCTTCATGTGGCTTTTAGGAGATCCACCCTGGGTTCTCATGCTCACATAGCGAACACACACTACTGAGACACCCCCAGTCCTCAATTTCCTGAAAATTTTTCTGAGACTTATTTTTTTTAGGTACATGGATGTCTTGCCTTCATATATGACTGTGTACCATATGTGTGCCTGGTGTCCATGGATACCAGAAGAGGGTGTCAGATACCCTGGAGTTAGAGCTTGTTTGTGAGCTGTCATGTGGGTGCTGGGAGTCAACCCTGGGTCCTCTGAAAGAGCAGCCACTCTTAACTGCAGAGGCCTCTCTCTAGCCCCTGAATCTGTCTTTGGAATACTTTCTTTAAACCAAGCCTTACACTGGCAAAATCAAAAGCAGCCAGTAGCAGTGACTTGTGTCACCCGCTCATCATTCAGATGAAGAATTTTACTGGGAACTGCCCAGTAAAATGGGGACCAGGTGGACGTCCCCAGGGACCTGGGTCTGCCCATATTCTGTGACCTTTTTCCTGAAGTGCCTGGTTTTCCTTGTGTCACACTCTTCAGCACATACTTGCCCATAATCCCCATCTGGCCCAGCTCTGGGTCCTCTCTGCTCTCAGGCAGAAGCCACCAGAGGCCCCTTGCTCCCAGGGCTGTGGCCATCGCTCCCCTCCCCCACCCCAGACTCAGCTCCACCCAGCCCAACCTCCATCCAAGTTAGTGACTCTGGATCCTGTCAGCCATCACTTGCAATATCAGTAACTCTTCCTACCTACAGGCGGCAGGGGTGGGTGGTGGGTGGGGGGGAGAACCCTGAGAATGAGCGGGCCTCACCCAGTCCTGTCTCCCACCAGGCAACAGGAGTGAGCATGGAGTCTTCAACTGACTTAGTGAGAGGATAAACCAGTAAAGGCGCTGACTCCGTTTGCTGGCTCTCCATCAGCCTCCTTAGAGCTGCGTCTAGGACTGTAAAGTTGGATGCCTGAGGTTCAAGTGTCATCCTGGCAGCCTCTCCCACGGGTCAGCACGGGCCTCATAGTGGGAGACAGATGCTTCCAAGATCCAGGACAGCGCCGACTATGAAAAACTAGCCTGCCACCTCCCAAACACCCGCCGGCACAGCCTGGAGTGGAGGGAGGTGGATTACGAATGGGCTTGCCATGGACCGCACACAAATGGAGGGAAATCTGGGTTAATAACATGTAAATTTCACTGCAGGAGAAAGCCTCCGTGCCCTCCTTAGCAGCAAGGGAGGCCTGTGGTGCTGTGTCTGGGGTGCTGCTGCGCTGTGATTGTGTCCACCTACCCCACCATCTAACAGAAACGGGAGGGAACAGATCTCTTGCCCCTTCCCAGCGCTCCTTACCCAGAATCACACCGTTGGGCTCCTCCGGGGGCTGCCACACGATCCGCACTGCAGTGAGTCTCACTTCGGGGAACACCAGCCGCACGGGGGGGCCTGGGGCTGAAGCGAGACACAGTGAGACAGAGGGTTCCGGGGACAGCCCCGTGTTCTAGTGACCACCATGCTCCTCCCTGTGGACAGCCCCGTGCTCCAGTGACCACCACGCTCCTCCTTGTGGACAGCCCCGTGCTCCAGTGACCACCACGCTCCTCCTTGTGGACAGCCCCATGCTCCAGTGACCACCGAGGTCCTCCTCGTGGACAGCCCCATGCTCCAATGACCACCACGCTCCTCCTTGTGGCTTCCTTTTTTATTTATGTAAAAAAAAATTAATCTGCCTTTCAAAATGATTAATTTATTATTCATGTGTTTGTGTCTGTGATTTATGCAGCGTGTGGCTAAGTAGGCCAGAAGACAGCATCAGATCCCCTGGAGCTAGAGCTGCCTAATATGGATGCTGGGAATCGAACACAGATCCTCCGAAAGAGCAGCAAGCATTCTAATTGCTGAGTCATCTCTCCAGCCCTTATTTTTAATTTTATACCTTGGCTTTTTATGTGGGTTTTAGGGGATTTGAACTCAGGTCCTCATGCTTATTCAGTAGCTGTTTACTGAAGATAAAGGTGATTTATCTTTCCAGTCCATGTTATCAAGGAAGGACTTCTGGACCCTCACTGGCTCTGAATAACTGTGATGATTTTGAATCCTGCCCACCTGGTTTAGAAAACCACGTTCTGAAGCTACACTTGCATGACACAACAGAACAGCTCACAGCAACACTAGCCCGAGGGTCACTTATGACTTTGAGGTAAGTATTTCACCACTGTGAGTCCAGCTTCCTTTGCTGGGTTTGACATTTGTAGGGCAGGCGTTTGGCAACTATGACGGTTACTAACCATTACCTTGACAGAGGGATCTAGAATCAGGTAGGAGACACACCTCCAGCCATGTCTGTGAAAGTGAAAGGCGTTCCAGACTGGGCTGACTGGGGTGGAAGACACACTCTGAACACGGGTGTCCCTGTCCCAGGGCTCAGAGCCTGGACTGTATAAAAAGGAGACAGGAAGCTGGGCTCCAGCATCCCTCTCTCTCTGCTTCCTGACTGTGATACAATGTGAGCAGCTGCCTCAGCTTCCCACCATGATGGACTGTGAACCCCCCAACTGTGAGCCAAATAAAGCTTCCTCCTTAAGTTGCCTTTGTCAGGTACTTGGGTACAGCCAGGACAAAAGCAACCAATGCAACAATGTATCCCTTAGCCCCCACAGCCACTGATGAAGCGCATTGACAATCTGCGCTTCCAGGCCTACGCTTGCCTCACTCACCGGCCCTGTCTTAGAAAATTAAGAGCTGGTGCTCACAGATGCGTATAATAATTCTTCTGTGTGGCTCAGCGCGCAGATAATTTAAAATGCAGTTATGTCTTGTGGAAAGACTAAGTAATAGGGCTTCAGCCCTCATGAAACAGATTCGCTTAAACGAACAGGCAAGTTAGCGTGTGGCCCGTGCGAGGACTTCTCACGGGACGTAATCATGGATGGATCTCCACACAGTGGCACGGAGATGCCCATTCCGGGCAGGTGAATTTGGACGTGTGTGAGGTTACCCTATACACGGGTGTAACAAATGTTCAGAGGGGGCCACAGGCTCAGATGTCAGGACTAATTCATAACACCGGTGTGACACAGCCGTGGCCTCCTACGGCGTCCCTGAGGCTGAATGGATTGTGTCAGAGTGAAGAAAGAAGACATGTTTATATAAATAATAAAACAGCAAAAGAAAAACAAACATCGCCTGAGTAGAGGTGTCCTTTAGGAAGAGTAATGGCAGTGAACACGGATGGAGTTTCTAAAAGCTCTCTCTCTCTCTTCAGGGGACTGAGCTGGAACGCCACACATGGGCAACGGGTACGAGTTGCGGCTAGCATGGCCCAGTCACTGTGCCCCTGTGCTTCCCATCTACCTCTAACCCCTTGCCTTGGAGAAAGCTGAAGGAGTCATCCTACAGAAGCAGTGATGGTTGTGACTGTGAAGATGACAGGCTCTAGAATCACCTGAGAGACATGTCTGTCTGTCCTGGCGTGTCTGTGACAGATTTCCTAGATTAGGCTAACCAAGGTGGGAAGACCTATCGGGAGTGTGACCAACACCATCCTGTGGGCTGGGGTCACAACTGAGTCAAAAGGGAGCAAGCGAGCTGAGCATCAGAATTCACCCATCTCTGCTTCCTGACTGTGATTACAATGTGACCGGCCACCTCACGCTCCAGCCACTGTGCCTTCCTGCTGGAATGGCCAGGACCCTCAGACTGTGAGCCAAATCAGATCTCCTTCTACTAGGCTAAGTAAGTAATACAGAGCCAAGGCTCGATCCACGTGCTGTGTGAACGCGGAAGACGGGCTCATCCACCCCAGTAGGGCATGCTGTGGCTCATTAACCATACCAAGGTGCTTAAGCAACACTATCGTTTCCATTCTGTCAGACACTTCTGATCCCGAGGTGGGTGCTTGGGCCGATCAGTATTTTCCCCCTGACATATTCATTATGGCCTGTTTAATAACGAACGTGCGAAGGAGCTAACCTTTAAGTGTTTGACATCTGCAAAGTGGAAAAACATATTTACTGATGATTTAGGTTTCCATAAAAACAAAGCCAGCAAGATGCACTTGTTACTCAAATCTGGAAGCACCGGAGCTGGGGGCCCCTGGGTGCTGTCAAACATGTTGCTCTCTAGCAGGAACTTGTAATTAACAACCCGAATGCAAATGTCGAGGCCCACCGTCCCCATGAGAATGGACGCAGGTCCAGAGGGGAGTTTTCATCTGGATCTGTAGAGCTGTCACCAAGAGGATGGGCTCATGCTGCATCATCTAGCCAACCCTCACTAGCACCTGCCCACAGCATGGTCAGGACCGAGATTACATACAGTCCATAATCAGGCTATAACAATCATCTCCAGGCTCAAATTTGCCACATAAATGCCCAGTGACTGGAAAGCAATTTTTGTTTTGTTTCTGTTAACTAGAAAAAAAAAAAGTGGTTGAAAATTTTACATTAAAAACAGCTGCAGTCTGATTGGTGTGGCTTGGGGAAATAAGCCAGAAGGCAGCAGCACCAGCGTGTACTTACTGTCGTCTTTGGTGCGCTCCAGGATGAGGGGTGAGCTGGGGACACCATTCCCAATGCGTGTGAAGGCCAGCACCTGCAGCTCATACACCACAAACTTGCGCAGGCCGGCCAGCAGAGCAGACTGCGTGTGGTTCCCTCGCACCACGTGGCTTCTCGGCTCTGGGTCCAGGTCTTTGGCTCGGTACAGAATCTGAAGCGTCACGTGCAGACGGTTAGGCTAAGCGGGTGCTCGGGTGGGGACTCCCTGTGACAGGCTACCAGCTCAGAACTGACCAGCAAGGACCCAACCCACGGGCTTTCCTGCATGGCGGCAGCTGTGTTGAGGGAGTTCGGGATCTCATTTTTATCCACTGGCACCTAGGGGAAAGGTGGCCTTGAGGCACCTATACTGCAGAAGAGTGGCTGTGGTCACACAGATCTGTCCACAGCCTGGTGATCTGGCTGCCTCGGCACAATTTGGCAAGATCTGAAGCTCTCAACTGCAGCCATGCCAAATGCTCTCACTGAAGCTTGGTCTTGGGCACAGACCTTTTGCTTCCTATAAATGGAGCTTGTGGCTCTAAGAAGTCCCTTGAATCAAAAAAAAAAGGGGGGGGTCCTGACTTAGCAGACCTGCTTTTCCCCATGTGAACCCAAGGCTTGCCCTCAACAGGGATGACCTGAGATGAGCTCCTCCAGGACCTCCTCCTACTCCTCCCCTCAGTCCTCCCTCTACGTTCAGCCCTATGAACTGTTCCCCAAGGTAAGTGATCCAAGCACTGCAACAGAGGAGGTCATGGGGAGACATCTGAAGACAGCGCAGGAAGCATTTCCCTGTGGGAAGCAGGGGTGTGGCATGGAGCTTTGTCCACCAAGCCCCCTCAGTAGGACTGCCGCGCAGCAGGAGACATACAGCAGGAGGCAGTGTCATGTCCCTGTTGTACGCTCTGGATTGCCATGTTCCCTGGGAGTGCCACATAGCATGGATCTAGAAGGGAGCCTTTAGAACACTTATGCAGAGGAGTGCATGTGAGCTCAGGTCAGAGGAGAGCCACTGAGATTTAGTGACAGAAAGGCAGCAGGGCCGAGTGGGTAAGCCTGCCATTCCAGCACTTTGAAAGACCATGGGGGAAGACTGCTATGAGTTCAAGGTCAGCTAGTGCTACATAGTGAGTTCCAGGCTAGCCTGAGCTGTAGTGTGAGATCCTGTCTGATAAATACCCCCCCAAAACAAAACAAAACAAAACAAAACAAAAAAACAGAAAGAAAACCAGTTACTGAAAGGCAAGAGGAAAAAGAATGCCTAAGACCCACTGAAGATATGTAGAAGGCATTTTCTTATTTTACTAGGGATTGAATCCAGTGACTCATGAATGATGGACAAGCAATTAGTCACCAAGCCACACCCCAGCCCCTCACTGAAGGATTCTAGGTAGGTGCTCTACCACTGAGCCACACCCCAGCCCCTCACTGGGGATTCTAGGCAGGGGCTCTACCACTCAGCCACACCCCAGGCCCTCACTGGGGTATTCTAGGCAGGGGCTCTACCACTCAGCCACACCCCAGGCCCTCACTGGGGGATTCTAGGCAGGTGTTCTACCACTGAGCTACACCCTAGCCCCTCACTGGAGGATTTTAGGCAGGGCTCTACTGCTCCAGTCCAGTTGATCATCCCATGAGAGCATTAGTGATTAGATCCAGAGATGCCTATTATGTTGCTTGGGAGACTAGAGCTAGAGAGAGAGACAGAGCCAGGAAATTGCATTGGTCACCTTTGAGAGAGAAGAAATAAATGGGTTTTAAAGAGTCTAGACATCAGCTTAGAAGATGGTACCCAGAGAAGCTAGGAAAATCCAACTCTAACAGAAGACAGCCCTACCTAGGCTCACCCTAAATCAGCCCTCTGAAGAAGCAGGGGCCACTTCCCATAAAGCCTCCAATTTCTCATAGCAACTCTGGGAAGTGGCAACTATGGTCATTCTCATCTGACAATGCAGGAGACAGAAGCTGCATCCATTCATGGGCCCAGGGTCCAGGATGCCTGAGCCAGACCAGGCAGAGCTGGGACCTGGCTTGCTGGTCAGGGACCCACTTGCATTTGTGCCCTGGCTGATGCCTGGGAAGCAGTTCTCCTAGTCCTTCTTCCCAGACAAGACAGACGATAAAGTCAGAAACTGGCCCAGGTGACAGATCTGTGGCATCTTCCCACTAGCCCAGAAGGCGGAGCAAAGTCAGCGTGAGCACAAACCTTGTAGCCCAGGATGAGCCCATTCTGGTCTGGCTCAGGGACGGAAGCCCACGTCAGTAGGATCTGGGTGGAGCTGACGGCCTCTGCGGACACATTCTCAGGAGGAGCTGAAGGGACTGCAGAAGAAAGCACCACACGGTTGGCATCAGCAGTCACTGGCCGTCTCTGAACAGGGGGCATTTTTAGACACACGCATAGACACACACACATATACTTGCACACACACATGAACATACACCACACACATGCACACATGCTTGCACACGTGCACACAGCACACACACATCCATCAGGCTATCCTGCAGTGGTTCTGAGTGCTATGTGTGGATCAGGTAAGCCTGTAGGTGCACAGAACGTATGTAAATCTCTTTATTATGAGCAACAAATTCCGTAAATCCTGGGTATTTAGAACTCAATTCTACCTAAGCCCAGCCAGCAAGAAAACGCTCTCTGTTTCGGGTAATAACTTAAAGAGCTGTAGGCTTTTATCTCGAACAGGAATTCCTCAGTTTCATATGGCTACCAGCTCATTGAGATGGCCAAACATGGAGGTCCGTGAGGGTTGCATAGAGGAGGTGGCTGGAGGGGGTGATGGATGGAAGGCTGGAACCAGGGATTCTGCGGCTGTGTACGGGGGAGTGTGTTTGTATCTGCGCGTGTGTGTCCCTGTTAGCTGGAGGTGAACTTTGGGTAACGCTCCTCAGGACACTGGCCACGTTGTGCTTTAGATGGGCTCTCTCACTGCTACCTGGGGCTTGCTGGTTTATCTGGGTGGACTGGCCAGTGAGGCCCAGGGAGCCTCTTATCCCTTCCCCCAGTCCTAGATTTTCTATATGGGCTCTGTCTGGAGCTTGAACTCGGGGCCTCACCCTTCCACAGCAAATGCTTTACCGAATGAGCTGTCTCCCCGATCTCAAATAAACTTCGGACAGATCACTGTTACTCAAGAGAAGGGGGAAGGGAGGACCTGGTCAAGACACAGCCTAACAGAACAAGCTGGGAATGACACTGGGGTGGAGCGTCATCCACTCTTCTCTCGCTCTACCCACAGGGATCTTCCTGGAGGTGGAATCATGGCAGAAGTCACTGGCTGCCCACCTGTCCAGCACCACAGAGGCAGCACCTAGGAGGTGACTCTGCTTTCCTAGAAACACGAAGAACCCTCTCCTAACCCACTCAGCCTAGCCAGGACGGGTCTGTGAGCATGACCCAACATAAGAATGCTGTATGAGTACACCTCAAGGATGGAGCTCGGCGATCCTCCCGGTGTTCGGAAGGGCAAGATTGACAGTCAGCCCAACTAGAAGATGAACCTTCTTCCCGGACATGGCCGCTGAAAGTTATCCAGCAAAATAAGATGTGTATGAGGACACACATGTCACAGGTAAGGACCATTGCTGGATAACATGATCATTCCATTCCAGCAGAGCTCAGCTGGGCTCACAGGGTAGTAACTGAGCAGAAGAACAAACGGGAAGTATATTATTGACTTTTCTGTTTCGGTGATAAAAAGCAACTTAAGGAAGGAAGGGTTGAGTCTGGCTCACAGTCTGCGGGTGCACAGTCCATCCGGGTGGGGAAGGCAATGGCAGTGGGAGTACAAAGTGCCTGGTCGCATTGTCTCCACAGCCAGAAAGCAGAGAGAGATGGATGACGGGGCTCAGGTCTTTTTCCTTATTACGCAGCCGGGACGCCAGCCTGGGGAATGGAGCTGCCTGTACTTAAAGAGTGCACTGTGTCTTCCCACCTCTGTTAACTTAATCTACATAACTCCCCACCAGCGTGTTCAGAGGCTTGCTCCTAAGTGATTCTAGATCCTGCCACGTTGACAATATAGATCATCACAGGTAGCCATGTCAGTTGGCTGGTGGAGCTATTGATAGTCTCAAGTCGGAAGAGAGTCACCAGACCCCCACCTAAGATTCCAGCCATCACTCCCTTCTGGCCTTCCTCAGCTGCAAGGCATTGTGGGAGATGCTAGGTTCTATAAGAAGTTGAAAGTTGACTGACAGGGAGACTGTGCTACAGTTTCCTTGGGGTTGTCATCCTTGATGAGTGGGTTGTGTCCTTCATGGGGTGGGGCTTTGCAGCAATTCAGCTGCTTTGGGTCACTGATCCTGCCAGTAACACTTCACCTATGCTCGCAGGGAGCCCAATAAACTCACTGCTTCCCCAAGGTGGACTTGGCTAGAACCATCGCTTTGGAACGTGGCTGGTGCACTATCTGGTGGTCAGCTGTTTGTTCGTGTTTCCCTAAAAAAGTCAGCGCAACTACCATTGATGACTTGACTCAGTTCTCAGGCAGAGGGCTTGTCTGTGCTCCACCTGCAGGGCTCCCTGGTCACCTTAAATGCTACTGCGGCCTTGCCTGAAAAACTGCTTACATACATGCTTATTTTATTTTAATTTTTAAAAAGCGATAAAACAGTACTTTGGATCACTAAGAAAAAGGGGTTGCTATTGTTACAAGCGTGGAAGCATGCTGTTTATCAGACTCCATTTTCTGACTTGATTTAAAATAAAATTGCAACCCCAAATGTGTTGTATGCCTGTTATATTTATGCTGTGTTCTGAAAACTGTCCCTGTTCTTTAAAGAGAGAGAGGCCATCGTCATAGCAACCCAATTGGTTCACCTCTTGGCCCCTACCTGTTTCCTGTGGGGCCAATCTCGGCAGCTCTTAAGTGCCTACTCTGAGATGCGGCTACAAGATCATTCACTCACAGGAGGCCCAACTGGGTCTCCAAAGAGCCAGGGCAACCTGGAGACTTAGCGCTGGGCTCGGAGCCTCACAGTTTACCACCTGGAGAGAGTCTGCCAGGTAGGGCTGTTAAGTATAGGAAATGCCATATTGCCAGATTGAAATTTCAGCTGATTCAAATTCCCCTGGGACAAAACCTACCTTTTTTTTTTTTTTTTTTTTTTTTTTTTTTAAGATGTAAAGAAGAAAAATTGTACCCATTATCTGTTCCCAGGAACATTTGACTTCTTTTCCAATTTATCCTGAGTTTTGATATGTTCTTAGAAATTCTCCTTTCATCAAAACCAAAATGGCCCAGCATGCTTCTTTTCTCTTTCTCCACTTGTTTTTTCTCCCCCTTCAGGGAGGTCTCCCTGCTGTTCTCCACTGCCCCGTGGGGCCTCTCTTAGCTGTTCATGTCTCATTTATCTTTATAATGCGTCACAGAACCCGTCAGACCACACTTCAAACTATTAAACTTCATTTAAACGTGGTTCAAAAATGTTTGGTTTTGCTTCTAATCCCCTTTTGGGTATTTCTGTGGATTGTGAGATTATTCTTTATGTTTTTGCAGTAGTGTGTGTGTGTGTGTGTGTGAGAGAGAGAGAGAGAGAGAGAGAGAGAGAGAGAGACAGAGAGAGACAGAGAGAGACAGAGAGACAGAGAGACAGACAGAAAGAGAAGGAGAATATACATGTGGACTTCACATACTGTAGCATGCATGTGAAGGTCAGAGGTCAAACTACAGGAATCAGCTCTCTCTACTTTGTGGGTCTTAGGGATTGAATTCAGGTTGCCAGGTTTGGGGCAAGCGCCTTTGCCAGATGAGCGGTCTTGCTGGCCCCGGTGACATGAAGTCTCAGGGAAGGCTTCTGGAAAACTGATGTGAGACTTTCTGGATACAGGTCGGTGCCATTGGTCCCCTCCCCAGCTCACTGTATCATGCATCCCCACACCTCAAAGGCCAGCTCCTGGAAAGTGCCCCTGTGACTGTGCCAACCAAGAATGCTGGGCACTGCCTATCAGGATGGAGCTCTCGAGCGGGGAGGGCTAAGGGGTGGAGATTGGTGAGCCACAGAAGTCAGCGTGAAGGAAGCCCAAGCTCTGACTTCTAGCAGTGCGTAAACACGGTGTGGTGGAAATTCCCCTACAGTCCCAGCAAAGCTTGTAAGACTGCCATGAGGCGGGGGGTAAGGTAGAGGGGGACAGAGGGAGGGAGGGAAGGGGGGAGGAAGGAAGAGGGGGAAATCAGGGGTTTAAGGTCATCCTCAGCTATAGAGGGAGTTCAAGGCTAGCCCAGGTCACACTAGAATCAAAGGAGAGAAGTAATAAAGAGTCCAAACTGCTCCAGCTGGGAAGGGCACGCTGGCCCAAGGGAGAGACCCCCACGGCAGGAGGTAGAGAAGCCGAGTCCTCCGGGACCATCAGAGCAACAGCGGCCGCCACTGGAGAGTCTCCGGGTGTGTGTTGTAGTTCATGTAGCCCGGGGTGACTGGTTTAGGCTGTGCAGCCCACCGACTTAGCACAGACGGAGCTGCCATCAGCTAGATGTAAATGTCATGTGGTACATGCATTCATGACCTGCCACAGCCTCCTTTCCACTCTTCTCGAGCCTCTTCAGGTCAGCACCACGGGGCCTATAGAGTTGTTTGCACTGGACACTGTGGGTCACGAATGCACGCACCACATGACATTTTACATCCAACTTCCTTCAGTTGACACTTCTTTCAAGGTGTACCCACAGACTGGAGGCACAAGAGTCCCACTCCTTTCACGCTGATTTCCCCTTTGTGTGGACACACCTCGTCTTATTTATCCACTCATCGACTGATGCACAGGTGGGGTCTTGCTACTTTTTCGCTATGGACACTCATGGAAGTATTCTGGTAGACACGGGTGCTCAGTTTTCTTGGGTGCTGTGAAGGCTAATAGCGATTGTCAACTGGACAGACTCTAGACTACCCATGAGACACTGGGGCCCGCTTGTGAAGTTGTCTTGATTGGATTAGCCTTTGTCTATGCCTGTGAGGGATTAGCTGGATTAGACAGAGGCGAGGAACCACAGGCTGAAGGAGGGGAGCACCACTCCCTGGGCTAGGTTCTTGGACTGCATAGAAGGAGGAAGTGATCTGAGTGCCAGTGTTGACCGTTCTCAGAAGCCTGTTTGCACTGCATCATGCCAAGGCAACTGTGGCAGGCCTGAGAGCTGCAACCAACCCTTCCTTCCCTAAGTTTGCTTCCTGCCTGGTATTTTATCACAAGGGAAGAGTATGCCTAAGGGTGAGCTACCTGTTTTAGGTGGTGAGCTTGTGTTTCAGATTTTGCACAATACCAGCTGCTGCCCGATGTGTAAAGCTCTGATTCCTCGGCAACCCTGCAAACATTCACTGGGCCGTGCTTTCCGTTTTGACCTTCTCGTGGGTCTGAAGTGGCATCTCTGTGCGACTTGGATTTGCATTTCTTTCCCGGCTAATGACGCTGCGCTCCTTCCCATGTGCCCATTAGCCATTTGTCTCCGTCTCTGGAGAACTGTCTGTTCAGGCATTTGCTCCATTCTTAATAGGATCATTTGCCTTCTCATGTGAAGTAAGAGGTCTTGGGTGTTTATATCGGAACCCCACGCCAGACATAGCGCTTGGGGAGATGCCTTCCAGTTGAGGCTTTCTCATTTCCTGTATGATAGTTCCTATGTTCCCATTGAAAGCCCTGACACTTTCCTTTCCTTTCCTAATTTATCTAATTTGCTGTTATTTGTGCTTTTGCTTTCTGCGATCAGGCTTGTGCATGGATCTCTCTTCCAGGAGCATACAGACCACACACACAGGACATATGAGAATCCAGACCCGACACAGGCACAGGCCGGGCGCTCATTTGTTTTCTCTGCAGCCTCGACAGACACACGTGGCTCTTTGAGGCAGGCACTTGTGGTCCCCTGCAGAAGAACACTGTCTCCACGTAGGATTTTGCCCCCCCACCCCCATCCATGGATTACAGGCTGGCCCTTCTGTCCCTGTGTGGGCATAGAGGGCCAGGTCCTAAAAAAATGAGGGAAGAGCTGAGGAGATGGCTCAGTCAGGGAAATGCTTGCCTTACCCTCATGAGGATCTGATTCTCAGTCCTCATGTTTTCCTGTTTGCTTGTGTGTCTGTTTTAAAGCAGAGGGCTGGAAGGATGGCTCAGCAGTTAGAGCACTGCTCTGCTAGAGGATTCAGGTTCCATTCTCAGCTCCACGGAGCAGTTTACAACTGTCTATGGCTACAGTTCCAGGGGATCTGATGCCCTCTTCTGGACTTGGCAGGTACCAGGCATGTAAGACACACATGCAGGTAAAACATAGTATAAAAAGGGGGAAAACCCGGGTGAGGTGGCTCTCAGTTATAATCCCAGCGCTGGGGAAGCCGGGACAGAGGCTCCTCTGTACTCACTGGCCAGCCAGTCCAGCCTAACTGACGAGCTCCACGTCAATGAGAGAGCTTGTCTCAAAGGACGCTGACCTCTGGCCTCCACCATGTGCACCCATGCACACGGACATGCACACACATGAACAAACAAACACGCGGGGAAAAGCCACAATGGCTACCTGAGCACAGCTCCTGCTGCTACCGACAATTTTTCTGTTTTTCTTCTGTGCCTATTGATAAAGTTTAAGACTTCGAAAAAATACTTTTTATCCTTGGCTTTCTAGTTATCTATCCAAAGTTTTGTTTCTTCAAAGCAATATTTTATTGGTTTGCCTATTGCTGGATTTAAATCTATCCTTTACAACCGTGCCCAGGTCCCTTTCTTGTCACAAAGACTCAGCTGAGGAAGAGGAAAGACTTTTAAAGCATCCACATGCTCACAGCCCTGTGAGTCGACATCATTTCTTGCTGATACAAAGAAAGCCTCGTTTGGAAGAAAGCTCTGACTGGTCTTGGTAAACCTCTCTCTAAATCAGGGTCTCCACAGAGGTATGCTGGTCGCCACAATGGTGGAACACTCACTGGGGGTGGGGCTGAGTCTTCAGGGACACTCACTGGGGGTGGACACTCACTGGGGGTGGACACTCACTGGGGGTGGGGGCTGAGTCTTCAGGGACACTCACTGGGGGTGGGGGTGAGTCTTCAGGGACACTCACTGGGGTGGGGGTGAGTCTTCAGGGACACTCACTGGGGGTGGACACTCACTGGGGGTGGACACTCACTGGGGGTGGGGGTGAGTCTTCAGGAACAGTCACTGGGGGGGTGAGTCTTTAGGGACACTCACTGGGGGTGGGGGTGAGTCTTTAGGGACACTCACTGGGGGTGGGGGTGCTGGGTTCCCGGACACATGCTGAGCATTCAGAGTGTTCCTGGCTGGGACATGGCCCTGCCAGGAGAGTGTTTGCCCTGGGCTTATCTCCAGCCCTGCACAAACTGAGCATGGCAGGTGTTTGCCTCTCATCTCAGCACTTGTGACTAATCCCATAGTATGTCAGAGCCCCAGTCCTTGAATGACCCCCACAGAATACAATGAACAACACACAGGAGCCCCACCTCAGACCCAAACAACGAGACATCAACACCCTCCACTGTGCTGAGCCTCTCAGGGGGCGCTTCTTACTGCAGCAGCCCTTGAACACACTTTCTGCATTCGTTCTTGACGAGCCGGGCTCGATGCCTGGCGTATCAATTACATCTCCCAGGGAACTTCCGCTTCCTGCCTCTTATCATTAATAATGAACATTACCGTTAACTTAGAAAATCATAAAGTAAGCCCAGCACCTGTTTGAATGGAAAGGAAAGGCTGCCCCTAGGGAACGGTTGACACAGGTTATCGACTTGCCGGGCTGTGGAGGTGCCCAGGAGTCGAGAGCTGGGGCACACCCGAGAAGAATGATCTGTTTTAGGTCGGTCTTGCCATGGCCGTGAGGAATTACCCTGCTTGGGTTAGCTAAGAAGGAAGAGCCACTTCGGGGCAGCTTCGCTCTCTGTTCTGGGTCTGTCCGTACAGGAGGAAGCAAGCTCTGACATCAGTGTGTTTTATCACAGCAACAGCAAAAAACCAAACCAAACCAAAACACTGAGACAGTCTGGACAAAGCTTTGCTGAACACCAAAGCCTGTCTAAGCTGGGGTCAGGAAGACACCAGCTCAGACGCAGGTAAGACACGGGGACACTCTGCCACCCTGGGATGTGGAGGTGGGACCACCAAACCGCGTCTCCACTGAGGCACAGAGAACCTTGTCTCCGCACCTGCCCTCCGCCCTCTCACCTGACTCCCGTGTGCGGCCCCGCACCAGCTCGCTCCAGGGCCCAGCCCCGATGGCGTTGAAGGCCTGCATCCGCAGTTCGTACTCTGTCCACTCCTCCAGCTCCTCGATCGTCAGCTCCCTCTCCAGCCGGTCGCTGACAACCTGGGCCAGCGCTGAGGATGGCTGGTCCGAACGCCAGTACTTCACCCTGTAGCCCACAGACTCGGGGTTCCCGTTGTACTGGGAGTCAGGCAGGGGCTGCCAACAAACGACAGGCTGGCATGAGTGGACACCTCCTAACTGCCGCCTTTGAAGGGCTTCAACAAGAAACCCGTCCTATGGGGCCAACTCCATGGAAAGCATTCTCTTAGGTGAATTTCCCTGGAGCTTTCTAGTGTCTATGTATGCACACACATGTGGGTCGTGTGCATGTCCGCATGTTCATACCCATGTGCTTGTGGGGCCACAGGTTGATGTTGGATGTCTTCCTCTACTCCTCCTCACTGCAGTTTTTGAGACAGGGCCTCCCAATGAACCTGGATCTCCCCGACTTGGGAAGACTCACTGCCCAGCAAGCTCTAGGGAATCCCCCTGCCTCCACTCCTCAGTGCTAGGGCAACAGGTGGGCACCCTCATGCCTGCCTTTTCACGTGGGTGCTGGGGATGAGAATTTAGGCCCTCATGCTTGCACAATAGGAACTTTACATACTGAGCCTATCTCCCTGGCCTCATCCCTGCAGCCTTCTGGTCTACCCTCCATGAAAGTTTTCTTCTGTTAACTCAACAAAATTCTTTCAGTGACTTTTGCTGGAAATTATTCCCTTTCATATAGCTTGGTTGAACTTTGAGGGAGAAAATTTCTGATTAAACACTGGACTGGCTCTCTTACAAATAATTGCGTATCGGTTCTATGTTGACCAAGCTTAAGGACTTTCAGATCCTGTACTTAGTACTTTCTGTGTCCTTCCCCCGAAAGAGCACTCAGAGTTCCAAGAAGAGAGCAAACGATGCTACCAATTAATAAGAAATCCGGCGCTGCTTGAGATCTTACCCTAATCACACAGTGTAATACTTTGTGGTCTAATAATGGGATTAGCTTTGATGAGGGAACAGCCTGCGTGCGATACGGCTAAGCCCTGACTCCTGGGCAAGCAGGGAAGGCACAGCTGGCCAGTGGCTTCCACCCCATGGCCCACAACTCACCACCCAGCGTAGCCGCAGGCTGGTCTCACTGGCCGTTCGGACAGTGATGCTAGTTGGAGCCACATCCGGTGGGGCCTGCAGGGTCTGGATGACTCGGGATGACTGGCTGAAGGGGCTGGGACCTACGATGTTCACTTGCCTCATTCGAAACCTGGAGGAGAAAGTGTGAACCGCTGTTATTCCAAAGCAAAAGGCAACAGAACAGAACGAGGCCTCCTTGGGGGCTCCTCACACACAGGTCTTCCTGAACAACAAAGGCCATCACTCAAGGACACCTAATTGTGCTGGTGAAGAATATAGATTATATATAGAAGACAGAGTCCATCTATGGGTAGTGTTAACTGTCAGTCTGACAGGATTTAGAGTTATCTGGAAGACAAGCCCCTGGGCATGCCTGCAGGGATTATCTTGAGTAGATTCTTTGAAGTGGGCAGACCTGCCCACTGTGGGTGGCACTATCTCCTAGTTGGAATCCTGGATTGTGTAAGTGGAGAAAGAGCAGCGTGCATTTACTGCTTTCTGCTTCCTGCTGGTGGAGGCCAGGTGAGCAGCTGCCTCACTCTCCTGCTGGATTAGCTTCTCCCCAGTGCAGAACAAACCTTTCCTTTCTTAAGGTGCTTTTCTCAGGGTATTTCTTGGCAGCAACAGGAAAACAAGGAGCGCCTTTCCTTAAAAGCCTTTAGAGAAAGGTCTCAGGAGACTCAGTATGATTTCATTGCCAGGTGAAGCAGATTTGATGGAGAAGATGGATAGAAGTTTAAGTGGTCAGTTGCCATTGGCTGACTCAAGTTCAGAGTAACATTAGGGGATTAAGGTCCTTCAGAACAGAACCAAATGTCCCAATGTTGCCACCAAACACAGTTTTGAAATTCCAGTATTTTGAATGGTGGAGGGCATTGCCATAGTTTATACCTACCCTGGTATGTAGCACAGCTGCAAAGTGCATGTGAGACCTTCAGTCAATCAGACTTATCTCTACCTCCTTCTAGGGTAAGGGCCTTGAGTATGCTAAGCAAAAGTCCTTTACCTCTGAGTCATGCCCCCAGCCCCTCACTGGGGGATTCTAGGCAGGTGCACTGAGCCAGACCCCAGCCCCTCACTGGGGGATTCTAGGCAGATGCTCTATCATTGAGCCACACCCCAGCCCCTCACTGGGGGATTCTAGGCAGGTGCTCTACCACTGAGCCACACCCCAGCCCCTCACTGGGTTATTGTAGGCAGGTGCTCTACTATTGAGCCATGCTCCCAGGTTTCTTTTAACTTTTTAGACAGAGCCTTGATGTATCGCCTGGCCTGACCTTGAACTCTTTAGCTCAGAACAGCCTTGAATTTGAAATCCATCTGCCTCAGCTTTCTCAGTAGCTGGTATGACAGGCTTGTACCACCACATCTTGTTTTGTCTTCTTTGTAATTATTCAAACTGAATTTACGTATAATGAAAACTCTAAGCAAGGACCTATAATGCTTGTTTCAGAGGTCTCCTAAATTAATGTGGATTTAAGACAGGGATATCACTTCTTTATCATGGTTTCTGATCTTTGGGATAATTACACAGCTGCATGTAATTTTACATGCCAAGTCTTGAGTCCTAGCGGCTCATCGAAGCTGCATTTATTTTTTTTTTTTAAGGACTGAGTATATTCTATCTTGACTCATCTGCTATAAGCTTAGGAAAATTGTTCAAATGAATAGATTCAAAAAGCATCTCTTTCATAGGTTTTTAAAAAATTCTAACTTCGGTATTGTACTGAATAAATGCTCTTTGTGAAGATATAATTTCACCTTTCACTCTTGGAATTACTCATTCTTATTCCCCCAGTTACACAGAGTGTATCCATCCTGGCAGAACAACGACATTATCAAACTCAACATCTGACGATAACTGGAAATTCCATCTCTTGGGCTGGTGTTACGGGAACTGATAGCATCGCTAACAGCTCATGATCACGCTACCCTTTGTGAAGGCCAGGGATTTATTGCCAGGGTGAGCGGCAGGATCTAGAAGTGAAAGGTTAAATGCCATGGTAAGCACTTGATTAGTGAGAAGAGCAGCTCTGGGGTCATGGAAGAGAGATGCGGAACGGGCGCTTGGGACATCTGCTTTGTTAGGAGTTTGCGGCCTGCGGTTCCTGGTTATTTCCTGATTGCAACATCAAGTCTTTTCTACAGTGCACTTTGAGGGAAACGTGTGGCCAGCCTGAAATCCAATCATGCTTGGCCCTGGCATGATACTCAGACTGTGTGCCTTGATGAAGGCTTTTTGTATGTACTGTCATTACCACTTATAGAATTCCCTGTGCATGCGTGCGTGTGCGCGAGTGTGTATGTGTGTGTGTGTTGTCTGATGCACCAAAATGTGGAATCCAGAGTTGGCATAGGGCGTCTTTCTCATTACTCTCTACCTTCTTCTTTGAGGCAGGGTCTCTCACTGCACTTGGCTCCAACCTCTTCAGCTAGACTGGCTGGCGAGCAAGCCCCAGGCCTGGGATTGCAGGCGTGTGCCGCAGTCCCCAGGCAGGTTTAGTGGGTTTCCGGGAATGCAAACTCAGGTCTCCATGCTTGCAGAACAGGCACTTGGCGCCTGACCCATCTGCCCAGCCCTCTACCTAGAGAATCTTACTTTCCATATACCATCTGGTCTTTCCTAGTACACACAGGTCCAGTGGCGGCTGCTTCCCACCAGAAGTTCTCACCTGTAGTGTGTGTAGGGTGTGAGGTTTGGGATCTCCAGCGTCTGGGCATCAGGCTCGTTCTCCTCCTCATAGAGGGTGACCCACTCCTCCTCATCCCCGATGGCGCCAACCTGTGGGAAAGGACCCTGAGATGGGCTGGACTCACCAGTGACCAAGGCTGCTCGGTACACACCTGCCTGGGTGTGATGCACAGAGCAGGGCCACCACGTGTGTCACACCTGCGAGATACTGGCTCCTGCACACACACACCCCTCCCGTGCACACGACATCTGGGAGGGTTTTCGTTCAAACTTCAGTCAAGAACTTTGTAGTGAAAGTTTTGGTTTCTTTAAAGACTCGGTTATGTTCTGACAACAGGTTTTGGTTTGGTCACAAGTGTAGGATATGGAGCTGTTTTTAGTTTGTCCAGAGCTGATAACAGTCTCATGTGGCTCAGAGAGGGTGTGGCCTCTTCCAGCTTTAGTTAGCAGAATTTGGAGGACTCAGAGACTGTATAAATACCAGAGCTTTGAGGAGATGAATGGAGAAAAGAGGATGCTGCTGGTTTTGCTGGACTGCTGGGTATCTGATGACTTAGATTGATACTGCCCCAAAGAACCCAACGACTCTAACAAGCCAGGAACAGTCCAAAGAGGCCTACGCCCCTTTCCCCTCTAACTTTCTTTCTCTCCTAGTGTTGGGGGGGGGTGATGAAAGGGAGGTAGAGGCGTGAGAAACCCCAAATAAAATAGAATGAGAAGTAGTTCCTACAGAACATGGCCGCAGGAAGGCCAGCCCTGTGGCTCAGATTCTGGGTGATGGAGAGGACCACACCGCCTTGTCTTCCTCACATCTGACACATGAGACAGACAGGCTCCAAGGAAGAGTCAGGCAGGATTCCACAGTAGGCACGGTGTCCTCCTCACTAGGGTCCAGAGCCATTTATTTATGGCACTTGCCTGCCCCAGGGGTCCACCTGACCTTTTCCTCTCCAAGTGTACACCACAATGACCCCACCGGCCCTGGTGGAAGGAGGCCCCTCAGAAAAGGCAGAGTCTCTGCTTGACGGCGGAGCACGCAGGCCTGGCCCCTTCTCCACAAAGCACCATGGCAGCCGGCGGCATGCCTCAGTGGTGAGGCACCTGCCGTGCAGGCGCAGACTGGTCCCCAGAACCAGGCACAGCGCGGCAGAGATGGTTCAGAGGTGGGGAGTGTGCAGCTCTGTGGTCCTGAGCTGAGTGCAGCACCCATATCAGCCAGCAGCTACCCCCTGCAAGAACACATCCCGGGGATCTGACGCCCTCTTCTGGCCTGTAGGGGACACTGCACACAGTGTCCACACAGACACACATAACATATTTTTAGGCCAGGCATGCTGGCACACACGAATAACTCTGGAGCTTGGGAGAGGGAGACAGACAGATTCTTGGGGCTCTCTGGCCAATCAGTCAGCGAGCTGGGGACTGTGTCAGGAACAAAACAAAACAAAATGGACAGTGCCCTGAAAAGTGACACCTGAGGCTGCCTCTGCTCTCTGTCTCCCTCTCATACACACACACAATCACATACACACTCAGGTTATATATTCACAGGTGAACACAGAGGCGTGTCCTCAGATGTATACACGCACAGGTATACACACATAGGTGAACACACGCACACTCATATGTATACAAACACGTGGACATGAACACTCAGACATATGCTCACACAGATAAATTCAAGGACATGCACACTCACGTGTACACAAACATGCACAAACACATGCACACACATGAACACATGCACACACTCATGTATACAGATACAGCTGAATACATGTACATGCACACTTATGTGCACACACACATGAACACATATGCACATGAGCGCATGCTCACATGCTCAGATGAATACACACACAGGTAAGCATACATGCGTGCACACTATGCGCACACACACACACACACACACACACACCTCGGAGGAGAGCTGTTCTGAGGAGCATCACTCTGTGTAGACCCTGTTCCTTTCAAGCCAGCATGTGAGGCCCAGCTGGGATGTGGCCAGGCCTCCCCCCCGCATCCTCCTCTCCTTCTGGGAACAACATGTCCCGTGGCTTTCTCAGCTGGCATTTGTACACTCACACTTCCTGTGACCTCTGACCTGACCCTAGTCACTTGCTCTGCCTGAGCCAGCCCAGCACAGTGTACCCCGCTGAGGTTACCTTGTGTGGACCCGGATGGACCCGCCAGGGACATTGCTGCATCCTCCAGCCTGCGTCACCATGAAGAGGCTCAGGGCGTGGGCCCCGGCTTCTGTGTGCACAGACTTCAGACACGCTGCTGGGTGTCCACACAGTAGAGGAGCACCCCATGTGGAACCTGGGGATCTGGGTGTGGGGAGCAGTGTTTAGCAGGAAGGGGGTGGGGTGGGGAGGGGCAGGGGCTGAGGGAGCAGGGGTGGGGTGGGGTGGGAGGGAGCAGGGGCTCTTAGAGATCACATGCCGAGACTTAGAAGAAGTATGTCCCAAATCTACCGCCTTGGACTGTCCTCTCGAGAACGGTGGTGTTAGTGTCTGTGACTTTCACCTCCACTCTTAAAGCAGCATAAAGTTTAAGGTGGGGTGCTGGCCAGGGACTCCGGGGCGGGAAAGAGCTGGAGGCTGGGGTGGGACCTGCGAGGCTGCGGCCAGAGAGTGCTCTCAGCCACCGGGCTCTCGGTAGCTCTGCAGGTCTAGCCTCCTCCCCTGCCACCCAGGCTCTGCAGGTCTAGCCTCCACTAATGCCACCAGGGCTCCGCAGAGAGGGCCACTGCTATCTTTGATCACTCAGGTCCCTGTGGCTGAGGAGGCAGCAGATGGTGAGGAGTTTAATTGATGTCTAAGGTGCCTGAGCATGACTGAGCTCCTGTCTCTGCCTGCCTCTACCCTCCAGCCCCATCTTCGCAAACTTTCCTTGAACGAAGGCTGGTCCTTCATCCTCTAGGGCCTCCTCTGCCTTGGTGCCTGGCGTGTTTGACTGTCTGTCTTCCTTCTTGGCTCATGCACAGCCACTTTGGCTAGCGGCTTCTCTGTCCACCCCTGCAATGGCCTGTTCAGGTAAGACATGGTAAGATGGCACCTGGCTGCAGGTGCTGCCGCAGGGGTGGTGGCTCTGGGACTCAGAGCCATGCTGTCATGTGACCAAGAGGATGGGAAGAGAAGTGGCAGCCCTTGGGCTGCTGACAGGGGAGGTTGTGAGATGTGATGGGCCACCTGAAGGGCAGGGCCACTGGCAGCTCAGCTGAGCCGTTTTCAGCGAGCACAAGGAGCCAGTTATCCAACAGCAAAGAGCAAGCTCCCCGATACAGGGGCCGAAGCCAGCAGGGTAGGATAGGGTCCCCGCTTACTTCTCCCCTCGATCAAACACGGCTTCAGAAGACAAAGGGCTTCCCTTTCACAGGCCCCCACGTTGCCGCTGTCCCCAGCTGCTGTCTACCCTGCCTGAGGAGGTCTCTGCTGCTCTCCCTTTGCTGCCGAGTTCAACCTAGAACTTCAGGGCTCCGAGCAACCAGCCGGGACAGTGGAGTACGGCTGGGGCGTGATCCTTGGTCACACATCCCTGACCTTTCCCTCCTGCCGGCTCCCCTTCCTGCGAGTCTCTGATTTGGATGTGCCGTGCCCAGGTGGGTACCAGCTCTCTGCCTTGGCTTTGCTTGCCGTATTCCCCAAATCGCTGTTGTCACCTGAAGGCACCTGAGCTTTAAGCACCTGTGCCCATGCTGAGCTCTCTAATCTGGTTGAAACACGTCCCTGCCTCCCCGTCCAGAAGCTTCTTTGAACTGCCCCTACTTCCTTGCTTCCTCTCCTGGAAGCCTCCATGAGTGGCTGCCCCTGCTTTATTGCTCTGGAGGCCTCTAGGGATAGCTGCCCCGTTCTCTGGCTCCCTCTTCTGAAGGTATCCATGAACAGCAGTCCCTGTTCGCTGTCTCTCCCCAGGCAGTCTCACGTGACTCCCCATCCTGCACACTCAGGCTAGCTTCCACCTGCCTCGGACAGGGGACAGGCTCAGCTCCCGTTCCTCAGAGTAATTCACACAAATACAGTGTATGCCAAACACCCTGCTCACCAAGGAGGGGCCCCGCAGGGTGGTGAATGGGTTTGGAGGAGAATATGACTCAAAGTCTGGGGCACCGGCAGGAGAAAGACCATCCAGGCTGGACAGTGGCTTAGTCTGTAAAGTACGTGCCATGCAAGTATGAGGACCCCGGTTCGGTCCCTGGGAACCCATGGAAAAGAGCCAGAAGCTAGGAATGGCAGGTGCCTGCAATCCCAGTGTCAGGGAGGGGAGACAGGAGGATCCTTGCCATCCAGGCAGCTTAGTCTACTCAGGGAGCTCCAGCCTCAGGAGTGAGGGAGACCCTGCCTCAAAAGATGACTCGGAGAGCTGAACTCTGGCCTCAAACACCCACAAACATAAGCATACACATATACAATAAAGACTAGAGAGAGAAAATAGAGATGTTAGAAAGAAAGCTGGAGACAGGAGCAGCACAACTCTGACCTGCAGCTTAGCATCTTCACCAATTAGTATGTGATGTGACAGCATCTGGTCACTCAACACTCAGGAAATCTGGTTTCTTCCTATAAGGCTTGGCAGCCAGCAAACAGCCTCTCAAACAAGGCTCCACCCACTACTCAGTAAACTGGAGCCCACAAGACAAACCTGGCCTCTTTCTTGTTTTTGTTGATAAAGTTTTATCTGAACTCAGCCACACCCATTGGTTGTGTGCTGCTAATGGCTGTGACTCTGTGGCAGAGACTGCACAGATCATCTGGCCAGGAAAGACTTTACCACACAGCCCTTAAAGGGAAAGCACCACCCTGCTTGGGTGTGCCCGCATAGGCATAAGGCAAACTTCATGCTAGTTCTCCCTGACTGTTATTGCCACCCACGTGTAGGTATTGGGTCTCATGCTCCGCTGTACCCCAGTGCCTCTCCCAGGGTCCAGGGTAAAACTTGGTGTTCAGCTCTGTTGTTCAACATGGTAATGATCATGCAAATGGTTTATTTTTAAAACCAGCACGAAGTGTGGAGAATGCCCTTGGCACATCCTTACCCAAACCCCTGGCTTTCCTCGAAGAGCCTGGCAAGGATCTTATACTCCTAAGACTAAAGGTTTATGCCTTCAGCCGAAGAGTCCAGGTGCTTTAATCCTCGCCTGGCTCCTCTGTCTCAGCAAACTTCCAGGCCACCTCCCTAGCATGGTCCAGAAGTAAGTGACTGCCTCCTTCCAGCACGCTGGACACAGAGCAAGTCAGGACTCTAAAGATAAAACAAATCGAAGCTCCCACGGGGAAGCTGGGGTTTTGAAAGGTCTTCTACCCTCTGTTTTCTGAAAGCCAACAAACAGCACTTTACAATGCTTATTATAGAAGCTGAAATGCCTGCGTTCCAGTCGCCACTCTGCGGGGCAGGCCCTTTACTGTATTAGGGAGAGCGCAGTCCCTCTGAGGAGGTGGCAGCCTCCTTCAGGAGGGCCAGCGGCTTGCCTGCCACCACGTCTAGTCCAAATTTGGCACCAGCTGGCCGGGAAGCAGGACCGGTTTGGACATGAGCGTTCATTTGACAAGCAGAAGCCCCAGAGCCCACCAGGCAGAGTTTCCACACAGCGCCAGCTGGGAGCATGAGGGAAGTCCCTCGGTTCAGCTGGACCTCTGGGAAGCCCTGGCTTGTGGCTTGTGCAGGATGTGGAATGCCTTACTAGGGGAATCTGGTATCTGCTCAGCACCCCACACCCCCAGGACTTCAGTGGCCACTCCAAGGACAGTCATTAACTTCACGCCAGGGGCATCACACAGACAAAGAGGAGGGCACGAGGAGGCAGGACTGGGGGAAGCAGCTGTCCTTTCACTGGGAGCCCAGCAGAGGGGAAGACCGGCCAGAACTCCATGGAAACCTGCCAGCCCACACACCCTGCCCGGCTGAAACTCTACTGTCAGCCGGAAAACTTGCAACTCTGCAATCCTCAGACCCCACGGTTTCTGTTCAGAGTGCTGTCCCTGTGCCTGAACCAAATGAAGCTTCCCCAAATGAGGGGTGCTGGAGGGCACGGAGGCAGAGGGACAGATGGGGTTTGTGCTTCTTCCAAAAACCACAGCCCAACCAGGAAGAAACCAGAGGCTTGGGGAGGCCCAAAGGCTCATTCCAGAGCAGATCCGGAACTCACGCAAACTAATGAGTTGTTAAGGGGATTCTCCTTAGCCCTTGATTGATCTCAGCTGGCAAGGAGGCTGCCTGCTCTGAGAAGGGCAGGGCTCGGAGGCCCTTCCTCCTGGTGCCCGCCTGCCTTTCTTCCTGCACAGTGTAGTTCTAGTTTCCTTTGCTTCTTGTTTTACTATTAAACACTCATTTCTCCTTCTGTTTGTCTGTCTGCCTCTTGCTTACTCTTTTTGTATGTTTGTGTTCACAACTGTGCATGCGAATGCCCCCCCCCACGTGCTTGTACATGAGGCCAGAGTTCAACCTTGGGTGCCCCTCCTCAGGCAGATGCCCCCTTATTTGTCTGTTCTTTCCTCGTTCTGTAGATTTACTTCTTTTATACGTCTCTGTGTTTTGCCGGCATGTATGTATGCACATCCGCTCACTGTTTGTGAGCCTGTTTCCTGTGGGCTCAGGGCTTGGACATTGGAGCCCCTGCAACCAGAGTCACAGGTAACTGTGAGCGGCTCTGTGGGTCGCGTGCAGGAGCAGCTAGCGCTCTTAGCTGCTGAGCCATCTTCCCAGCCCCCTCCCAGCTTGTTTCAGAGACAGGGTCTCCCTCTGAGCCCAGAGTTCACTGATTAGACTTTGCCGGGCATCCTCCTGTGGCATGTACCCCACAGCCGATCGTTCACAGCGCTGCGGACTGAACTCGGATCCTCAGGCTTGCACAGCAAGCGTGCTGCTGGCTGGGCTGTCTCCCAGCCTTAGATGTTCCTGTCTTCTGAGGTAGGAGTGGGAAACGGCTGTCTGTATTTTCTGTGAGACCCTCCTGGTCCCAATCTGGGCTCTTGGCTTCTCAGGCACTGGCTCTGACTTCCCCAAATCCTTCCTTCCTTCCTTCCTTCCTTCCTTCCTTCCTTCCTTCCTTCCTTCCTTCCTTCCTTCCTTCCCTCCCTCCCTCCCTCTCTCTCTCTTTCTTTCACTTCCCAGACGCACAAACGGTAATGTCCTGTGTCTTCCTCTGCTGTGCTCTGGTGACAGAGCTTCCTAGGGGACTTGGGTCTCCTGACACAAGACACTGAGGCCCTGAGTCAGAGGCTCTCTGCCTTTACTTGGACTGTGCTGATGGTCTAGCTCAGTGAACTTAAAAGAATGTCGTCACGCTGGCCCTGGCTGCCCAGGTTCCATACTAGCAGCCTCTGCTGTGTCTGAGCTGGTTCAGGTTGCTGCAACACACACCACAGGAGTTCATCGCTTCCAATTCTCAAGGCTTCAGACCCGGGACTGGGATGTACTGCTGACAGCCCACTTCTGATTTGGATCCTCATGTGCCATACAGCAGGGATGGGGTGGTAGGAGCTCTCTGGGGTACTATTATCATTTTAAATACAGTGCTGGGAATGGAAGCCAGGGCTTCACACATGCTAGGAAGTGCTTTGCCATTGGGCCTCCAGGTCCTCACTGGGGGATTCTAGTTAGGGGCTCTACCACTGAGCCTTACCCCAGCCCCTCACTAGGGGATTCTAGGCAGGTGCTCTACCACTGAGCCACACCCCAGCCCCTCACTGGGGGATTCTAGGCAGGGGCTCTACCACTGAGCCACACCCCAGCTCTTTTAATAAGGGCATTAACTTCATTCAAAGAGGCTCCCCCTCATTTTTAATTAACTTCCAATGGTCCACGCTTAATATGAATTTGGGGGCAGGTTTCAATACATACATTTGGAAGAAACAAACATTAGGTCCACTGCACCTGTCACACATCCCTCTACAAGTGAGGTAAACTATTCCCCATTCCTCATAATGTCCCCTCTGAAATGGTCTCCCACTCCTTCATTTTTCTCCCCTTAGGGGTACAGCTCTCCCTAAGAGCTGCCCTCTCCAGGAGACTTCTCCCAGTGCTCTGTACACAGAACACTTCCTGGTTGTTTGAGTCAAGGGCCTGGTGTTGAGCCCCAGCAGTACAGACTTAGGGAGAGACTTAAATCTCCTCTAGCCCTGCCATGTTGAACCCATGACTGCCTTGTGCGTATTTGTATAGTTCTGGGCCCTGAACATCTGTCAGAGATGGTGAGTG
Organism: Meriones unguiculatus; assembly: GCF_030254825.1. Lineage (NCBI taxonomy): Eukaryota > Metazoa > Chordata > Mammalia > Rodentia > Muridae > Meriones > Meriones unguiculatus. Next base: position 5,600,724 of record NC_083362.1, on the reverse strand, counting down.
GTTGGAGTTTGGGTTTGTCCTGCCTTTCCCACTAGGTCTGACCACTCTCAAGGACCAAGAGCAACAAGGGAGCCTCCACAGACACAGGAAGTTTAGAGTAACGGCTCCAAATCATGAAATTGATGACAAAAACTTCTGCTCCACTGCAGGGAACACGGACCCAAGGGGAGGGGCTTGAGCGCCACACTCAAACATACCAGCATGCAACCCCCAGGTTGTTTGAGAGCCCAAGATGCTCAGCCATAACCATAATGTGAAGATAGTAAAATCACCCCAAAACATGGTCAGGGCTCCCATGAGGACAAAGTGAGTGATGTGGCTAGAATGTTATCTCCTGAAAATGCACAGAATCCACTTGACCTACAGGATACTACAGCTGGGTATTATAGGTGCCTGGGGGTGGAGGGTCTCAGGCTGCTGTGAACTGCCATCACTGCTGAAGAGCCTCATGTGCCAAGAAGATGGCACCATGATTCAGTTGTCTGGGAAACCTGATGCATAGTTGCTCCTGGATGCTCCTGGCTTTATTGCCATACCAAATCCCAAATCAGGCACAGACCACCATGAATGCTACCACTGCTTTCCCTACACCACTTTCCTGGTCTCTCCTGTAGTTTCCTATGGAAACCACAGCAGTGCCTCTGGCCTATTTGGCCCTCTCCTCCAACTCCTGATGAAGGGATATTAAAGAAATAAAATTCCTTTTTAATACCCCTTAGCCCAAGATCTGTTGGTCTCCAAAACCCAGAATAAGAAGCTGGGCATGTTAGAGCATGCCTGTAATCCTACTAGGATAGTTGAAACAGGAGAATGGCTATACGTTCAAGGCCAGACAGAACTACATAGTGGGTTTAAGGCTTGCTGTGTTAGCATGAGGATCTGAGTGTGGATGCCCAGCACTCCCATAAAAAGACTGGTGTGGCCACGTGTCCTAACCTAAGTGATGGGGAGTCAGAGACAGGAGGATCACTGAGGCTTGCTGCCTTTCAGCCCAGATGAAAAATGATGGGCTCCGAGTTCAAGGGAGTAAGGCAGAGAAAGGTAGAGTGGGCACCCGAAGTCATCTTCTGTGTTTGCACACGTGTGGACACAGACACACAGATATTGTCTCAGAAAAAAATATAACATCATCACCACCACCATCCTCAACAGCAACAGCAGCAGGTACCAGGCATCTTCCCCCCTCCAAGCTTCTCCGTCCATACCCCTGTCTGCCTAGGATGTCCTCTTCCTGCTGTAATATGGGCCTCCCTCAGGTCCTAACCGTAACCTCTGGAGCCCTGTCTGACTGCACTAACCAGCCACTCACTTGTCTTCTCAGATTCTGCCAGCAATATCTCATTATGTGAAACCACCCTGACTGGCCTCATTGGTAGTGGCCCTTAGATCATGTCTCCATCTGTCTTTTCTACAAAACCTATGAGTTCCTGCAGGGTGTGAGGGCGCCACTGGGGCCAGAAAGAGCCCTACTGCCTCAGTCCTCTGTTCTGTACCATGCATGACACTAGAAACAGTCAAACCTACCAAACAGTTGGTGCTTAATAAATGCTTTCTAGGGACAAGGCAGCAAGGGATAAGTAAGAGAAATGACTGTAAGATCTACTAGCCAGAGAAATGAAACACCTACGTGGCTCTAAAGCAAGAGTTAGCGTGAAAGGATCAGGGCAAGGTGACCCTGGTGATAAGCCTCCTGAACCTGGAGCTGGCTGATTCTGCTAGACTGGACCAACAAACCTGTGGAATCCTCTTGCTCCTGTCTCTCCAGAAATGGCACTAAAGGAACGTGCTACCCACCCTGGCTTTATCGTGGGTGCTGGGATCCTCAGGTTTACACAGCAGGCATTTCATCGACTGAGTAGTCTTCAAGAGTCCCCATAATAAGCTCTAAAAGGCTCTGATAGACTAAAAAGCAGGAAGGCCAAGTGCTAGGCTCTATTTAAAAATGCCATACACTCAACAGATCTAAATATGAAGGAGATTTATTTGGGGGAGGGACAGACAAGAGGAGAAAAAGGAGCATGGTGGAGACTCCTGAGAGAGAAAAGTCAGAGAGGAGGGAAGGGAAAAGAAACTGAAGGAGAGAGGGAGTGGGGCAGAAAGAGGCAGCACAGGGCAGAGAGACGGGAAGAGAGAGAAAAAAGAGAGAGAAAGGGAGATGGGGAGAGAGCGAGCGCGCACGCAAGAGAGAGAGAGAGAGAGAGAGAGAGAGGTTGTGACAGACAGGTTATAGCTGAAGCACCTGGCCCAGGTGATGTCATAGGATGCAGGTAGTGACATAGGACGTTGTCAGGCCCCTAACGGCCCCTAAAGGCAGGCCAATTGAGTTGCCTGCACAACCAATCCTGAGCCCACAGTCCTCGCACCCTATGGATTTCCTATGCTGGCTGAAACACTTGACAAGAAGGGGGTCATTATAGACAACCACACAAACAATAAACATTTGGAAATATCCAAGTGTGTTTCATTGTCACCTGTCACCATAGAACCCAAGCGCATGGGGGAGGCGCCGTGTCAGAGCAAAGAATGACGCCGCCTCTGCAGATTTACACAGACAGGTGGTGTTTTTGCTGAAGGGCCCATTAGAGCCACTGACGGCTTTCCTCTGTACATGCTCCAGACGGCTGGAAAATAATGTCACTCTTCCTGTTACGGAAAAGGAATTCGGTGATGATGGGGGCTTACTGCAACCACAACGCTGACATTTGTTTCTCCAGAGCCCACATCCAGTGGGCAAGGACAGGAGGTGGCCTGGGTGGGGCTGAGAGGGTGTGGCCAGTAGAGCCTGCACCTTTAGAGGTGACGTAGCCAAAGAGACAGAGGCACACTTCAAGGGAGCCGTTCTCCATCAGAGGGGCTGCTCTGTCCCCATGTGGCATTTGTGCCATGGTCCATCTGCTGGCTCCTGCTATGTGAGCACCAGGCCCTGTCTCGGTGTGAAGTCACAGCCAAGACCTGTAGGGCAAGGGTCCTGGCCTCACCCAGCCAACCTCCCCACGAAGACAAGGGCAGTAGCCACGTGACAGAAGTGCAGAAGCTGAGGTGGATTTTGGTGGGGAAAGTGCCTACTGTATAAATGTGAGTACCTAAGTTCAGATGTCCCAAACCCACATAAAAGCTGGCCACCACGGCAGGCATCTGTAATCTGAGTCCTGCACCCAAGAGATGGGACAGTGAGACAAGCAAATTCCCAGGCGCTTCCAGGCCAGTAACCCCGAAGAAACAGTGGTGAACACAGACCCTGTTTCAAACAAGTGGAAGGCCCAGACCAAAACCTGGGGCTGTCCTCTGACCTCCACATGTGTACCATGCCTACACACACACACACACACACACACACACACACACACACACACGATAATAAGAAGGGCAGGACGTATGTGCACACAGAGCTGTGAGAACTGGGCAGTCCTGAGGAGTCTGTTTCCTACAGCAGGTGAGGTGGGGAGCAGGGAGGTGGGCTTGTCTGCAGAGACGCCCCACCTGGAGGGCCAGCTGGAGCCTGGGGCCCTGGTGTGCAGCTTGGCTAGCCCCTTGCCATCCGTGGGTTTAGTTTTCACCGGCAAAGGAGACCACACTCAGGCTTCACTTGAGTCCCTCAGCGGATGTCCATGTACCATTATTATTATTGTCTTGCCTCTGGTGCCCTAAGCCCTGGGCCTTGAGCCTGGGCAGTTAGTGTGGCTAGAGGCAGGGGTAGAGCCGTAGAGTTCAGAACAGGGTGCAGAGCGGATGCCCAGGCTGGGATTCTCAGCCACTATTTGCCATCTATCCCCTGGCTGCTGGGGCAGAAGGCCAGGGGAATGCGCTTCTAGGAACAGAAGCCTCCGACAGGAGACAGACACGCTCAGCTGTCCAGACCAGGCTTGCTCTGGAATTCACCTCTAGGGTGTGTGTATTTCAAGAGGCATCAAATAAAATGGCTTGTTAGGTAAACACGTCCTGTGGTTACGTGTGGCAGCGCACGGGAAAGCGAAGCGCCACCTGTGGCCTTCCCATCCATCAGCCTCCGTCCAACCCAGGCCCTGGCACCCGCTGGGCACACCTGGAAGACACACAGCATCACCTTGTGCCCTGGCATCCCCCAGGCACAAATCACTTCAATGTGGATGGGTAAGTGTCACCTCTGGGGACGCTGGGCATCGGGGCCACATGCTGTCTCCATCCCCACTGCTCCTTAGTTACCAGGAGACCAGCGTGGAACAGACTTGTGCTTTATTTTATTAGCCCATAACACTCTCTAAAACAGCTCCTTTTTAAGAAAATGGCTACCATTATGCACAAATAAGCACTCAGTGGGCCTCCCCAACCCCATCTCTGCTTTCCATTTTCAGAATGGAAACAGTTTTATCTGTACCCAAAATGTTACTGAGAGCGTCTTCATTACCGAAAAGCCTGCCCCGAGCAGCCTTTGCAGGAGACGGGCAGCAATTCTGGCTATTAGAGCACAGCGAATGGCCATGTGCAGCAGGGGCTGAGGAGGGAAGGAGTCAGCAAGGGGTGGGGGAGGGTGGCCAAGGACAGCAGGTGCTGCTGCCAACTGCAGTGAAACCCTGGGAAGGGCTGTTTTGCTCCATCTGCAGCCAGAGGTTACTAATTAAGCAAAGCATTACAGAGCCAGAAATACCCACCAAAGCTGCTTCTTATTATTCTTATTTTTCTTTCTTTCTTTCTTCTTCTTTTTTTTTTAACCTACATCTGAGCATCAACACAAGGGCCTTACAAGGGGCATTTCCAACAGCAAGCATCTTTCATCCCACAATTCACTGAGGGCAACGGAAGTCAAGAGCCTTGGTGGGAGGCAGGACGGGAAGATGGCTACAGGAAAGGTGCTTTCCGGGAGCTAGAAGAGACTTGAGTCCATTCCCCAGAACACACATAAGAGAAAGACGTTGACTCTGGCCTCTGCTTTCCTGCACACACATACATGTACTCAGCTGTGTGCACACGAGCGTGTTCACATGCATGCGTACATACAAACCAGACAACATCAAAACCCTTAGATTTTTTTATAGAGGTCAGAGAGACCTAGTTATAAAGATGCACTGAGAATTAGGGGGCAGGGCATGGAGGTGGAGTGGAGGCCATGCTGCCCCACACTGGCCCAGGAGGGAGCTCTGCTCCTCATCCTGGCTGCTCAGTGGGGGATGTCAGGGAGCCTGGACACTCAGCTCTGTGTCATTCCCATCTTGAGCCGTCCGCAGCCCTGCCTGGTGTGGCCTCTCCTTCCTCCACACTTCTCTGGAAGCCTAGCAAGCCTGTGTGTGTGTGTTCCGGTGTATATGTGTGTGAGTTCATGTGTGTGAAATGGACATGTCTTACATGTCTGTGCACAGGCATCTATGCACTTGTGTGCACATATATGTGACAGCCAGTGGTCAAGCGGGGAACCGTCCCACTGGATTTTTGAGGTGGGTCTCTCGCTGGCCTAGATTCATCAAGCAGACTAGGCTTTCGGCCAGCACACCCCAGGCTCTAAGTGTCTTCACTTCCCCATCACTGAGGTTACAAACCTGTGCCATCACACATCACACCCACCTTCAAACAGACAACACGGATCCAGGGAGCATGAAACCAAGTTCCCCATACTTGCAAGGCACGCGCCAAACACACTGAGCCATCTCCCCAGCCCCTGGCAAACTGCCTAATCTCACCCCACCCTTCCCCATTTTCACATTTAGTTTGACCAACTCTCTTTAGTTTTCATTCACCTACTAAAGATAATCTCATGAGCTGGCATGCTTACAGGGTGAGTGTGAATAACCATATTCATCTACGAGTCTTAGTGCCCTCGGCACCTATCCCTGCCCCTGGCACGAGTGCCCTGGGTAATGAACGAACGGCTTTTCTTCCACAGGAAGACTTGGTTTGTGTGGGGGCCAGTGCTGGGCTGTGGGCTCAGCCGGCACCACTGTGGTCAACCCACACCGTCTCCCAGTATGCTCCTGTCAGCTCACGGAGTGACTAGAGAAAGAGCACGCCAGCAAGACTGTCTCGTTCTTAGCTCCAGGGCCGGTCCGCGTCCACCACCTTCCAGGCCTTTCATGGGCATTTATCCTCACTGTGTGGCCCTAGGCCAGTGGTTTCACTCCGGGTCTTTCTTTTAAAGATGGGATGTGAGGGTGGGCTGGCCAGGAAGCTGGGTTAGAACCCTGGGACCAGTGTCTTCTGCAGGGGTGAGGCATCCTACAGGCGAGGTCTCTGAGAACCCGCCCTGTCCCTCATGACCATCCCGAGGCAGGAATGAAGCTATTCTAAAGACGGGGGCAGGGGTATGGCTCAGTGGCCTAACCCTTGCTGTGCAAGCATAAGCACTCAACGCTCATAACTCTTGTACCCAGGGAAAAGAAGCTGCGTGTGGCGGTGTGTGCCTGTGACCTCAGCGTGCAGGGGTGGGGAGGCAGAGCCAGGCAGAGCCTGGGGATCACAGACTAGTCAGTCTAGCCGAAATGGCAAGTTCTGGGTTCAGTGAGAGACCCTGTCTGTGACAACAGAGTGAAGCAACTGAGGAAGACAACCCAGGGTCAACCTCTGGCCTCTGCATGTGCCCATATGAAGCATGTACAAGTACATACCACAGACACAGACACACACACACACACAGAGACACACACACAGACACACACAGATTCTAGAGACACTTGTGCCCCTCCCTTTGGCTATCTCACTAGTAAAACAATGGACTCCAAGAAATTAGAATTTCCCTAGCAGTCTTGTGCTGGGAGAAGGAAAAGGCTGAAGCCGAGGCCAGCCAGATGGGACCTTGTCTCCTAGAAAGAGGTTTCACACAGTTTTGACAACAATTCAGATTTCCTTGCAGGAGAGACTAGGGTGCTGACAAGAATGGTGGGGGCTTCTCTGACCTGACCGGAAATGCCCTCTTTTATAATCCAATCCTCATGTCAGAACCCCAAAGATTCACTGTGGGGCACTGGACCTCTTTATTCCCAACATGACCACTTCAAATAACGCTCTCTGTCTCTGTCTCTTCAAGAAGTTAGCAGTTCAAGCCTGACTCGTTAGGACTGCCAGGGCCCAGGCTGTGACCCCAACAACTCCATCACACTCAGGTGGCCAGCGGGGCTGTGCTGCGGCCCACTCCATTGCGAGAGAGGAGTTGAGGTCACCTCTTTCTCTTTCCTGGAAAGGTCCCATGAGGTTTGCTGCCGTGTGTATGCTTTGGAGGCTCCCAGGAGGCATGGCGTTCTGGCGGGCCTGGCAGTGAAAGCAGAGCCTTCTGGAACACTCCACTCCCGCTCTCCTCTGTAAAGGATGTGAGGGAAGCACCGGCTCTTTGCACTGTATGAAACGCCGTGCCCCTCACTCCCCGGCACTCTGCTGGAGCCCATTCAGACACTTAAAGGGAAATGCTGTCGCTTTCATGTGGCACAGAGCTCTAGCTGGGGAGAGATGACACAGCCAAGCACACGTCCTGCCCTCTCACAGCTGCTCTGGGTCTCAAACAGCAAGAGGAGACTTGCAGCAGCTTCCTTCTAACTTCTCTTGCCCTCGGTATGCGCCTAAGAGCCCGAAGGTGCATCTCAAAACAGGCCCTCTAGGGGTGGGAAGTAAGCCTCTATTTATAGCTGAGTGTTAGCTAGCTGGGAACACGGATGCAGAGAGCTCAGAAACCTGGCCTTAGGGGGGAAAGAGCTGCCTTCTATTCTGAGGCTTCAACTTTTAGACTCCAAGTTAACAGAAGTATTGTAGAAGGGATATGACTAAAAGTCTTTCACATCCTGCAACACAGCAGGCCGAACAAACCCATAAACCAAAAAGCTGGAGAGGAGCTGGGTAGGATACAGCAGTCACCCTGGTATAGCCATTCAACCACAGAAACCGCAAGTATGGCTAAACTGGGTGAGGGTCACTCTTAGCAAGGGAGGGGTGGAAGAGGGTCCATGGAGGTGAATCACAGGGCCTTTGCACAGCAGAAACAAGCAGAGGGGTCTACTCTGCCCACCTCACACTCTGAAAACAAAACTGAGGTAAATGAAAAGGCCCCCCAACTGCTGGAAAGGGGAACTAAGGTAGCATTCATTATAAACACGGAGATTGATTCCTCTCCTCCCTCAGGCCTGTACTTGGGTGCTGGGGGAAGAAGAAGAAAGGAAGAAACACATCTCCCCAAATTTAACAATCTCATACATGTCCCACTTTTGGTTTAGAGAAGGAGAATACCAAATGGTGATTAAAAAGCATTGGGAAGACATGTGAAAATGCTACCTCTAAAGAAATCTCTGAGGGTGGTTACAGGGAAAACCAAAGCAAACTGAACACCAGAAGTCACAGAAAGGCACACAGGGATGAGCTGTAGCTGGGGGCTAGTGCAGCTGCAATCCCAACACTGCAGAGGCTGGGGGAGAAGGGTCACGAGGGGCTAGACTGGGCTCACGTAGAACCTTGCTTTAGGACCCCAACATCACCAAGACTTTAAACCAGAGTGAAACAAAGAGAATCAAGCATGGGCGGGAGAGATGGCTCGGTAGGTAAAGCACTCGCTTTGCCCGTGTGAGGACCTGGGTTGGTCTCCACAACCCATGTAAGGAGCCAGATGTGATGGTGCAGACCTTGTCATCCCAGTGCTGGGGAGGCAGGGACAGGGTGATCCCTGGGGCTTGATGGCCAACCAGCCTAGCTTAATTCAGGCCAGTGAGAGATCCTGTCGACAAACAAACAAACAAACAAGTAAACAACAAACCAAAATGGACAGTGTCCTCAAAAATGGTACCCTCAGTTGACCTCAGGCTCCCATACAAATGTAAATAAACACATGTGCGCATGCGCATACACACACAGAGACACACATACACAGAGAATAAACGGTAACACCAAGGACAGAATATATCACTATTACCTTCTATTTTAAGCGGCAGAGATGAAGAAAAAGCAGCGCCATATAAAGTGTAAATAACTGCCACAGAGATTGAAAACTTATAAAGAGACAAAAAAACCAATGAGATACAGGTCAACAGAGAATTAATTTACTGGAAGCTACATCTGAGGACATTATTTAGATAGGAGCACAAAGAGATAAAGACAAGAAAAATGGGAAGCAGATGGTAAGAGACCAGGAGGATAGAGAGAGAAGCAATTTCTTATATCCAGCAAGAATCCCAGCAAGAGACAACAGACAGTGGAGAGGCCGCATTCAAACAGATTGTGACAAAGAATTTTCCAGAACAAATGAATTTTTAGATTAGAAGTGTTTAATACATCCTGACTTCAAAAGCATCCTGGGGCTTGGGGAAATTTCTGGACGGGTAAACTGCTTTCTCTGCAAAAGGGAGGACCAGAGTTTGGATTTCAGCACTCAGATAAAAGCCCGATGGGCATGGGGGCCCAGCTCCACCCCCAGCACTCAGGGGATGGAAACAGGGTCCTCGGGCAAGCTGGCTAGCTGGGCTAGGTGGACCTGTTAGCTTGGGATAAGCAGGAGACCCTACCTTAATCAATAGCGCAGAGGAAACCTGGAAAGCTATCTGATGCCAACCTCTGGCTTCCAGACTCCATGCCCAATGGCACAACCACACACACACGCATGCACACTGTACATATGCACGAAGGAAGTGGACAAGAGTCTCCTAGAGCTGACACAGAGTGAAGCTCCAGAATGAAAGAGCCCTAAGGGCCTCGATTACTGGTGAAGCAAAATGGGACAGGAAGCAAACTTCAACATCAGCAACAGGAACAAGAGGAAACTGGGCTGTTATCTCCAGACTTTCTATTCCCGCACTTAGAATGGTGAATTGCCGTTCGGAGGATGGCACTAAAGTAAAGATATTTCTAGATTACCTGATTGCACCATGGGAGAAGTTAACATTCTCAGTGTTGCAATCCAGAGAAAAACTAACAGATGTAATCGAAAGAAAAAGAAGTTGAACCAGGAAGAAAGAATTCAGGGGAGAAATGGCCAATAAAGAAAATGGCAGATGCACAGCAAAATTGAAGTACCAGTCCAGAGACAGCCCAGAGAATATCAGCACCTTCAGCCAAAAGAACCAGGTGGGACTGAAGTAGTGGGGATATGGTAAGCATGACTTGAGTGGGGCCAGGCCTCCTGTTACAGACCTGTGATTCTACCTGCTAAGGATGCAGGATGAAATCACAAGTTCAAGACTAAATTGGGAAACTTACTGAGACTGTATCAATATAGAAAATAAAGAGGCCCTGGAATGTAGTTCAGTAGTAGAGCCCCAGCCCAGAATCCCCCAGGGAGGGGCTAGAGTGTGGCTCAGTGGTACAGCACCTGCCCAGAATCCCCCAGTAAGGGGGCTGGGGTGTGGTTCAGTGGTAGAGCCCCTGCCCAGAATCCCCCAGTGAGGGGCTGGGGTGTGGTTCAGTGGTAGAGCACCTGCCTAGAATCCCCCAGTGAGGGGCTGGGGTGTGGCTCAGTGGTAGAGCCCCTGCCTAGAATCCCCCAGTGAGGGGCTAGGCTGTAGCTTGAGAGTAAAGCACCTGCCTAGAATGCCCCAGTGAGGGGCTGGGGTGTGGCTCAGTAGAAAAGTGCTTGTTTACTCTATTCATGACTCTAAGGTCCATCCTTAGTAGCACATACACACACATTAGAAGAGGAAAATGAAAAAGAGGAGAGGGGTGGGAAATCATGTTTAAAAAAATGCTGCTAATTAATTCAGGCAGAAACACTCCCCACTTTACTGAGCAGTGTCTCTCACAAACCGGAAGCTTGATGATTCAGTTATTCTAGCTAACCTGCCTGTACTGGTGACCCCTTCCTTCCCTCCTGAGGGGTGGGATTTCAGATGAACCAGCACCACCTCCTGCCCACCCCTGCTGTCCTGTGCATGCTGGGGATATGAACTCTGGTCCTTACACTCTTGTGTGCTGGTCCTCACTCTGAGCCATATTCCCACCCAGTTTGTCTTAATTTTAAAGGCAGGGGAAGCCTTTGTCCCACTCCCATCGGCCCCTTTCCTCTTCCCAGTCTTTATATTACTGAAGAAAATAACACTTCCTTCTTTCCCTCCTCAGTAGCCATGAAATACCCACAGACCCACTGGAAGGGGTGGGGTCTCATAAACCCCTCACTCCTCCATGATGGATGGCTCGATCCTGTAGGCAATTACAGCTGCTGGGAGTTCCGGGTGCAAAGGTCATGCCATTGTTAGGAAGACAGCCTTCACTGCAGAGACTCATGACTGGTTGCATTGTAGGTAAAATGTGAAGAGACAGCTTTGGAATGACGTTCAGGCAGCCCTGAGAAGCAGACCCGGGAGCCATGGGCAGGGGACTTGGTCTATTATGGGGTAACAGGCCCCAGAAAGTCCTTGTGAGAGTACCCAGAGTGGTAGGGACAGATGAAGAGTGTAGCCACTGATCCTAGACGCCAAGCCTGACCTTCAGCCAGGAAAAGCTAAGCTCTGTGTCAAACAACAGCAGGGAGAGGGAGATGGCTCAGCAGATAAAGGGTTTGCAGTCTAGCCTGACGATCTGAGTTCCCCTGCTGGGACCCACACAGCCGAAGGAGAACTGGCTCCACCAAGTTGCCCTCTGACCTTCACATATGTGCTGTGGCATGTGCACACCTATCTGCCAAAATAAATAAATAAAATGTAAAAAAAAAATAATAAGGGGGGAAAATGTCCCAGCAAACCAGGGTTGGAAAACAATTGTCTTAACACTGAAAAGACCAGCTATAAAAAAGAAAGACGCCTTCCATAAATGTCATATTTGATAATAAAACCTTAAAGAATTTCTTTAAAGTTAGAAATAAGAAAGATGGTCTCCTATCACTGTTTCAATTCAGTATGATAAAGGAGCTGAGCTCTCTCAGCAAGACTCCTAAAATAAATAAAACAGGCAGAGATGCCAGGTGTTGTGTAGTAGACCAGCAACCCCAGCTATGTGGAAGGTTAAGGCAGGAAGATAAGAGGTTCAAAGCTAGCTTGGGCTATAGGATGAGTTCAAATCCAGCCTGGGTGGATTGATGAGACCATGTCTCAAAATATAAATAATAGAAAGGGCTAAGTATGTAGACCAGTGGCACAGTGCCAGTTAGGGGTTGGGATGTGGCTCAGTGGTAGAGCCCCTGCCTAGAATTCCCCAGTGAGTGGCTGGGGTGTGGCTTAGTGGTAGAGCTCCTGCCTAGAATCCCCCAGTGAGGGGCTAGAGAATACCTCAGTGTAGAGCCCCTGCCTAGAATCCCCCAGTGAGGGGCCAGGGTGTGGCTCAGTGGCAGAGCACTGGCATACCATACACTGGCCCAGCATTAAATATTTTTAAAAAGAAAGAAAAAAAAAGATGGATGGATGGAAATAAGAAGGGAAGGAAGGAAGGAAGGAAGGAAGGAAGGAAGGAGGGAAGGAGAGAGGTAAGAAAAGAAGGAAGGAAGGAAGGGAAAGAAAAGCTTGTAAATACATCCAAGTACAGATCAGAATAGAAGTGGGGCCAGGAAATTGGGTGAGGCTCCTTCATTGTGAAATCCTTGTTACCAATCCAGAAGCATGCAAGAGAAGACTCAGAAGCTGCACTTAATTCTACTGGAAGTTAGGCTTTGAATTCTAGATCTCATTTTACATACATGTTTCTGATGGGCATGCCGTGTGTAGACCCGTAGAAGAGATGTCTGGCAGCTTCTAGGAAGAATTAGCCTACAGTCACTGTTTGGCCCATAAGCCTCATACCTGGGTCTAATCTGAAAATGATAAGATCGACTTGTTGGTGCAATAATCCTTCCATAACCCTGGTCCCCCTTGATTATGGGGACACACAGCCTAGGAGCTTAGGCTGATGGTAACAAGGCTAAGCACATTGAAAGAGTGAGATTAAGCCACGCGGTGGCACACACCTCTAATCCCAGCACTCAAGGAGGCAGAGGCAGGAGGATCTCTGTGAGTCCAAGGCCAGCCTGGTCTACAAAGCAAGTCCAGGACAGCCAGGGCTACACAGAGAAACCCTGTCTAGGAAAAAACAACAACAACAACAAAAAAAAAAACAAAAAAAAAAAAACCCACTAAATTTTTGGTCCAAAGTCATCACAGGGGTACACAGCAGTGGAAGCGGGTCAGTGAGATGAGACCCAAGCATGAGTCTGAGCCTGAAGATGACCCCCGTTGCTGTGAAGATAGGAAGGGACTTCTCTGAGACACCCAACAAGGTGACCTTCAGCAACTGGAACCGCCCTGCTGACAGGTAGCTTCCCACACACCAAACTTCAGGGTCCCCGCACACAACTGACTTCTACATACATGTCAATGATCACAGAATCCAGCTCCTCTCTAGCGTCTCCAGAGGGGCCGCTGCATATGGGCTTTATCCATAAAACCTACGCTAGACTTGTGACCTCCGGAACTCTAATAGCATGCGCTCAGTGTTTGGCAGTTTGCTGGTGGCAGTGGTAGAACACGCGTGCCTGACATGCAGAACTGGTGCATAGCAGGTGCAGGCTGGGGAGACCAGCTTACTGCCGGAAGGATGGAGGGAGCCACGAGGAAGCGCACAGATGAGCAGCAGTTATCACATGAGGGAAGCAAGGCAAGAGGCCACCTTCCACATAAGAAAGGTAAAGGAAATATGCAGATTTATTACTGTTGTCAAAGAGAAGGGCAGAGGGCTGGGGAGACAGCTCATCCGGTGAAAGCCTACTTTGTAACCCAAACTTAAGAAGAACACAACAAACAAACAAACAAACAAACAAATCAGCTGGGCATGGTGGTGTGCACCTGTAATCTCAGCACTCTGGGAGGCAGAGGCAGTCGGATCTCTGTGAGTTCAAGGCCAGCCTGGTCTACAAATCTAGTCCAGGACAGCCAAGACTACACACAAAAACTTAGCCTTGAAAAACCAAACCAAACCAAACAAAAACAAGAACAGCAACAACACAAACCTGGGCACAGATGATGCGCACTAATATCCCAGTATTTGAGAGTTAGAGTCAAGAGGGTCTCCAGGTCTCGCTGCCAGGAAGCTACACTTGGTGAGCCTCAAGCCGATAAGAGACTGCCTCCAAAACCCAGGTGGACAGCACCCGAGGAACAAGAGCTGAGGTTGACCTCTGAACTCTACCTGAAATACGCACATATGTGCACCTGCACATGCATGAACACATACATACAAGGATAGAGCAAAATTCAAGCAGGCCTGGTGACCCATAGGTTGTAGCCACAGAGCGGAGAACCTAGACTTCCCAGAATATCATTTGCTACAGCTTTGATTCTGCAGTAATGCAAATGGCTACAAAGTGAAAATAAAAAGCCCTAGCAATTTCTCTCAGGTGAAATGATTTTTAAAGAAAGTAACAGCTAATAACCAAGGCAAAAGAACACAACACCTGCAATGGATGTGTCTGGTCATATACAAATTGGCACAGAAAGAAAGAATACTGTTGGGTGATTTTTTTTTAAAGCTCAACATTTTGGCTGTGAATGCAGGAGAGAATTAAACCCAAGGACAAACACTTACATTGCATTCAGTAGTCTTGTTGATTACGCTGTTGGAATCACAGGTTTGCACTCAATATAATAGTCAGGTGAAGAAAATAAGAACATTGGTGCTTTTGAAAAATGCTTTTAAGTATAAGGCAAAATTAGGATATAAATTTAAGAATAATGATATTTGATTTGAATTGAAAATATCACTATGACCTTATGTGTTTAAAAAAAAAAAAAAACATCTTTGCTGGGGCTGGAGAGATGGCCCAGCAGTTTAGAACACTGGCTTCTCCTCCAAAGGACCCAGGTTCAATTCCCAGGACCCACATGGTGCTTACAACTGTCTGTAACTCCAGGTCTAGAGACTCTGACCTCCAGGCCTTCTTCTGGCCTCCACGAACACCAGCACATATATGATACATAAACATGTGCACAGGCAAAACACTCATGAACATAAAATAAGTAAATCTAACAAATAAATGTATTTATATTGTTCCTCTAGACCAGAAAGGTATAGAAGCAATGAGCAGATGGTAACAATGCACTCCCCAGTTCCTGATGCTCAGGTTGTGATCTTTAAATGCTCCTTGAGACTACCTGAAGCCCATATAGGAACAGCTCACAGGAGCTTGGAGCAGGAAGGCACCATGTCCTGGAATGTCATGTACCACCAGAAAACCAAATGTCCTCATGTCAGGAAACCTAGTTCATGAAGAGATAAGGAATAGCATGGGGGTGAAAGAGAGAGATACCTCCATGGATAAAGCATAAGGACCTGAGTTTGAACTCTTAGAACTCACATAAATCTGGATACGGTAGCAAATGTTCACAATCCCTGTGTTCCTGCGGACAGATCAGAGGCAGAAGCAGGAGACTCCCAGAAGCTCAGCAGGCTGCTTACCTGGTCTACACAGCAGGCAAGAGATACTGTCTCACACAAGGTGATAGTGAAGACTTCCAACTTACACACACACACACACACACACACACACACACACACACACACACACCATAAAAGAATATCTCTTATAACTGTTGCAATCGTAGGAGTGCTAGAAGTAGGCAGTGCCTTTTTTTATAATTTTTAAATGAATTTTCTGCCTTCCTGGCTTTGGGGAACCTAACTAACATGAAGGATGAGGGTAAGGCCTTGCCTTCAAAGTTCCAGAGACAGAATGAGTAAAGGTTGAGGGAATGAGAAAAATTACCATTCTAAATGTCCAAAGAAAACAATTCAGGTAAAAGAGTAAGCATAGATGAATCCATTGGATAAAACACTGACAGAGTAGAAATCAGGCATCAGGCAGTTCATTCCTGCCTGCTGCTCTGTTCAGCATGGTTCCATGCTCTTGATCCATCTCAACATGCTCAGAGCACCGAGGATATGCTGAGGACGCAGGAAGGGGGGACAGGGGAAGGAAGAAGAGAGGGACACATCTCATCAAGGTTTTGTAACGAACTTCTGGTTCAGAGGAGTGCTGAGTGGCACCACTAAAGGAGTCACGCAGGCTCCTCTCCAGGGCCTAGGTGTTGTCAACAGGACATGGCACCAGGAAAAAGGGCAGTCGACTTTTGACTGAGAAAGAGACGTGATCTGTAGTGACAGGGAGAGGACAAGTGGCTGCCAGTGGATCAGGAGGGGTGAGAGGGAGGAAGACGGAGTGTAAGGATGCTCTGGGAACACAGCCTGTGTGATGCCTTGGTCGACATGGTGCTTGTTGGGCTACAAGGACCAACATACACTGAGCTGTGACAGTTTTCTGAAGACATTTTTCTTGTAAGTGTTACAAACTCTGCCTCCATCATTTTTGTTTCATTAACTGGGAGTTTCGTCTTTCTGCCTTTCTGTCTGCCTCCCTTCCTTTCTCTCTCTCTTCTTTCTTTTTGATTAGATATCAAATACTGATACCTCTTATTTTTCTGAAGTCAATGGTCTTAGCCCCAGTATAAACCATCTAGATGGGGCTTGGTGAAACTTTTGCACATGTATGTGTAAGATTTGATTCTTAACTGAAAACCAATTCCCAGAAGAAACTTCTCCAACCCAGTGCAAGAACAGCAATAAATCACCAGGATCTAATGACACAGGAACTACTTCCGGATCTTACCACTTAGGGTTCTTTTAAATCAGAACGTGGAATGTGTGGTATTCATCCATGCTAGCAGACCCTATCCATACACAGCCCTCCCACATGCCCAGACCCTCCCATGCTTGTTATAGCCCTTGGCACTACGTTGAGTCTGTTGCATGACCCATCCTGAGACCCATGTGACAGATCTTCCTATCACTTCCTAACACTTTGTGTTGTCTCCAGACACATGGTGCAGAAGGCGGCCTTCCACCCAGGAGAGAACACTTCCTTTCACAGCACAAGCTACCCCTGGATCCTCCATGCCCAGAATAGCACCTCGAGACAGAGCCTGTTCTAGAAAAGATGCTGAACCCATGATGTTCTATGCCAGACAAGCTGTAACAGTCCTAGTGGCTAACTGTGATGGAGAATTAAAAAACCAATCAGCTATGCGACCTAACTTGGGGTACCATGCTGGAACAACCCTTGAGAATTCACCTTTATTCTCACTTCTCTGGTCATCTGATAGGACCCCAGTCTTCTCATCTTTGTTCATCCTGTCCCCAGTTCTGCTTTCATTCCTGTCTCTGCTCTTCCTCTCCAAGCTCAACCCCTTTTAGGTATCCCAGAGTCCCTCCAGTGCCTGGGAACACCAACAATGCTCAAGGGCGGGTCCTTGTCGTCTTTTTATTGGGAAGCCTTACTCCCATGCTGGGGGGGGGTTAATACTGGCAACTTGATAGCACTTAGGGTCACCCACGAGACATGCCTTTGGCCATGTGTATGAGGGACTTTCCAGACTGAGTTAGTTGATGTAGGAAGATCCACTCTGAATATGACTGTCCCCATCTCCTGGGCTGGGGTCCTGGACTAAATAAAAAGGAGAAAATGAGCCGGACATCAGTAATCATTCCTCTCTGCTTCCTGATAGTGGATTGTCATGTGACTGGCTGTCTCCTGCTCCTACGACTTCCTGCCTTGATGGAGAGTACCTGCAACCGTGAGCAAAGGTAAGCCTTCCTTTCTTGAGCTGCTGTGTCAGGCATTTTGTCATGGCACTGAAAAAGGTAACTAAGGCACATGGGCCACACACATACCTGCCCCTCCACAATCCACCTGCAGATGGCTGTCTTCCCGTCATAGCCTGGTCGGAACTGGAGCGTGGCTGAGCGTGGGCTGATGTTGGAAATGACCAGGTTGGATGGAGCACCGGGAAGGTCTAGAGGGAAGTGAGAGAGGCAGGAAGAGAGTTAACGTCTGTCTCAGCCTAGGTGGGTGCCAAGCACGTTAGGGAGGTAATAGCTTCAGAATGGCTCTTTACTGCACCAGGTACTTGTTTGCCAAGCTGTGAAAGTGAGAAGCATCCCCCAGCAAGGCCTCGCAGCAGGGTCCTTCCTCTAACGGGGTCACCTGCTGGGTGCCGGGCCATCTGAAGTGGCAGTAGGAGACTCCTGCCTTATTCATCTCTGTACAGAGCGGATAATTAATAGATGCTGGTTGTGCACAAGGGAACATGATTACATCCTCCAGGCTCCTACCCTGGTATCAAGAGAGGAGTGTCTGAATTCTTTTCCCTGATCCCATGATGCCCCGGAAGTCAGGGTTGAGGAGGGGATAAAAACATGTGGTTTCCAAGACAACCAGAAGCAGTCAACAGCGCAGAACTCCTTCCTGGACTCAGTTATTGTGGAAATGACATGAGGGGGAAGGTGAGCCCCGTCACCTGAGGTCCCTGGGCTTAAGCCCGCTCATACACAGACACACTGGGGGACTGCTCTCTACAGGCCAGGCTTACTTGCAAGTTCAGCAAAGTGTTTAAAATGAGACATTTCCAAGGGGAAGATAATGGGTTAAGGAGAGAAAATGGGAAGCAATGCAGACAAGAACTACTCCAAAAGGACAGGACAAAGGGCTGGAGGTATACCTCAGCAGTCAGTGTGCACTCAGCAACCACAAAGCCCTGGGCTTGACCCCCAGCATTGCACAAGACCAGGTAAGGCAGAGCACCCCTGAAGTCCAGCACACAGGAGATAAAGGCAGAGGATCAGAAGTTCACGGTTAACCTCAGCCACACAGGCGGTCTGGGGCTAGCCTGGAATACAGGAAACCCTCTCTCTCTCTCTCTCTCTCTCTCTCACACACACACACACACACACACACAAATTAAAACAAATAGGAGAAAACAAAAACAAGGCTGGGATTTAGCTCAGTGGTAGAGCACTGGCATAGCGTACACAAGGCTCAGGGTTCCATATCCAGGGTCTAAGAAAAAGAAAGAAAGAGGTGCTGGCCATAAATATTGGGATAGGAGAGACAGGGGGAGAAGGGAAAAAGAAGGAAAGAGGGAGAGAGGAAGGAAAGAGAGTCCATTTGCTGTCTTCAGGTTTCCAAGGGGCGATGTCCTAGCTTGCATTGCTGGGGTATTTGAAGGCAGGTCTTGCCGTGGGCTAATAAAGCCCCTTAGGTAACAGCTTGATATTGTCATAAGCAGGGTCTGTAGGATCTCAAGGGTCCTTCTGTACCTGGTTTAATGAATTTGAAGCAGAAAATGTTTAAAGCGAAGGACAAGTGACTCTTCTTTCTAGTCCTTGGCTCTTTGGCTTCTTAAAATAACAGCTCTTCACTGTGTAACAGACAGAAAACTCCAGCTAGGCAAACAAAAGCCTGCTCCTCAGAAAGGCTCATCGCAGCAGGAGGCTCTTCCTGCCTTACTCAGGGTGTTATCCAGTGTCTTGGCACAGCCCTCCAGCTACAGGTGATCTGGCCTGAGTGGCACCTCAGCAGTCTCCCTCTACCGCGGCTATGAGGCTCACCCAAAGCATAGTCACCTCCGTCTTCCTTCTGACCCTCCCTCTGCAGCTCCAGGTGACATACAGCCCAGAGACAGTAATGCCGAGTGTAGGTGCCTTCCAGAGGTCAGTGCGCTCATTCCCTGTCATGGCTGGACAGCATCCGGGCCACGGAACTTTGTAACTCACACCAGATGTGCTGCCCGCGTTCTTCCTGGTGCAAGGCTCTATTTTTAACTCCTCAAACAGTGCCCACATCAGGGCCACTGCTAGGAGAATATCATGTCCTAATGATATTCTAAATCTGTGGCTCGGGGTCTGTGTGATGGGGGCCGGAGTATGGGTTGGGGAGATGGCTCAGTTGGTAAATCCCAGCTGGACAAGCATGAGGAACTGAAGTCAGGCCCTCAGAATGCAGGGTAACAGGCCAGTGGAAAATCACCCCGCCCCTGGCCCGTCTCTGAACCTGGGGCTTGGAAATCCCCAACCCCACGCCTCAGGGCCAACGTCCATCAATACTTCCAGCCATGCTGAACTTTTCCGCTAGCACCTGTGCATGCTCCAAACACCCTTCAAGAGCCCACTCCTCGGCCCGGCCTGCTGCTGTCTGTTCCTGCTCAGAGGCAGCCGCCGTTCTATGTTTCTCCCCCAAAACCTTCTGCGTGAGGTTTGTTGCGTGGTGTGACTTTGTGGCACTCCTTGGTCCCCGACCGCCAAGACACTCTGGTGCTGGAAACACTTTCGGAGACCCCACATAAAGAGTCAGGTGTGGTCCTGACATCTACCATTTCAGTTCTGGGGAGGCGGAGACGGGAGGATCCTGGAAGCTTGCCAGGCGGCCACTCTAGCCAACCAGTGAGCTCCAGGTTCAGGGAGAGACCCTGTCTTGGAATAAGATGAAAAGGAATTGTGGAAGGCACCACATGTTGGCCTCCAACCATCCCGCACATGTGTGCACTGGGCCCACATGCAGAAGAAGAATGAATACATATGAAACATTCTAAAAGGAATCTTTCTGTAGGCAGAAGACTTTAGATGATGCTGTATTGCCTTGGTGAGATGGTCTTTTGGGTTTATGGGATGGAGAGCTTACCAGAGGCAAGCTCAGGAGCCTCCCCGCCCTCCACTTGGGTATGGCCCCACTCTCAGTGGCGTGACAAGCACCTGTCATTCTGGCACCTGTGTCAGTGACAGGGCCACTAGCTGGGGTAATGGCTACCATCTGCGGGTGGAAAGAAAGGCTTGGCCCCACCTCCCCCTGCTGATGGAGACTAGGAGCACCATCTCCGGCAGGCAGCAGGAGAGGTCATCCCATGGTTCCAGCTGCTCCTCAATCTCCTCCTCTGCCTCCACATGAAATATAAACTTAGAGGGAGTATGTTTAGAGTGGCACATGAGGAGAGGTGAGGGCGGACATGCGGGGCTCCCGAGGGCTCAGGTTTCACTGGTTTTACATTATCTTTAGACAAATGTGGCACTCTCCAGAGCAAACAGTCAGGTTATGAAACTGCCCTGGAAGCAAGGAGCAAACATGAGTCGACTTCATGTGAGTTTTCTGGGCCTCTATGAATAAGGTTGTCCTATTTCTCAAAAAAGGCAAACTCACGTGCGTGTGTGGATGTGTGTGCACACCCACATGTACTGTGTATGTGGTGTGTGTGTATGTGCGGAGCACATGTCTGTGCACATACAAAACCCAGAGGAGGTCATCACTCTATCACTCTCCACCTTACTCTTTTGTGTCTCAGTGAGCATGGAGCTAGGCTGGCAGCGAGCAAGCCCCAGCCATCCTGCTTCCGCCTCGTCCCTGTTGGTGCGGGGGTTACGGGATCGAGCTGCAGCTGTATGTGGCTTCTTATGTGGGTGTGGGGTTCCAAACATAGGCTTTCCTGTTCATGTAGCAATGCTCTTATCCCTGCCTCATCTCTCCAGCCCCTGCAGGGGAGGCCTTTGAAACGGTAGGAGACTTAACAGCATTAATTTAGACCCCTTGCCTATATTCGTGTGTGTTTGTGTGATTTCTGGAAACACACCTCCATCTTAGGCAGAAGCTTTAAAGCTGGAGAGCAGGAGCTAGGGGTATAGGAAGAGCCTGCGAGTGTCAGACCGACATGACGGGAGGAATCTAAGTTGTCTCTTCCCTTTCAGTGGCTTGCTGAACTCGGCACCCATGCTCTGCACCTGTCTCCCTTTCCTCTCATGAGTGCTTTGTCTGCATGGAGGTATGTGTTCCGTGTGTGTTCCTGGTGCCCCCAGAGGTCAGAAAATGGCCCTGGTTGCCCTGGAATTAGAGTTAGAGCTGGGAGCCAGCATGTGGGGGCCAGCCACTGAAGCTTCGTCCTGAAGCTTCGACACTGAAGCAGTAACACATGCTCCTAACTGCGGATCCATCTCGCTAGCCCCACTCTGTCTTCTTACAACCCCCAGCTCCTACCGTTTCATGGGGTTAAAGCTCTGAGCTTCATGGTCTTTTAGATGTTTGGGCCAGGAGTGGGGTGGGGGTGGTGGGGGTGGGGGTGTCTCATGTGATGCAGGATCTGAGCTTTCACAGGGCACAGCAAGAGGCACTTGGTGGCTTCTACCTGGAAATGCCACGGTCTTGGAAGGGTCAGAGATCATGAGCACAGGCAAAGTTTGTAGACCACGATCCACCGACCTGGGGGTACCCCTGAAGAGATGGTGGACGATGTGCTCAGACCCACGCCTGCAGCCGTCACGGCGGCCACATCGATGGTGTAGGTGGTGAGAGAGGACAGTCCTTGGATCTTGTACTCGTGGGTCGTGCTGTTGAGGGTGTGCGTGAGCCGAGAGCCGTTCTTGCCATACACCTCCCAGGAGATCTGATAGCCTGCAAAGACAAGGGCACGGCTAAGGCAGGGCCTCCAGCACAGCGGGAGAGCACACAGACTCAGGGGTGACTGGAAGGAGGCCCAGGGTCTTCCCACAGAAGCCTCCTCCTGGGAGCTGGTGCACCGACAAGAGAGTGACAGCCCAGGATGCTCGCTTAGCTCTGCCTGTGGAATCAGGAGACCCTGCATAAACTGCTCTTTCCATTGCCCAGCCCCCACCCCAAATCAGCAGCTCGCTTTGGGGTCCCACCTCAGGTGTGGAAACTCTTCTACCCTGAGAGCACATTTCTTTTCCTTTGTGTGGTGATTGACAGGCCACTCTTCTGGTTTCCTCTTACCTGTCCCCACCCCTTCGCCCTCAGGTTTGCTTTGCTTTAGAGTTTTGCCTCTCTCCTTACTGAAGATTCTGTTTTCTAAAAAAAAAAAATTAATTTTCCTCCCAGTTCCCCTTTCGGGTTGGCAGGGCCTCCTGATCACAATTTATTCAGCCTCAGACTCCATCATGACTTGGGGCTTAGAGGAAAAAAGACCCAACTGGTGCCCAAGTCAACCCTTCGGAGGGGAGCTGATGGGATTAGAGGGCGCTTAAAGTGTCTCATAAAGAGGGGACAGTGATGGAGAGAGCTCCCGGGTCCCCGGGCGAAGGAAAACTGCTGAGGACGCCAGCTCTTCCCTCTCCTCAGTCAATCAGCTCGGGGCTAAGACGCATCTCGGCTCCCTTTCACTCAGATGAAAGCCATAAATAAAGTTAGAAACTGCTCTTGCGGGTGAACGGAAACTTACAGGATGGCGCCTCGGGACTTTAATATTTTGAAAAAAATTTAATGTCAGAACTCACCCCCCCACCCCCGTCCCCACAGTCATCACACAGTGTGGTAACTACCAGGCACCCTCAGGGAGACTCAGACGGTGGGGGTGGGGGTGCAGCTGGAACAGCAAGGCAGCAGAGACCACTGGAGAGATGCTGGCCCACGGAGGCCCTGGGTTCCCCTAGCTACTCGAATTCCACTGGCCAGTGGTGGAGTGGGTCTCTCCCAGGTGCATGGAGCATCAAGCTTCCCTACTCTGAGGCTGCCTGGGCCTCAGGTCCTCGTGCCCGCTCCCTTCTCCCCTCGGGGCAGGGAAGGGTTGGTCCCAGGCTGTCTCCGACTGCCACCTTCAGTCCACTCTTGTCCACTGGCAAGCCTTAGCCTCTCCTTCACCCACTGCCACACCGCAGAGATTCCACGTGGTACTAAGAGCTTAGTACTCCTGCTCAGCTTCCACAGATTGGTGCTAAGATCTCAGTACTCCAGCTCAACTTCCATGCACGGGTGTTGACACCTAAGTACCCTCATTAGTTCTTTCTTTATGGCTAATTTGAAATTTTGGGGAAAAACAATAAAAATGCCACTTGTAGCATTGTGACGGCTGATTTTTTTCTGTCAATTTGATAAGCTCTGGAGTGTCGGAGAAGACAGATCTCCAGGCATGTCTGTGAGGCTTTTCTAGCTTCGCATTTACTGAGGTGGGAATCACCCACCCTCCACGTAGGTGGCACTTCTCATGGGCTGGACTGAATAGAAAGGGGAGGAAGAGCTGAGCCCCAGCGTTCATCTGGTTCTGCCTCCGGTCTGGGGGATGCGGTGTGAGCGGCTCTGCCTGTACCCCTCCGACTATATGCCAAATTTGTTTATTGCCAGGTCTAAACAAGGAAGAACATAACCATAGCATCAACACTGTGTTGCTCTAGGGCTGCAACCAATTCACTTCTACTTTTCCTTGTGTTTTATTCTATTATTTTATTTTCTGAGACAGGGCCCCACTATGCATCCCAGCCTGGCCTCAAACTCACAGAGATTCACCTAGCTCTGCCTCCCTAGCGCTAGGATTAAAGTTGTGTGCTACCATGCCTGGCCTTTTTTTTTTTAATTATTAATTACAGTTTATTATTCACTTTGTATCCCCCCCCTGTACTTCCCTCCCTCCTCCCCTCCCAAACCCACCCTCCCTCTTCCCCACCCATGTCCCTCTCCCAGTCCACTGATAGGGGAGGTCCTCTTCCCCTTCCCTCTGATCCTAGTCTATCAGGTCTCATCAGGAGTCGCTGCATTGTCTTCTTCTGTGGCCTGGTAAGGCTGTCCCCCCTCAGGGAGAGGTAATCAAACATTTTCTTTACGCAATGACTGTCACTCTTCCGAGGAGAGGCCAGCATGAGGGCACCGTGCACTTGAGTTGTGAGGACTAGGGCCTGTGATGCTGCTCCATCCTACGTAGGAGTAGGGAGGTGCACGCCTCCTCCTGAGACAAGGGCCCAATGCTACTCATTGAATTCCAGAGGGAGAGCCTGTCTCAGAGTACAGCCCAAGCATCTCAGCTGGTCTAAGGTATGCAATCCACGGGACACACACTTGACACTGAGACTGTGTTATCTGCATGCGACAGAGGAAGAAATAAACAAGGGAACCCCAGGAGCTCGCTAGAAGCCAACAGCCCTGCTCCAGGACCACCTTCTCTGCCTGAATGCATTCCAAGGTCACTCCTGGCTCTGCCGGGTTTTGCCTGATTAACGTCTAAACAGCGTGAGGTTCCGGGTCACTCTGTGGACCCCGGAAGAGGAGTCTTTGCTGAATGCTGCCACCTTGTCTGCCAGCAAGTTCTATTTGTTTAAACGCCATTCTTTAGCAAAATTTACCAAACAATGGCGTCTTGTTCATCATGTCAACCTGGAGCCAAAGCACAGTGATTTCAGTGTCTTCAGTAAGCACGGCACTTCTGGCATTTGCTGGAGTCCAGAAGGATTGTACTGCATGCTCAAGTCGTTACGGACATAGGACGGACAACGGCAGAGTTTGCTCTGGGGCTGGGGAGATGGCTCAGTCCCTGCAGGGCTTGCCTCAAAAGTACCACGACCTCAAAAGTTTGGTCCTACATTTGATAAGCCAGGTACGGCAGTTTATGCTTGCAGTGCCAACGCTAGGGAGGTGGAGATGGACAGATCCCTTGGCACAACAGCCTGGTGGCCTAGCCTAACTGGTGAGTACCAGGCCGAGCCTCAAAAGTCAAGGTGGGTAGTGCTTGGTGATCAACACCCGAGGTTGACTTCTGGCTTTCATTGGCTCCCATATCTATACACATGCGCCCTCCTGCCTGTCCCCAAGCCTGCTCCGGAGAGTGTAAGATCAGTACCAGTGGAGTGAAATCCCTGGCTGGGAATGCCTGATGAACAGTATAACAGGATATTGCCACAGGGCAGAGCAGCGGGCATTTGGTGTATAAGGAGGCCTTCCCTCCCTCACACACAGCCTTGGAGACCTGTCTGAGGGATGCGGGCAGCTCTGGGCAGCAAGTGCTTCATCCAACTGTGACAGGGGAGAGCAGAGCGAGGAGTCGCCTGGAACCAGCATTCCCAGTTATCACCAACTGCTTCCCACCGTCTGGGAACGCCCGGCTAACTGAGACTAACGACCACGGGAGCTTCAGAAATAATATTCTGTTGATCTGGAGTAAATTCTCTACAAGAGAGTAGTGCATCCAATCACAGGCTG
Organism: Meriones unguiculatus; assembly: GCF_030254825.1. NCBI lineage: Eukaryota > Metazoa > Chordata > Mammalia > Rodentia > Muridae > Meriones > Meriones unguiculatus. The sequence goes on along the minus strand of NC_083362.1, from coordinate 5,575,100 downwards.
TCTGTCTGCATCCCGGCCCTCATAAATCAGAGTTTACAGGGGCAGAGTGGGAGATACCGCAATTTACAACAAGAGCACAATGGGCAATTTACACCGGCAGGTGCACAGCCGCCCTGGCTCAAAGCTTCCTACTCATTCTGGCCACAAAATAAAATGGAGGCATGGAATGGGAGTGGGCACCGAGGGCCAGGCTGATAAAGAAAGCATCATTCCCAACAAACACCCCACCATAAAGGTCACACCGCCCAGGCCCAAACCTGTCACTGTGTGCGCATCCCGCAGCTGCCTTCAGCTGTGGGTAGTTATGCACATAGTGTCTTTGAGGAAGCGGGAGGTACAGGCTGACATTCCCTGACCTGGGCTCACAGGGCCAGGTTGGGCTGCAAGCAGTTTTCTTTGGTATGTGCGTTCATGCGTGTGCCTGTGCGTGTAGGCCAGAGGTCCACGTATTCGCTTCCTTTCCCTCTTAAGTTTTGAGACAGTGTGTCTTCCTCAAGCCGGAGTTCACCGGTTCTGTGAGATCTGCCTGGCTGTACTTCAGCGGTGAAGGCAATACAGTGGGTTCTGTGGGCTGACTTTTTACGTGGGCTCTGGGGAACCAGGCCCACACGCATGCGCTGAGCTGACTGAACCATCTCCTTCAGCACAGCGTTGGCCTTCCTGGGGCTCCCGGCTCATTTTAGGGAGGATTCATGGATTGGGGGCATGGTGTGTGGAGAACAGAGCAGCACTGGAGGCGGGTGTCACAGGGGAATGGGGCCGGGTGGCATCCAGCTAACGACACTGTCACTCGGTTTCACTCTGCGGAGCGTCCTCCGAGGACACGTGTTTGAACTGTGTGGGCAGGAGTGGAGAAGCACAGGCCAGACAGCGAGGAGTGGACAACTTTGGTCCTGATGTGAAGGGCAGAGTCGGCCTGACGCTCCCACTAACAGTGGGGGCGGCCCCTCCACTCAGCCATGGTGGAAGCAGGCCAGCAGAATCCAGCTGGGAACCATCCGAGCTCTGAGGGTCAAGCTCCATCATAAACACTAGCCGGCCGCCTGTGGCTACAGGTATTTGTTTAAATAAAGTATGAAAATGAGTTCATTAGGCCCCATTAGCTGGCGAGAGCAGATGATCATAAATTGGAGGTCCTGGCAACTAGCTCTCAGCCATGGAATGTTGGCGCAGCTCCACTGGTCTCCCCTCAAGCTATAAAACAAGAATGAAGAGTGCGGGCAGTTTTGGAGGAACGTGGACGTTCGGGAGGGGTGGGGTGTGGATCTGGGGCAGGGCCGGCCCTTCTGCGTTATGTTGCCTACCAAAGAGTCTGGGCCCGCTTTTAGAACACAGCAGATTGCCTCCAGGCCGGTTTGGCAGGTGAGGCTGCCTGCCTCTCACTCTGCGGCCCCATTTTCTTTCTTTCTTTCTTTCTTTCTTTCTTTCTTTCTTTCTTTCTTTCTTTCTTTCTTTCTTTCTTTCTTTCTTGAGCTCATTTCTATTTTTTAATTTATTTTTTTAATTTATTACAATTTATTCACTCTGTATCCCAGCTCTAGCCCCCTCCCTTATCCCCTCCCAACCTCACCCCCTACCTCATCTCCTCCCATGCCCCTCCCCTAGTCCACTGATAGAGGAGGTCCTCCTCCCTTTCCCTCTGACCCTAGCCTATCAGGTCTGGCTGCTCCTCTGTGGCCTGGTAAGGCTGCACCTCCCTCAGGGGGCAGGTGATCAAAGAGCCAGACATTTTCAGAATTAATGATGAGCAAGGTCCTGATTCAGTCCCTAGGTCTGAACCCAGGGCCTAAGCTGGGAAGACTTCCTTTCTGGGGCTGTGGAGATGCCTCGCTTGCTCACGTGTGCTCTGCAAGTGTGAGATGCTGAGTTCAGTCCCCCAGACCCACGGAAAGGGCGGTGTCTGTTTGGAGTCCTAGTCCTGGGGAGGCGGGGATAAATGGAGCCCCGGGGCTGGCCAGCCAGCCTAGCCTGCTTGCTGAGTGCCAGGCCAGCGAGAGACCTTGTTTTAGGAGTGTGCCTGAAGAAAGACAGCATGTCTTCTGCCCTTCACACACACAATATGTGCACACATCTGTATACGCATGAACATTCTCTCTCTCTCTCTCTCTCACACACACACCCCACAGAGCTCCTATTACACACATACACCATGCACTCTCTCTGTTCCGTGTCTGCCCTCCGTGTGACATAAAACTATGCCAACCTGTGTCAGGTCTCCTGCCCATCCAGTCCCTGTCTGTCCCCTCCGGGATTCGCTTCCTTCCATTCCAAGCTTGGGGAGGCGATCTTATTTACACTCTCTGTATCTGCTGTCTTGCACTGGGGAGCACACCCAAACAGACCTGGGCTCCGATGCCTTACCCCAGCAGCAGCCATCTCTGGTCCCCGAGGGAGGGCCCTGTCCAGAACTGGCAGAGTCCGGCGGGCAGGGGCGACTGTGCTGCCCGACAGCTGGGGTGTGAGGTGGGTTGGCTCTGGGGCCCCATGCATGATCTGAGAACCAGGGTGAGGGGCTCGGGGGACAGAGCTGAGTCCCCCTTCCTGAGCAGTGAGAACTCCTGAGGCAGTGGCAGTCTGGCAGGTTCTTGCCCATCCGTACCTCATGAGCCAGTTTGAGGAAGCTGTTACAAGATTGTCATGTGCCGCACACCTATGGCTACATCTTATCTTTGTCCGGCAGGGACCGGGCAGTGACTACAGAGAGTCAGGTGACATGGGAAGCCAGGTGGCTGAGCCCGATGGGGACCCTCGGACTGAGCAGCCTGGCGGTGCCCAGAGGTGGCCAGAGCACACTGTACAATGCTTTCCCCTAGCTTTGTCTGTGCTAATGCTTCTGCATCTCTGTGCATGTGGTGGCCAGAAGACAACTGAGAGTGTTGTGTTGAGAAAGTTCTCTCGGTGGCTTTGATCTAGCCAAAGCTAGGCTGGCTAGCTAGAAAGTCTAAGAACCTGCCTGTCTCTGTATCTCAACACTGAGGTTAAAAAGGCATGGACCACCATACCTGGCTTTCCCCTATTTATTTGTTTGTTTGTTTATGTGTTTATTTCTTTATTTATGTGTTTATTTATACACTTATTTATTCATGCACTTTACACCCTGATCACAGTCCCCTCCTTCTGCTCCTGTCAGCCCCACCCTCACGGTCCCCTCCCCCCCCCCCCCCCCCCCCCCGGCACATCAATGTGAAGCAGAACTATGTGCTTCCTCTCCCACTGAGGCCAGGTTAGGGGAAAGGGATCAAAGGCAGGCGACAGTCAGAGACAGCCCCTACTCAATTACTAGGGGGCCCACTGGACGCAGCCGCACACCTGCTGCATATGTGTGGGTCTAGGTCCAGGCCGTGCACGCTCTTTGGTGGCTTAGTCTCCGCGACCTCCCATGGGCCCAGGTGAGCTGACTCCGTGGGTCTTCCTGCTTTCTTTTAAATGTTTTTGTTTCATTATTTCATGTGCATGGGTGTTCTGCCCGCATGCATGTTTGTGTACCACATGAGTGCCTGGTGCCCATGGAGGTCTGAAGAGGGCATCAGATTTCCTGGCACTGCAGTTACAGATGGTTGTTACAGATGTTTGAGAATTGAACCCAGGTCTTCCATAAGATAAAGTGTTCTTAACCTCTGAGCCAGCTCTCCAGCCCCTACCTGGCTTTTAAAAACAGGTTCTGGGAGTTGAACTCAGGTCCTCGCTGTCTGGGTCATAGCCTGGTCACATATGTGTTATTATTAAATATGTTATCTGTACATTTTTGTGCACACATACCGAAGTCACTTGGACTTAACACACAGCACTTAACACACAGGTGTTTCTTTAGTTCTGGGCTTGGGGACCTTCTAGGTATATCAGGAGTACAGTTTGCACTTGGTTCCCAGCATGTGGTGACACAGAGATGAGAAAGTGGCTACCGGGCCACATGCCAGCTCTGTGATCATGGAGGCCTTCACCCTCAGAGTCTTCGCTGCCCGGCTGGGGTAGAGGACATGAACAGTCGCAGAGGGGGAAGCAGTCTGCTGCCGTGTTGAGAAGGTGGTGTGGCATAGGGGAGTGGTTGGAGCAGCCATTGCTGCTGTCCAGGACACTCACAGAAGGAGGGGCCCACAGCAGAACACCTGATGGCAGCCACAGATCACCTCAGCCATCTTATCTCAGCACGGCATGCCTGCTCAGTTCTCAGACACAGCTCCGTGGAAGAGCACCAACTTCCTTCAGCAACTTTCGGGAAACCAGGGAATTACTTACTGCCTAGCATTTGGGAGGCCCTAGGGTCAACCCACAGAGTGTCTCATGAAGAAACAAACTAAACATTAAGAGTCTTGTGACGCAGACCCAAAGACGATTAAGTAACAAGGACAACCCAAGGGAGGATGCTTGAATCTCACTCAGAAGGGAGATAGAACAGTCAGCGGGAGCAGCTGAAGAGAGGGAACAGCCTAGGAGAGGGAGCACAGAGAGAAATGAGGGTGGAGATCAGAGCTGGGGATAGTAGGGGCAGGAGGACAAAGGGCCTGCAGAGAGAAGAGAAATCATAGGCAGGGCATCTCTGAGACAAGCTGGAGGCCTAGACAGGGTAGGCTTCTGGGAAGATATGGGGTGACTCTTGCTGAGACTCCTCATAACAGGGGTTATGGAGCCTGCAGAGGACACCCTCTAACTAGACAGGACTCTTAGTGGAGGGAGGGGAACAGCAACCAAGCCACAAAAACTTTGACCTAAAAGTTATCCTGCCAACAAGATGTGCAGGGTTAAAAATAGAGCAGAGATTGAGGGACTGTCCAACCAAGGCCTGACCCAGCCTGACACCCATCCCATGGGAGACAGCCAACCTCTGACACTCTTGATACTCTGCTATGCTTGCAGACAGGGAACTAGCATAGCTGTCCTCTGACAGGCTCCACACAGCAGCAGATCAAAACAGATGAGACACACAGCCAAACATTAGGCAAAGCACAGGGAGTCTTGTGGAAAAGTATGGTGGAATGGGGAGAATAGAAGAACCTGGAGGGGACAAGAATGCCACAAGAAAACCAACAGAGCCAAGTATCCAGGGTCCAGAGGGGTTTGCAAAGGCAACAAACAGCCAAGGACCATGCATGAACTAGACCTAGACTCCCTACACAGATATAACCGAAGGGGGAAGCTTGGTCTTCATGTGGGTTCCCTAGAAAGGGGAGCAGGAGCTGCCTCTGACAAGGACTCTTTTGCCTGCTTTTTAATCACTTCTCTGGCAGGCTGCCTCGCCAGCCCACAGGGAAAGAGGATGCACTCAGTTCTGATATGACTTGATGAGCTGTGGAGGGCTGGTAATGGTGGGGAGCTCACTTTTTCTGAGGAGGAGGAGAAAAGAGGGAGGGAGGGTGGGACTGGGAAGAGAGGAGGGAGGGGGCTACAGTCAACTTGTAAAGTGAATAAATTAATTAATTAATTAAAAGAAGAGTCTTGTGAAGGTGAGCTGTTTCCAAGCACCTGCCATCTGTGAGGGGTTTACCGTGAAGGAGCAGCTTGCCCTGAGCTTGACTCAGAGATCCAGGGACCCGAGGACCCCTTCCAGCCTCAGGCTCTTCATCCCAAGGCCTCTCCTTCTCACTCAAGGAGTGGTGGGGCAGGGAAGGATCTGGGATTTGGAGCCAGGAATCCAGGGCCTTGTCCTGGCCTTACAACTCATGACAGAAGGTGGAGATGTCAGCACTATGGTCACTGCCCTACGAGGAACGCATTTGAAATTGACCCACACACAGTAGGTGTGAATACAGGTTCTCCCAGCCTCAGTTTCCTCACCTGAAACACGGCCAGAATATCAATGGGCTTCCACATTGCTCTGAGAACTGAGCTAAACACATTAGAAAGGGTATCAAAAAGCGATGTGATTCTGGTGCCCAAAGAGAATCCTGCAGTATGTGAAGCCGAGGACAACCTCCCATCCTGAGGCCGCTGTCTGCGCAAGGAGAGAAGCCACACCTCCTAGCGGCCCCCACCTCAGGGTCATGGCCACCACACAGCCAGGGATACAGGTCAGCTGCTCCCAGGAGGCCAGCTCCACTCTTAGCAGCTTTGTTTGACACAAAGCCACCCCTTCTTGTTAGGGCACACTGCCCGTCCTCCTTTCCAGAGGAAGGGCTGCTTACCTGTAATGATGCCGTTTCTCTCCAGGGGCTCCTGCCAGCTGACCTTGAGAGAGGTGTCCAAAATCTCTGTGAAGCTCAGGTGCCCCACAGCTCCCGGTTCTACCAATTAAAAACAAAGAGGTCTGTTAACACGAGAGCCCGGTGTTCTCTGATCAGACCTATGTGGACAGCTTTAGCTACAGGAAGGAAGTGGTGAGACGGGGCCAGCAGAAGCCTGCAGAGAAGCTCCAGGAGGCCGCCAGGGCGAGGGCCAGGTGATCCGGGCATGCTCCCCAGTCTTGACTACCTTACTTTGGCAGCTCCATGCAGACACACAGGGAGGTGAGAAAAGTGGCCACAGGACAGTCAGACACAGCTTCTGTCTTTCTCTCTGATCCAATCTAATAGAATAAGCTGCCTGTTTGGACCTGGAAATCAAGTGCTTGGTAGAGTATCGCTTCCTTAGTATCAGTGAGAAAATGTAGGTGTGGCTCAGTGGTAGAGCTCCTGCCCAGAATCCCCCAGTGAGGGGCTAGGGTATGGCTCAGTGGTAGAGCACCTGCCCAGAATCCCCCAGTGAGGGGCTGGGGTGTGGCTCAGTGGTAGAGCACCTGCCCAGCATCCCCCAGTGAGGGGCTGGGGTGTGGCTCAGTGGCAGAGCCCCAGCCTAGAATCCCCCAGTGAGGGGCTGGGGTGTGGCTCAGTGGTAGCGCCCCAGCCTAGAATCCCCCAGTGAGGGGCTGGAATGTGGCTTAGTGGTAGAGCCCCAGCCTAGAATCCCCCAGTGAGGGGCTGGAGATGTGGCTCAGTGGTAGAGCCCCAGCCTAGAATCCCCCAGTGAGGGGCTGGAATGTGGCTTAGTGGTAGAGCCCCAGCCTAGAATCCCCCAGTGAGGGGCTGGAATGTGGCTCAGTGGTAGAGCCCCAGCCTAGAATTCCCCAGTGAGGGGCTGGGGTGTGGCTCAGTGGTAGACCTTCTGCCTAAAATCCATACCCCCTCCCCCCCAGTTTAGAATTTTCCAGTGAGAGGAGCCAGGAGTCTGGCTTTTATGGCACCATGGATTCTGTGGGGGAGCCAGAAATGGAGTTGAGGGCCAAGGGCAAAGCCAGCTTACCTGACCCAGATGTCTCATTTCTGAACACTTCCCACCCAAGGGATTTTTTGGGAGCAAGAGAACATGCCAGCAAAAGGCCTGCAGCACCACATCCTGCCTAAGATGGGAAAGGAGGTGTTTGGAGAAGACACTGTCCTATAGTGTCTCAGCTGAGGATCTGTTCTGGCCAGGGGGACAGTGTCTTCCCACTCAAGGTCCAGTGCCTTGGGCTCCCTTGCAAACTCCTAGGACAGTCTCCCTGAGGGCTCCTGTGTGAAGTCAGGGGTCTTATTTGGCCTGCAGAAGAGGAGGTCACAGGCACTTTTCTGGCTCCTATCAGCCCCGCTACACAAGCAGCAGGCCGTAACTCGCTCCCTCCCGGAACAACGACACAGCTCCAACACAATTTATGAATTTTAAAACAGGTACAGCCTCGGAAGCCGTGCTCATGGGGCCGAGATCAGTGAAGCCTTCACAGAGGGCCTGAAACACTGACAAACGCCACTTCTCTTGAGGAAGGTGGTGAAATGGGATGGCTGTCAGAACCGGGTCATCCTCCCCCCGCCCTGAAAACAAGCTTCCAGAAAGACATGCTGACGGGTTTTTGAAGCGCCGTGTTCTCTTTCGATCGATGTGCTAGCTGAGAAGACTTTCTGCTCCTTTTATATTCCCAGTGTTTCTGCTTCCTGGATCTTTGCCCAGCTGTACTGTCCTCTAAGTCTGCTAATGTCTAGGTTTCAATTTATGCTCTTTTCTCAGTCCTGTGACCCTCCCCCAGCCTGGTCCTCCTTCCCTGGGGCTCTGCAGAAGGCCCTCAGCGAGCGAAGCTGCACCCCCAGAAACAGCTGCAACCCCACCCTCGACATCCTCATGAGGTGGGTGCTCCATCCTTCTAAACAGGACACATAGGCCCCCTGTCTACTAACAAGGACAGGCAGGCTCAGGGGAGAAGCTTCGGGGAGGATCTGAGCCCTTTGTCATTTGTTATATTGTTTCAGTTTTCCAATTTCATGTATGTGTGTGGCTGCATGCATGTCTGCCTGCCTGTTTGCATGTGTGGGGCCGCCATACACATGCACAGGTGTGAGTGTGTGTGTGTGTATGAATGTTTGCATGTGTCTGTGTGTGTGTGTGTGTGAATGTGTGTGAATATGAGTATGTGTATGAATGTTTGCATGAGTGTGTATGTATGAGTATGTATGTGAGTGCATGTGTGTTAGTGAGTGTGTGTGTGTGTGTCTGTGTGTGCATGTAGAGACTGGGGCTGATGCTGGGAATCATTCGTAATGCTCTTCTAACCTATCCGCTGAGGCAGGCCTCGCAGTCAGACCCAGAGCTTGCCCGTGTGGCTAGTCTTCCTAGGTGGCTTGACCTGGGATCAAGCCCGTCTCTGTCCTGAGGCTGGAGTCACAGCAAGCTCCTTCCCTCCTCCTGTGGGTTCTGGGGGTCCCTACTCAGACCCTCCCACTTGCCCAGACACTTTAACTCCAGGCCCAGGCTGAGTCTAGCCCCAGAACGATGTTTAAAAAGCTGGGTGTCCTGCAGTTCATTTATCAGTGCAGGGGCGGAGACAGGCGGATCCCGGGCCTCACAGCCAGCCTAGCCTGGTGGGAGCCCCGTGTTCACTAAGAGAATCTGTTTCAAAAATTACGGTAAAGTGATGGAGGAAGATGCTGGACTTACACACACACACACACACACACACACACACACACCATTTAGAGAGAGCAAGTCTCAAAGTAATATCTAAATGTATTATGTTAAAACAAACATGGACCTCAAGTAATTTTGTTGAATATATTTTCACTTGACATTATATTATGACAATTTTCCCTCTAGTATTTTGAGCTCCAAAGTTTGGGTTTTCTTTTAAAATAACTATATTTGTTGTATGACCATTTCATTCCTCCCCTAGCTGTCCCCATTTGGGACATCTACTGCTTTTCATTGCTTTTGTTTGTTGTGTTTTTTAGAACATGTTTCGCTCTGTAGCCCTCAGAGGCACAGTCCTGCCTGTCCTCCTGGTGCTGGGGTAAGTGCAGGCCACTGTGCCCAGCTAGGTGCTGCCTTGCCTATGGTCCTGTGCTCCTGCAGTTCCTCCTTCGGTACCTTCACCTGACAGAGTCCTTGTCACATCAGTTGCCTGAGAGCAGAGCCGGGGCTGGGGAGCTGAGTAGGTGGAGCTGATGCCAAGCCAGTCAAGGGCAGGGATGAAAGGGACAGTGGGTGGGGAGGCCGGCCACCAAGCAGAAAAGTGAGGGGTTAGAATTAAAGGTCTGAAGGACAGCCCAGCTCAGCAAGACGGAACACAGTAGGACTACACCCTCTGCCGTCGCCCCGCAGGGCCCCCTCCTTTGCACAGGGCCCTTTCCACGTTCCAAGGGTCGCCTGCCATTTTGCCATGCAGGGACACAATGGGGCAACCCCTCTGTGAGTGCCCTGAGCTACGGGGCACTGTGACCGGGACAGAGAGCAACGTGACAACAGGACCGAGAGGACAGGCTCAAACATGAGGAGAGGGCTACTCACTGTCTTCGTGGGTCCACACAAGCTGAGGTGTGCTGGGAGGCCCGTCTCCCGGGGTGGTGAAGCACAGCGCCGATGTGAAGTAGCCTGTGAACTTCTTCAAGTTCGTTATGTACCCGTGGTGGATCCCATGGAAGTCAGGAGCAATGGTGACCACAGTGACAGTCTCTGGAGCATCTGCTGGCCATGCCAGAAGCTGGTGGAAAGGGTTAAAAAGAAAAAAAGACTCCTTTAAGCTGAATTTCTCTACTCAACTGTCTATCAGAATTTTATTTTACAATTAGTATGTCTTTAAAGAAAGCACAGTTACAATTCAACAAGTCTATGAACCCCACATTTTTTCTTTTTTTCATAAAACCCAGAGCTTTCTTTACACATGTTATGCAAGCGTTCTACTTCTAATCCATACCCCCAGCCCCTCACTGGGGGATTCTAGGCAGGGGCTCTACCACTGAGCCACACCCCAGCCCCTCACTGGGGGATTCTAGGCAGGTGCTCTACCACTGAACCACACCCCAGCCCCTCACTGGGGATTCTAGGCAGGTGCTCTACCCCTGAGCCACACCCCAGCCCCTCACTGGGGGATTCTAGGCAGGTGCTCTACCACTGAGCTACACCCCAGCCCCTCACTGGGGGATTCTAGGCAGGGGCTCTACCACTGAGCCACACCCCAGCCCCTCACTGGGGGATTCTAGGCAGGTGACCACTGAGCCACATCCCAGCCCCTCACTGGGGGATTCTAGGCAGGAGCTCTACCACTGAGCCACACCCCAGTCCCTCACTGGGGAATTCTAGGCAAGAGCTCTACCACTGAGCCATACCACCAGCCCCTCACTGGGGGATTCTAGGCAGGTGCTCTACCACTGAGCCACACCCCAGCCCCTCACTGGGGATTCTAGGCAGGTGCTCTACCACTGACCTATATCCCTGACCACTTTTTACATTTTTAAATCTTGAGACAGGGTTTCATTAAGTTTCCTAGGCTGGACTTAAACTTGTGGTTCTCCTGCCTTAGCTTCCTAAGTATCTGAGACAGTAAGGCCTGGCTATAAATCCTATTAAATCTTATAATCTTACTTCAAATAAAAGGTGAGTCCTATATATTTTTGTATATTCATAGATATATATTTACATATATGAATAAAATAGCTGCTTAACTCTTGTAATAGTGATGGACACTCCTTTAAACCTCCATCTTCTCTTACTGAACATGATTTTTTTTTTAAGAGTTACGGGCAAAGATGGCATCATCTGTTAATTCTACTAATTAGTAGAATTAGTATGTGTGTGAGTGTGTGTGTACAAGTGCCTGTTCCAGGAAAAGCTGCTTTCCAGCTTTGGCCATGCTCGATACGTGTGTGAGTTTTAGTCTCTTGACACTATGCAACTCCAGGGCTGATTCCTTCTGAAAGCCAGCAGGCATCAGGACAGAGCTCATCTGTGCAGATCAAACTGACAAGCCATCAGAAGTGAGCAGTGTCCTCGCCACTCAGGCCTGGCAGGGGCGTCAGGAGGGATGGAGTTTCGGGTTGATCAGTACAATTTCCCTTCAAAACGGCATCCGCCTTCAGATACCTCCGAGGAAGAAGCAGAGGCACAGTGCGTTCGCAGCTGGGCTGCCCTCATCTCACACAAACAAGGAGCTGACTGAGGGAGCTGAACTTAAGTGGAAAAGAAAAGTGAACCAAGTGCCAAGAACAACAACCATTTGAAGCCGAAAGCACCAGTGATTCATGCCTCTCTGAAGGGGCTCCCCGAGACTCCTGCTAACGGGTTAGTGAACCCGCTTTTGCACATGAAGCCAGATTCCTAAGTCCAGGTAGGAGAAGTTCATGTGAAGGACAGGAACTGTGCTTCTGGAATGTGCCTCCAGGCCTGTGATACTCAGCAGAAGATTCATTACGTTTGGGCAGGTCCCCGGGATGGCTCCCTGGTCCCCACTCTTTAAACAGAACTATCCCCAGAGCAGAGAGAAAAATGGCCTCCTTGCTTGGCCATGGTCTCCCTCCCATGAATCTCTACCCTCCATTCTGGATCTGCCCAGAGAATCCCGATCTCGGAAGAAGTGGAGGGACACAGGCTGACTCCAATCATCCCCCCACCCCCACAGATCCCCTTGGGTTCTTTGAGTGTGTGTGTGTGATGAATGTGTACACATGCGTATTCTGGTGTGCATGTGTATGTGTGCCCATGGGTGTCCATACATGTGAAGGCCAGAGGCCGCGTGCCTTCCTCAGTCACTTTCCATCTCAGTTCTGCGACACGGTCTCTCACTGAACTTGGAGCTTGCTGATGAGCAGGCCGGCTGGCCAGCAAGCCCCAGGGATCTGCTGGTTCTGCTGGGATTGCAGGTGTGTACTGCCACGCGTGGACCTTTCCATTTCCTAGGTTCTGAGGGACCACGCAACTCCTCATGCTTGTATGGCATCTCCCAGCCTTCCTGGAAGCCAATTAATCCGACTAGAGCCTGTTCTCCTGTGCCCTCTTAGCAATCGATCACTCCAACTTCTGGCCTGGGATAACTGATAACACTGAGGGCACATGGTGGCCCCAGCAAGGGGCTGTATCTGATACCCTGGGGTTGTGATGACACAGGAAGGGTGGGGCCCGTGACTGCCATTGGAGGTCCCACGACCAGGCCAGGTACCTTGTATCCCTGGTTGATGCCGTTGATGAACTGCTGGGGAGGCGGGTTCCACAGGAAGTGCACAGTGGTGGAGTTCACAGCCTCTGCCTGCACGTTCTGTGGGGGTGCTGTAGGCACTGCTCCCCAATGGAGGTGGAAGGCAGCACCGTGATGGCAGGAGACCCCAGGGGGAGAAGAGACACAAAAGAAACCATAGTCACCACTCAGAACTCAAGAGCAAGCAGGGTGCAGATGGGAAGGGACATGGATGCCTCCCGGGCTAACCCTTGTGTAACGATGAAGGAGAATTGGTCCACTTCTCATTCCCTGTGTAAGGCAGAGGCAGGAGCTGCATTAGACCACTGCCCCATCCCACAGGTGGGCCTTCCCCACAAGTCAGAGATGGACAAGACACTAAATAAACATCTCTCTGTTGCTACCTCGAGTCTTTACTGTGAAGGCAAGGTTCCATCTAGAATGGACCTCCACGTGCCATGTTTTAAAAGCTCCTCTCCCCATTTCCAGTCCATTTGTAATGGTTCACTTGACTCAACTTGGGAGGAGAGAAACTGACCTGAAGAACTGCCTAGATGAGATTGGTCTGTGGGGAACTGTCCTGATTGATGACTGATGTAGGAGGGCCCAGCCCACTGTGGGCAGCGCCATTCCTAGGCAAGTGAACCTGGATTTTATATTATAAGAAACTGAGCTGGGCGAGGTGGCGCACACCTATAATCTTAGCACTCAGGGACACAGAGGCAGGCAGATCTCTGTGAGTTTGAGGTCAGCCTGATCTACAAAGTGAGTCCAAGACAGTCAAGGCTACACAAAGAAACCCAGTCTCGAAAACAAACAAACAAAAAAGTAAAAGAAAAAAGTTTTAGGAGAAAACTACTTCTGGCTTCTCCGTTGCTTCTTTCTTTCATTCACTGAACAGCTGTTGAGTCTCCACAGGTTGCTTGCTCTGGATGGAGGCGCCTGGAACACTGATCAGGGCAGAGCACGCATGTGGATCTGGACTACCCGTTTGACTGGACTGAGAATCTGAGGCATGCTAGGAGATTGGTAAAGGCCACCCCATGTGTGTCTGTGACTGCACTTCTAGGTTCCCAGAGATTACTTAACGGGAGGTTGCCTGCCTGCTGTGGGCAGTGTCAGCCCAGGGCCAGGAGCCTATGAAAAGGGGAGAAGGGAACCTGCTGCTACAGGCGTGGTCTCTCCACTTCCCGGCCTCTGTGAGGTAAGCACCCCACATATGCTCTTCTCTCATGATGCCCCGCCTCGCCGAAGTCAGAAACAAGTGTGCCAGCCGACCGTGGACTGTAAGTTCTCAGCCTGAATGACATGTATTTATTTGGGAGGAATCCTGTAAGTGCCTCTGTGATTATAGGGAGGTCAGAGGACAACTTGTGGGAGTCAGGTCTCTCCTTCTACCATGTGGCCTCTGTCAGGCTTGGCAGCAGGTGTCTGCTCCTGAGGCACTATCTTTCCAGCACCTCTGGATTGTTTGTGTCAGATTTTTGTAAGTGTGCATTTTGTCAGGAAGACAGCAAACCTCAGTGACATATTCTAGAAGCGTTTTTGGGTGACTTTTGGAAGAAAGGCAGACCCTGGGAGGAAGATGAGTCTGAGGAATGACACCCCTGGCTGGAGAGGGGATGCATGGACTTACAAAGGAGCCTGGGCGGGGTGTGGAGAAGCGGTGTGGGCTGGGAAGGTGGAAAGGCTCCCTTGTGCAGGGACACACATGCCGCATGGTGGCCCTTGGAGACAGGAAGCCTTCTGGGAAAGGCTAATGTTATTGGAATCAGGGATGATCCAGCTTGCCAGTCCTCTCGTGGCAGAAAGGACAGCCCTGGTTCTTTAGGAATTTGTTTCCACAGAGAAACACAGAAACTGTAAGGATCCTTAGGAGCCAGGTTAAAAAATAACAACAACAAAAAGATATATGTACCTCCCACCACAAAGCTCAGGGTGGTGACCTGGTCCTATTAAGAACGACAGCCCAGAGTTGGCAGTGTGGCTCAGCGGGTACAGCACTGCCCAGGGTGCACGAAGCCCTAGCTCCCATCTCAAGCACCACATAAGGCAGATGAGGTGACCCAGAGCTGTAGTGTCAGTGCTGGGGACAAAGAAGCAGGAGTGTCATCCTCAGCTACACAGTAGTCTGGGTTAGATAAGACCCTGTCTTAGACAAACAAACAAAAATACCTTTATGCCCAATGAGCTTCCTCATTGTCTCATCACACGTGGAGATGGAAAAACTTAGAACCCATCACGCCTCTCAGGTGACTTCCAGCCCGTGTTCTCTTTCCATCTGCCGTCACCCATGACCATGGCCTCCCCAAGTCCTTCCTTCCACATATCGCAAGGACACTGCCCAATTTCCCTTTCAGTAGCCTGTGAATCTTGTGGATTAAAAATAGTCCCAAGGACAGCTGTGTCTGGGATGTAGAGTGCTGGAGGGAATGTCAGATACCAGAGCTACTGAGAAGAGCAAAGCCGGAAAAACAATAGAGCTGTGACTTCTAGCTAGCTCACGGAGGCCTGAGGAGGTCTGGTGGCCACTATTCTGAAACACAAGTGAAAACAAGGGACTGCTCATTAGACAGTCAGGGGAGGTGGAAGGGGAGGGAAGGAAAGAGGAGCAGAGCTGAGTGGGGAGATGGAAAGAGAAGAGGGAGGAAGGAAGAAGGAAAGGGGGTGGGAAAGAGAGTGGAGGGGAGGGGAAGAGAGAGGAGGATAGAGAGGAGGGGGGAGAGGTGATGGAGGGAGAGGCCACTGTTCAGCTGGGCTGGGACAGTTCTACTGAGAAAGGCCGACTCTGCAGGAGCTTCAGGTGGGGAAAGAAGGATGAGGATGCGTCATGCAGAGAACACCGGGAGGATTAAACAATTCTCAGTCATCACCCAGACACCCAGATACATAAGTAAATAACATTACACACAAGAAAAGAGACCCACAGATGACCATCCCTCATGAATACGAGTTCAAAACACAGTCAAGAAAATACTACAAGATCATATTCTGCAATACATCACAAGGGTAGTTGTAGCCTTATCTGGTGAGTTTCATCTAATAAATGCAACTGTGATCCGATAGCTGACTCTCAATCTTGGCCAAGTGCCAAACCAATGCAATGAAGAAAACCCAATCCTGATAGGATTAGAAAAAAAATTTGATAAATTTTAAGATCTAACCAAAAGGGGACGGGGGAAGAGAGAGGGAGGGTGAGACTGGGAGGAGTTGAGGAAGGGGCTTCAATAAGGATAAATGAAGAATAAATTGTGAAAAAAATTAAAAGAAAAAGAAAACAAACCCAAACAAAATGCACCCCTCCACCAAGGCATACAAGTTGGCTGTCCATCTCGCGCTGGTCTGTGTGCAGCAGCAACAAGGACAATGTGGGGCTGGGCAGGTGGCTCTGTTGTCAGTTTGCTGTGCAAGCGTGAGGACTGGTTTGGATTCCAAGCACTTGCAGAAATGCAAGGCTTGGCAGCTTGCCTGTATTCCAGTCTCGGAAGGCAGAGACAGGGGATCCCAGAGCCATAGGGCAGTCCTGTTGGTGGCCTCTGGGTCTGACTGAGAGGCCTTGTCTCAGTGAGTAAGGTGGAAAAGAGACGTGGGCTCATTTCCAGCATCGACCTTGGGCCTCTGTGTGCATGTGCATGTAAAATTATGCACACACATGCAAAACACACACACACACACACACACACAGAAAAAAAAATGAGACAAAGTCAGTAGGTGTTGAAAGAAAAAGAAAAGAGAGGAAAGGAAAGGAGGAAGGAGGAAGGGTGAAGGAAGAGCAGCCAGGGCCTGCTGGGGCGTGGGTAATATTTTTTTTTCTTGGAGCTCTCTGGAAGATTTCCTCTGGGGTTCCCCAGGCTGTTAGCACTAGGAGAAGAAAGGGGTCAGTGAGGCTGTTCTTAGACCTTCACTTTCCTTTCTCTTCCCTTCCCTTTCTTATCCTGCCACCCTTTTCCTTCCTTCCTGGCCTTCATAGGAGGAACACGGCTGTCTCACATCACACACCCCACACTAATGTTCTACCTCGCCAGGACCCAGAAACACCAGGGTCATGAGCTGAAACCATGAGCTGAAGCAGCCCGTGGCCCTCAGCTGACTTCTCCAGTGCTGAGTCACAGCGCTGGGAAGTGGACCCTCTCGGCCACGTTCTCCACTGCTCTGGCACTCCATCAACCCCAATTACTGCCTGTGCGGTTCCAGCATGCTTCCTGCCACACGCGCACCTCCCTGAAGTGCGTCAAGGAGCAGATGTTCGATAAGTGCATTTCGCATCATTTAAGCAGGAGTCATTTCCTGAAGTTTCAAGATGGTTGTGTGTAGCTTCACTTTGATCCCTGTCAGGCGGAAGTCCTGCCCTGCGTTCCGCAGCCGGTGCCTCTCTAAGCCTGGGGGGGGTGTCTCAGAGCACCCAGCACGAGGGATGACTACACCTGGCAAAGCCAGAAGGAGGCTTCTGCCTGTCTGTGAAGGCCAGTCTCACTGTCAACGTGGCTGTAACTGAGAAACATGCCTCTGGCGGGTCTGTGAGCACATGTCCCTGAAGATTTAACAACATGAAGGAAGGTCCTCTCCCAGGGCGGATACCCGCAGGAGGCCACCCGGACCTAAACACAGGTGAGGGAAAGGCTGCTATTTTGGCCTGCCTCCCTTCACTTTTGGCTGGTGAGTGCATCGACTCCGTGGCTGCCTCTACCGACGCTCTCGCCAACCTTGGCTGACCTAGAAGTCAGTTTCTTTGTCCTTCCAACAGATGTTTTCTAGGACTCCTCCAGGCCTTCAGAGACAGGTTAGGACTGCTGGACCTCCAGCTTCACAGGCTGAGCAGCTACTGGGTTCTTCAGCACGGTCGGATGCTAGCCTGTGTCTAATAAACGCCTTTTATAATATGCATTCATTCTGTCTGTTCTGTTCCTCTAGAGAACCCTCACATATACACCTTCCTTCCTCATTACAAAAGTCTTGAGTCATAGTAAAATAAGAAAGCAAATCAAACAAGTCTTTCACCTGAGCTACCTGCCCCTGGAGCCAAAGCATCCCATGCTCTGGTTCTGCCTCTCTAACCCCAGTCCTGGATGGATGCCTGTTGTCCCCCTGGGCTTTATTAAAACATCACCCATTCTTCTCAGGCCTCTGTGTTCCCAGATCCTTGGCTTCCTTTTCTCCTAATTACTGCCATTAGAAATGACTCATATATTTGAGGACAATGGAACAAAAAATTCCCTCAAGAGAGACAAGAAAAGAACGGTAGCCAGTAAGTCCTTCCAGGCAGTGTTTTCAAATGAAAGAATGGCTGTGGCAGGAGAGGTCTTCATCAATGCGGTGACTTCACCCTGGCCGTCTGGAGAAGACAGGTTTAGGTCCGTAGCTCCTGGAAGAGTGAGGGCCACAGCCTGTATTCTGCAGAGCTGGCTTCCAGCCTCTCCTCCTCCCAGACTTCCTGTTGGAAGCTGCCACCTCCTGATGCTCAAAGTAAGGCCTCTGAGGCCATTTCCTCCCCAGCGATCAGCACCTGAGGTCTGTATGCCTACAGACAGCCCCTGAAGTCAGCTCAGCCTGCTGGAAAGACAGGTTTAGGGTCTTTTCTGGTTTATGCTGGAAAAAAGGGGGAGGGGTTGTCTGGGCATGCTGGTGCATCCTTTAATTCAGCACTTGGGAGGGAGGCAGATCTCTGTGAGTTCAAGGCCAGCCTGGTCTGTGCCATGACAGCATTTTGCTAAATACTGGCACCCCTGCCCAGGCCTGGGTCTATTCTGAGTGTTAAACTGCATATAGCCCACACCCCTGTGTAAACTGTTTCTCTTCCCAGACCCAAACACAAGAAGCTCTGCCAGGCCAGAGGACTCAGCTAAGAAAGTTAACAGTGGAAATGGCAAGTCCAGAAGAACGGATGGAGCAGAGGTGGTCCATGGAAATGCCTGAAGGTGACGAAGAAACAGTGGCTGTGACGTGGAGGGAGGAAGAGGCTGGGCAGAGCCTGGTGGGGGGTGGTCACGTGGGCCACAGGATACCAGTGCCATACAGCAGGCTGCAAAGGTTTCTCCCAGCTGTTCTGCTCTTCAAGCTGAGGGAGTCACCTCTGCAGACTCTACAGCTTATTTGGAGGTTTCTAACTCGGCGGTTGACCTAATGTGCTCTCCTATGGGCTGTGGTCTCACATCGTCAGTTGGGAGGGAAGTCTTTTGCTTGTCATAGGAAACCAATACCTTGTGTACAGCTCATTCCCTTTGTATTTTTTTTTTTCTATATACACTAAGTACAGCTACTCAGTGTGTCCGTGGTTGGGCCTTTGAATGTCAGAGCTACAGACAACAAATGAAGACAATTCAAAGCTCATTTGAGACGCCCTCCAGTAAATGTCTCTGAGAGTCCCTGTGTCATCTGTATCAGTCTACATCAGTGGCAGATGTACTTTAAAAAAACCATGACCAATTACACTTGCCCAGCACGCATGAGGCTCTGGGTTCAATATCCAGTGCTGTGGCTTGGATAAAAATGCTTTCATGCTCTTCTGTTTGAACACTTGGTCCCCAGCTGCTAGTGGTGTTTGGGGGCATTGTAGAAGCTCTGGGGGGTGGAGTCTCAACAGAGGAAGTGGCTCCCTAGGGGTGGGCTAGAGGTTTACTAGGCCAGTTACACTTCCCAATCCTTGTTTCCTGCTCTGCCGAGATGTGAGCAAGGACAGCCTGCTCCTTCCTTCAGCCGCAACTGAAGGGCATTCTAGTGCTGCAATGGACTGTGTCTCCTCAGGCCATGAGCCTCACAGAACCTTCCTTAAGTCACATCTCGGTCACAGCAATGACACAGCATGGAAGGAAGGAGAAGAGGAAGAGAGGCTGGGAGGAAGAACAAAAGGTCAGCTAAAGGAAACCTCAGGCTGGAGAGATGACTCAGGGCTAACAGAGCTTGACGCTCTTGTGGAGGACCTAGTTCAGTCCCTGGCAGTGATTGTCAGGTGGATCACAGCTGCCTGGAACACTAGCTCTAGGGCTTCCAATGCTCTCTTCTGGCCTCCATGGGCATTGCACTCAGGCACAGACCCTCCCACCCACACATACACACACATATAATTGAAAAGTCTTTTACAAACAAAGGAGACCTGGGATGACACAAATTCCAGGTCACTGTGGGCTACAGCTGAGCTCTTGTGCTGTTTGTTTCTTGCAGTTTGGGATACACGGAATGTTCACACGTCATTAAACATGTCAAGCACATCACAAGGGCAACAAATCTTTCACAAATACTCGCGAGCATCTTTATGGCTTTTTATAGGGGACGAACACTTTACAAGTTCTATGTGTCTCTTTCTAAGCTTATTTCCCCCCAATTCTTAATGAAGCTTCTTCCCCGCCCATTAGCTTTCTCATTGTGGAAGGTGTTGCAAGGCCACGAGGGAGGAAGCCCTCCCAGTGGACCCTGCATGTCATAATAGCAACCTGCCAAGTATGATGTGCCCATTGTACAATAGTGGCAGGACTGTTGCTAGAGCAGTCCACTGCCCGAGTGACAAGTTTACTGCTGGTGACTTGATGAATGGCCACTGTTCCTCGGTAGTGGAACCACTGGTAAGTTACCACGCTCCAGTACATAAGCACCTGTCCATGTTCACACAACTGATGCTAGAAAACCCCAGTGGGTCACAAAACAGAACAAGTCGTGACAGTAGGAGTAGGAGGAGAATATATGGGAAGAAGCAGTGGGAAGGAGTGGGAGAGGGGTAAGAGAGGGCAGCGGTGGTGAATAAGCTCAAAATATGGAGCTGCCAAAGGACATGTAATAAGACAGGAACCGAGTGGCATGCTAAAGCTTCCCATCGAAGTTAGGGTTTATACTGACGTGATTAAAAAACAACAGCAACATAACCATTAGCAACCTGATGAAGTAAGCATTTGTGCTATTCACATCATCATCAAAGACAGTCAAGGCAGGAACTTAAGAACAGGAACCTGAGCAGGAACGGAAGCAGAGGCCATGCAGCAGGCTGCTTCCGGGCTTGCTTCCCTGGCTTGCTCAGTTTGTTTTCTTGTGTACATCAGCTCCCAATTGTAGCACTGCCCTCAGTGGGCTGGCCCCTCACATATCAGTCATGAAAATGTCTTATCTACAGACTTGTCTCCAGGCCAACTCTACGGGAACGTTTCCTGATTCATCCTTGTCCCCAGGTGACCCAGCCTTGTGTCAGGTTGAACACACACTTCCTTACTCTTCTCTGTGTCATCCACCCTCCATGCCAGTCTCGGGCTAAGCTGCACACACTTGCTTATCGGTACATCTGGTACCAGATTACTGCCTTGAGTTCTCTGGAACATCAGTGTATCTGCTGGTCACACAGGGTGAAGCCTGCAGAGAGACAGCCAGGCCTCAGCTCTGCAGGGGCCTTCCCAGCTAAGCATGGGAGGAAAGGCTCTGAGCTCTGGCTCCTGTGCCGGCTGGAGTCCATGAGCCCTTGCTCCTAGGGGGCTTTGCTTTGGGCAGGTGGGATACAGAACATACACAGCCTTGGTACCAATTTCTCTTCTAGTTTATTTTCTGTTACAATGATGAAAGACAGCAACAAAAACAACTTGAGGGAAGAAAGGGTTTGTTCCAGGTCTCATGGCCCGTCAGGCAAGTCAAGGCAGGAATTTGAAACAAAAACCCTGGAGGAATGCTGTTTACTGGCTAGCATGCAGGCTCATGCTCAGCTAGTGTCGTTTTACTCTTTTATGTGTATGGGCGCTTTCATCTACATGTATGCCTATGTGCTGCATATGTGCATTGTCCTCAGAGCTCCAAAGAGGACACTGGATCCACCAGGACTAGAACTGGTGTGAACTACCATGAGTGTGCTGGGAATTGAACCTGGACCCTCCTGAAGAGCATCCAGGGTTCTTAAGAACTCTCCAACCCACAGCTAGTTTTCTTCTACAGCCCAAACCCACCTAACCAAGAATGGTGCCACCCGCAGGGGGCTCTGCCCTCCCTCATCAATCATTGGTGAAAGGCACTTTCTCACAGACATGACCACAGGCCAATGGGACCTAAGAAAGTCTTCAACTGAGGTTCCCTCTTCCTAGGTGACTCTACGTTTGCATCAAACTGACCATAAAACCTAATCAGGGCATTCTACTCCTGTCAGTCACCGTTAAGCTACAATCTTCCTTTTCTTGTTTGTCCCCAAGATCTCATGTTAAGAGTACAATATAAAATGTAATTTTAAGAGTCCCAGTCTCTAAAAATCCAAATGTTTTAAAGGTCACTCTAAAAATACAAGGTATGGGCTTTGGGCTCCAGTAAAATCAAACATAAATCACATATCATGGGAGTGCTGAGGCCGCTGTGCCCTTAACTTTTCAAGATGGTGAGAGAAGCCAGGTTAGAAGGCAGGAGTGAGGTTGAAGATGGAGGCTGCCTTGGCACAGTATGGAGCAGTGTCACATAAACCAACAGTGTCTGATCTTAGTCGGTCATCCCTTTATGTTCTACTTGTTTGTGTGTGAGGGACAGATACAAAAGAGACCACTCAGACATGGTCCTACAGAGTTCCTAGGCTTTAAGGAAACACATCTATAAATCATAAAAGAAAGTGACAGCCACAGTGAGTCCAGGTGAGCTCCCTGTGCCTGGGGCGCTCCTGCGGCAGCTGAGGGCAAGCTGAAGACTAGCTGCTCTCTCCTGTGAGGTCTGCTGCGGGACACAGCTGCTGGAACTGGCACCCCAGCACCCCTCCACACACTGGGCTCCGTGCCAGGGCTCAGGGCCCCTGCTCACAACCCGTGTTTGACTTATAGCTAGGTATATTCACAACCCAAGTCCCAGATGATTCCTAAGTCCAGTGGGAGCGTTTTCTGAAAGGGATGGCAGTCAAATCTGACAGACAGCAACACTACTAAAGTTCATTTGTAGGATGCAAATGATTAGTGGATCAGGAGATCAATTCAGTGGCCTCAGTACATACATGTGTGGGGGGGAAGAGAACATGTTCTTGTGTGTGTGTAAAACAGATTTCTTATTGTTCACTTCAATAAAAGTTTTTCCGGTGGCTTCTGCACTGCCACCTGTCATGTGAGTCCAAGAGAGGTGACAACTGTATTCTTTTTATCTCATATACAACCTGCAGAGAAAGCCTGACAGCCATTCCCATCAGGCTTGATGTATGCAGAATGTAAGGAGAACAGCAAATTCTAGTGACGGTGGAGCACTGTGGTGAAGGCCTGGCCTGGGGGGTAAGCCGAGCAGCATTTATGTCCCAGTCTTTTGCAGCATTTCTAGCTATGTGATCAGGGGGTTGGGGAGGGGAGACAGTCATCTCTCTGAACCTCCATTTATTTTCTTCTGTAAAATGGGAGGTGCGTGGTCTCTGTGTCTATTAATAGATGGTAAATAAAATCAGGTAATGAGCGGAAAAGCACAGCCAGGATAAGGATGCCAGCACAGCGTTTTCCCCGAGAACACCACTGAGCCAGCCTCTCTGTTCCTGCAAACTCCAGGAGACCACATTAAGCCGCCCGCCTGTGCCCACCCTGCTTGGCTCTTAGTATTTTGGGTAACGCTGGAAGAATCTGAACATTGAGCTGCTTCGGAGGGACCCGAGGCTAGAGCATCCCTGGGATTGGGAAACCAGTCTTTTGCGCAGCGTCATTTAATGCCACAGTGAGAATTTCCCAAGAGGGGATCAGAACAGGGCTTTGCAAACGGGTGTTCATTTATAATCCTTACTTTAGAGAACCTTTCTAAGCCCAAGTGAGCACTTAGAAGCTTTGCTAATGTTCTCAAAATGTAGATAACCAAATGTTTTTTTCTCCATTTCTTTTTTAAAATATAAAATATTTCTCCTTCATTACAAGGTAATGTTCTGGGACTAGAATGAATCATGATAGCACAAATGTACCTGTTACAAAAAGAAAAACGATACGAGAAATAAAAACAGGGGAAAGGGAAAACGTTGGTATACTCCAAGTGGTGATTTATTGTATGATTTGTCTTTGGACCCTTGATAGAAAAATCAACATCTGCGTCTTAACGGATGTGTTTTTAAAAATGGATGGAGGGAGCCTGCTCGTTTACATGGGCTTGCTCAGGAGTATGCCAGCAGTCTGTTACATTTGAGCGATATATGTGCATGAATGAGTGTGAGCATGGGTGTGTGTGCGTGTGTGAAGGTAAGGAGACACCTTGGGTGTCAGTCACTGCCTCCCACCCACTTTGACACAGGATCTGTTGTTCACTACTGCTTGATTGTCACCAGCCAATTCTTCTGCCTCTCATCTTCTGTACAAGCACATCGAGATTAGAGACACACACGCTACCAGGCCTGGCTTTTCCGTGGGTGCTTGGGACTCTGGAGTCAGGACGGCAGGTTTACGCAGCAAGTACTTCATGTACTTCATAATCTCCCTACATGCCCCTTCCCCTTATTTCTTTGAGGCAGCGTCTCTCACTAAGCCTGGAGCTCATTGCACTGGCTGGTTGGTAAACCCTGAGCTCCTCCTGTCTCTACCTCCGCAGTGTGTGCCATCATCTGATATGGGTTTGGGATCCAAGCTCAGCCCTCACTTGAGCCACTGAACCATCTTCTCCATGGATTACATCTTATGCTCCAAGTTAAACACCACACACACACACACACACAGGTACGCACACTGAAAACCTCACAGATACATATCATTCCTTCCCAGTCTTTCCTGGCTATTGAACCATTCAACACCGGTGAAGGGCCCCGAACACAGAGTTGGTGTCACACGACTCACATCGGACCCTCGGTTGGCTGTGGATGACTTGGCCCTTCCCCTCTCTTTCCCCAAGATTAGAAAGTTGCTGAAGCAGACAGCAGCAGAAGAGAAATGCTTCTAATTTCAGCTTTCTAACTGAGCATTTCCACTACAGAAGCTACACACCACGCTTTTCTTCCCCTCTGGAAACCGAAAGTGTTATCGATTTCTGGGAGTGCTATGAAATACGAGTTACTTTGCATTGCCTTTTGGGTCATCATGATGGAAATCTGACAGGCGGCTCCTGGTGTGCTGGGGTTCCAGGCCCTCCGCTTCTCCAGAGCAGCCAACCTTTCCTCTGACCCCGTGGAAAGTTCACTTGGCTCAGACCATACTGGAGCAGTGGTGCTCAATTTGTAAGTTAATATGTCCCGTTTGAAATGCCTCCAGCGGAGGAGGTCAGGGAGGCACCGCTGTGAAGTCTATTGGAGGAGACTGATGGAGGAGGAATTAGGGGTGTCGGATGGAAGCAGGACAGGAGGCGACACAGAAGTTAGAAAGTCCTTACGCCTGCGTGCCCCAGGGCAACCAGTCTGTGCTGAGGATCTGCTAAGTAGGGGCTCTGGGAACGGCTCAGGTGGACAAAGTGTTTCTCCTGCAAGTGTGAGGACCCCAGAAACCCACACAGAATCCAGGCAGGTGTGCCAGCCTTCTCTAAACCCAGCACACAGGAAGCCAAGACAGGCAGACTCTAGGACAAAATGCCTAGCTAGAGTAGCCAGGCCTGGTGAGCTGCAGAAGGTGGAGAGGCTTTGGTCAGTACAGAAGGTGGAGAGCCTTTGGGGAAGACGCTGAAAGTCAGACTCCACACGCAAACACAAGGGAACACCTCCCCCTGCATCATGGATCACACACATACACATGCAAAGGAGAAAAAAACAAAAACAGAAGCAAAACTGCAGTGAGCCTGAAGTGATTGAATCCACACTGGGCTGCCACGGCCCTCGGGCTCTCCTGTTCATGCGCTGTGTTGGGATGCTGGGCCTGCCCGGCTCACTGCAGTTTTGTTTCTGTTTTTTTTTTTTCTCCTTTGCATGTGTATGTGTGTGAGTCCATGATGGAAGGGGCTTCCTGGGAGGAAACACACGTTTGAGATAAAAAATGCACACACAAGAAGGCGCCGGGGAAGCACTGTGTGGCTGCTTTGCTCGGCTGCTGGTGCCCAGCGGGCACCTTGTGAGTGCGCCCTTTTCTTCCTGAGAACTTACCGGGGTCCCACACCCCGCAAATGGCCACCTACGTGTACTGCCCCCAGAGGCCCCTGGGGAGTGCAGGGTGCTTTCCTGATCCTCTTTGGAGGGAGAGGAAGCCAGGCCTCAACAGACTGAAATTCCACCCTCCCCAGCTAGGCGTCTCAGGCCTCCCTCAGTGTCTCCTCATTGACTGCTGAATTATGTTTCTACACACGCCCATGATTTCCCAAATGAAGCCGACAATTAATTTTATGAGTTATTCTTTTCTCTTTTAATACGCAAGCATTTTAATTCCGCCCCTCCCCCCCTGCTTGAAGGACCTACTCCAGGCTTTTTCAGCGCACAGCACCAACTGCTGTAGGACACTCCAGAGACACTCAGCGGCCTCCGGGCAGCAAAGGAAGTGTGGCTCAGCTATGCGCACACAGCCCTCCTGTTGTTTGGTTTTTTTTTGAGACAGGGTTTCTCAGTGTAGTCTTGGCTGTCCTGGACTCAGGGTTTGTAGACCAGGCTGACCTCCAACTCACAGCGATCCTCCTGCCTCTGCCTCCCTGAGTGCTGGGATAAAATGCCCTGCTTCAACAGCTATTTTCTTTCAGCTCTAACCCTTCCCCAGAGACGGAACCTCAGAAGCCAGGGAGGGGCTGCTCTTTGGAACCCCACATAGCGGGAGGCAGTCGCCTGGACAGCCCTTTGTGCACTTCTGGATATAGCTTGCTTTCAGACAGTCCTGGAAATGCTTTTCTCTCGGGTCTAACAATACCCCCAGGGGTGACCGGTAGAAGTCAGGATGCAAAGTGAGGAGAAGCGGCTGGTGGCCCCTCCAGCAGCCATCCCCCAGCCTCGGTAACAATCACAACACTGTAACACTGCCCCGGTGGAGGGGCACACGTCTAGCCGCACGGGTACCTGGTAAATGTGTGTCTGTGTGAGAGGGCTGGCAGAGCTCAGAGGGCAACATTAGGCAGCTGTCCTTGCCTCCATCTCTGCCTCTCTGGGGCCGGGACTGCGAGCACATGCCACCACACCTGGCCTTTTTACGAGTCCTGGAAATCCAATTCAGGTTGCTATCCAGTGTACCATCTCCCCAGCCCTCGCGTGACCTGATTTGAAAGAACAGCGTACCACCCAAAGGCCTCTCCAGACCCCTCCTCGCAGCCTATCCCAGAGCAGGGAAGAACCAGCACTTTCCAGCCAGGTTACTGTTCTTTCCACTCTCCGTGCGGTTGCCCTCCCTCGCCCTCTCCTCTCCTGTATGCCACCCATGATTTCTCTTCGGCGCTGGCTAGTTTTATGGCTACTTGACACACACTAGATCACGTGGGAAGAGGGACTCTCAGGTGAGGGCATGCCTCCACAAGATTTGCCTGCATGGCGTTTCCTTAATTAGTGATTTCTGTGCGTGGTGCCATGCCTGGTGGTCCCAGGTGCTGAAAGAGAGAAAGCTAAGCCAGCCCTGAGGAGCAAGACAGCGAGCAGCACCCCTCCATGGCCTCTGCATCAGCTCCAGCCTCCCATTTCCTGCCCCAAATTTGATAAATTTTGACCTCCCTCAGTGATGGACCTGGCAAGGCAGCTGTAAGCAGAAATGAACCCTTTCCTCACGGAGTTGCTTTCGGTCGTGGTTACTTTAATCACAACAGTGGAAACCCTAACTAAGATGCCTTCCAGCTCAGCACTTGCAAATTGCCACTCCCTCTTAAACCTGATGTGCCTATCAAGTGCCAGGTACCTACCAGCCAAAGTCTCCAGCCTCAACATCCTTTTAAATCAGGCCTCAGTTTCCCTGGCTGTGCACAGAACTCAAGCGCTAAGGATAAAACTAGGTAGTCACAGTTAACAGTAATAGGGTCTAACCTGCAGCCATGTTCATTCGTAGTTTCACAAAGATTTGTTTTATTTTTTAATTATGTACTTGTGTGTGCTTGCATGTGCATTTGCATGTGAGTGAAGTGCTCACTGTGGCCAGCAGAAGGCGCTAGAGCCCCTGGAGCTGGAGTTAAGGCACTTGTAAGTTGCTCAGTATAGGTGCTGTAGGAGCACCTAACCACTGAGCCATCTCTCCAGCCCCCCGTGTTAGTCATTTCAAGTGTTTCCAAGTTTATTGTCATTTTATTAAACAGACTCATTAAAGCAAAATTTACCGTCTAGGCTATCCGCTGTTTGCCTCTTCAAATGGGTGGTCAGGAATCCCTTGCAGATGGACAAGCCCTGCCCGGCTGTCCAGCATTTTAATATTTCTGCTACTTGCTGGGCAGGCAGCAGTGACTGTTTTTAATTTATAAAGGAGGATTTATGGACTCTCGGATGACAACCGACAGCCAATCAATAAGGGCTGATAATAACAGCGTGTAATATCAAGGAACATTAGGTCTGAGGCAGGATTTGGGGAGAGAAGTGGGCAGTTAGAAACCTTATCATTTGAGAAAAAAGGTCATGGCCCTGGTAAGCAATAAAAATGCCTAAGCAAATAAAACCGCACCTGTGAACTGAGAGCCTCGTAAATCTCTGCACGAGGAAGAAGGCTTTGAGGCCAGGAGGGGAAACTGTGTCCCCCAGCCAGGAGCTGGGCTGCTGCAGGACCGGTGTGGCCATTGAGAAAGGGCCCGTTTATTACTGTTCAGGACAACAACTAGAATCTTCTGGAAAGCAGGGAGGAGCTCTTTCCCGGAACGGCTGAACTCTAAACCCCAGGCGCAGTCTGAGCCCGTGTTGTGGAGCACCTCCTGGCTTTCTGACACTTTGCTGATTATTTCTTTGGGGGTCGGGAGCTTTTATTGATCTTACATGGTTGGCTTGTATAATAAGGAAAAACAAAGCACAAACTTGTGAATTCTGTTCCCAATAATGCTATTGCATATTACTAAAGTAGAAGTGTGAACGGTTCTTTGCTTCGAAATGTGACCACTGGAGCCCAGTGACGGTTCTAGCCCTTGACCAAATCCACAGCTGCGGTGCATTTAGAAAAGTCTGAATCCCCAGACCCTCCAGAGACTCTGTATACGATGGATATGTGTATGTCCATAGACTCTTCTGTCCCCAGCTCCCAGAGAAACGAAGGCTGCCTGGACACCAAGCTTCTCCTCAGGAGCAATACTGAGGTTCAGGACAGGCAGGGAAATCAAACCCCATTGACTCTCTCTGGGTTAGATTTTCTCCTACAGTTCTTGGAATCTGAAGCTCCCCGAGAAATAAACACATATCTATGTTAAAC
This sequence comes from Meriones unguiculatus, assembly GCF_030254825.1. Taxonomy (NCBI): domain Eukaryota; kingdom Metazoa; phylum Chordata; class Mammalia; order Rodentia; family Muridae; genus Meriones; species Meriones unguiculatus. The sequence continues at coordinate 5,546,573 of NC_083362.1, read as the reverse complement.
CTTCTTCAAGGCTGACTGACTGGTTAGAATGCCTGTGGTTGTGGAGAGTTGGGACAAGTCCCAAGCCAAAACATCTTGGGTTCTCCTTAGCCCTTGATGTCGTCATTTCCAACCCAATCCTATGGGTGACCTAAAATCCTTAGGACTGACAGGTACATCCTTTTGGTATCTATGAAAACGACCCGTAGCTTCCACCAGCCCAGAGCCAGAGAAAGTCATCAGACAGTGTCTGAGGCCTGTGACGGCGACTTTCCCAGTTTGCTGTAAGCTTTCCACCAAGGCGTTCAAAACAAGGCATCTTGATTTGTGACTTCCTTCGCCCTGTGACAGTGGAACGGGTCCCTGGGGGCACTCTTTGTCTGTGATCACTCACATTCAGTGCCAAACTAAACAAGCGCTCACCCCCTTCCAGGTAAGACCTGTGTTTTTGTAGACAGTGCCCTAGAGAGCTGCACGTTCCAATCAGCCCCGGCCAACCCCAGCCCCCAGGGTCCCACAGGGTCCGTCACCCCCTGGTAGCTCACCTCCTTGTAGAGTATACTCGGTCACCGCCCTGCTGAAGACACCCAGGCCTGCCCCGTTGTAGGCTGCCACCTGGATCTCGTACTGCGTCCAGATGATGAGGTCGGTGACCAGGCAGTAGTTCACCTCTGGGCTGCTGATGTTCCTCTGCTGGTGTTCGCCGGGCAGGCCAGCCAGGCGGTACCTGTGGCAGAAAGAAGGCCTGAGCACAGGGACACCACCACAGTCAGTTGGGCTCACCTGGAAAGAAAGGCAGAGGTGAGCAGGTATGAACTGGGCTTTGAGCTCAGCCCCGACCACAGCTTGCCTTGGCCGATGGCTCCATCCATGCTCTAATCTCACGGTGACCTCGAGTGCCAGGGGAAGTGGAACAGGCTTTCAGCTCTGCATGGTCCTGGGAAAGCTCTGCTGGTTTTGTCGCTGTTGCTTTGAGATGAAGTCTTGCCACTGTAGCCCAGATGCCCTCACGCTTGCTTACCTTGTAGCCCAGGCTAGCTTCTGCCTTGCAGGCATCTTCACGCCTCAGCCTCCCACGTGCTGGGACTGGGACTGCAAGTGTATACCACTCCTCCACCCAGCCCGTTTTCCTTCTGAGAAAATGTAATAGAAATGCTCCCCCAAAGGGGAGGCTGGCCAAAGCCACGCTCAAAACCTACGCTGTTGGTTTAGGCTTATAGGCTTATGCTGTCCCAGCTGCTACAGGGAGGGTATGGAGAGACAGGAGGCTGTTGGAACCCAAATGATGGCTCCCTCCCTGCCTCTCTCTGCTCTGTCTTCCTCTTTCCTTCCTTCCTTCTGAGACAGGGTCTTGCTATGCAGTCCTGGCTTGACTTGGATTCACGATCCCCCCTGCTTCAGCTTCCTGAATACCTGAATTACACAGATGTGTATCATCATGCTCTAAACATTCTGCATTTCAGGTATAAACTGCCAAGCGTATGCAGTGGTTATGAGTCAAGATTTCGGAGCTGATCTCCTGGAGAACAGGGGTGAGAGAAAGGCTGCCTCTTCAGACTGCGTCTCTGGAGGAAGTCAGGAAGCCAGTGGTCTGTGTGCTCAGGGCCTTTCTCCAAGTGCCCTGTTCTGTTTCTATTTAAGAACAGTCTAGATTTGTCCAGAGATAGCCCAGACCTACTGTAAGTGGCTTTGAAAAGGTGTTAAGACTTCTAATGGGCTAGCCCATGACAAATTGCTTTTTTGTGGGGGGGGAGGGGCAGGGGAGCTTTGTGAGTTCTTGGGTAATGTGCCCTTCGGTGCCCTGAAGCAGAAATTTAAAGTTGTACTTATTAACAAGATGCTTACACAAGCCAGCTCTTAAAAAAGTAGGGGGGAAAGCTTTTGTACCGTAGAAAGGCCTTTTCCCGCATTATTTTGATTAGTAACTGTTTTTTCCATGATTCCGTTTATAGAAGTTAATGTACTGAAGTGGCTCAGCTAATTCACAGAGCTTTTCTGGATCAGTTCCCCTGGGTAAAATGAGAGACTTGTACAGTCATCCTGCGGCTCCTCAAAGCGTCCGATTTATAGCCCAGAAGTTGTTCTTGCCTCTGTGAGATGCAGCTTTGCGTGACACCCGGAGAGAGGAAATGATAGACAAGGCGTTCTCAAACAGAGAGGCAGCCGTAAATCCACTAACTTCTTAGAGCACGCTGGAGTCACCGGGGTCTGACGGAGCGGAGGGAAGGGACACACTTGGGATAGAAACTCTCAGACCAGCAAGGTCGCCAAGACCTGGAAAGGCAGGTGTTTCTATGTACTCTGACTTCCCAAAGAGATATGTAAATGGAAGCTCCGGGAAGGACCTGTTGAGCCCTTCCAGCTGAGTGACTGACTGGAATGTCAGTGGCTGCAGGGAGGTTGCAGGTCCAAAGTCTAATTAAAATGCATCTTTGCTGTCTTCCACTGATAGCCATTCCTTGCCTACCCCTGCGTCTGCTTTACCATGCTTGTGACTAGCAAGGATGAAATGAACTAACTTAGCAGATCAGCGGCTTCCAGCGACCACAAGGCCAAGAGTGCCGTAGCTAGCGTCTGAGGTCTGTAGCCCTGAGACTCCCCACTTTGCCCACTCACCTGACACTTTTTTGCCAATGTATGTGAAAAGTGGCCTGATTTATGACTTCCTTCCTTTAACCGCAAAACTTCAAGGAACCGTAATCATGTTAACACATAAAAGTTGAGGTGACCTAAATCTGGGTCCCTGGGCTATGATCACTTATATTTGGTTCCAGAATAAGATCTCTTACCCATCTGAGGTGGAGCTGTGTTTGATGCCCACCTGGTGGGTGGACTGGAGAAGTCTGACCGAACCAGTAGATTCATCATTGATGCCAGAGTCCGCAGGAAGCAGGCAGCTCCCACTGGGGAAGGTGGGTCACTACCGTGGAACCTCTCAAGTGTTTACTTTGTGCCTGGTGCATTCCTGCTCTCTGAGCGTCATGGCCTCTGTAGATAGACCAGCTGTTCCCGCCCGGAAGCCTTCTACTCTGACTCTCTGTCTTACCACAAGCCCAGAAATAACAGAGCTACATGACTATGTACTGAGCCCTTGGAAAGCATAAGCCAAAATAAAGCCCTCAGAGGCAGGCAAGAAATACAGGGGAGAGCGAGAGGATGTGAGAAAGGAAGGATGCCCCTCATCCTGGGATCCTATTTCCGTTACCTGATGACCATGAATCTAGAAACATTAGCAGCTGAAGCCCAAGGTGCCTAGATCTCAGACAAGGGTTAAGTCAGCAAGCTGAGGGTGTGGCTCCTGACAGAAAGCTTGCTAGAGCCTGGCTCCACCCCAGCACCTGGCAAACTGGATAAAGGGGTGCTTGGTTGTAATCCTAGCCCTTGGAAGGTAGAAGTGGGAAGATCAGAAGATCAAGGTCATCCTTGGCTACATAAGGAGTTGGAAGCTAGCCTGGGCCACATGAGCTCTGGCCTCAAAACCAGCTGACCAAACAAAACAGGAAACAACAAAAGACAACTGTGCTTACTGGGGTCAAAATGCTTGCAAGCCCTGGATTTACTGCGTTAGGCCTCCACAAAATCCACCTAGGACTGAAGTAACAAGAGGAAACGCTTTCCTTGAAACCAAGGCCTTGCACATCTTTAAATCTTTAAACCTTAATGCATCCTATACGATATATGACCCACTGATCCTCAGGAATATGTGTCTCCACCGTAAGGACATCTCCCTGCCACCCTCTCAAGAGCGCTGCACTCTCGCCAGGATGGGATGGCTGTCCTTCCCTATACGGCTCTGTCTAAGTACCCCTCCCCCACTCTAAGGTACGGGTGAGGAGCTGTTCAATTATTATTGTTGTTATTTGTATGTGTGGTATAGATGTGTTCATATGTGTGTCTCTGTGTGTGTGCATGTGTGTGTGTTAGCTGTGTACAAATGCATGTGGAAGCCAGAGGTTAACACCAGCCTTCCTCTCTCTTTCACAGGAGTCTCTCACTAAACCGGAAGTTCACCCATTTGGCTAGGCTGGCTGGTAAAGGAACTTCAGAGACCCCCCTGTCTCGTTCCTACCCCCAGGCCCAGCTCTGGGGCAACTGACACATGCCACCATGCCCAGCTTTTACTGTGGGTGCTCGGGATTCACAGTCAGCCCCTCATGCTTGCGAGCCACCCTCTCCCCCACTGAGCCACCTCTCCAGACCCCGAGTAGATGCTTCTTCATAGCTTTCTAGGAGAAATTGCAACACAACCCTTGAAGAGGGCTGGCTCCAGGGGGCCCTTCACTATCAGCCCAGTTTCCAAGGAAAAGCTACGAAATGAGCATTGGGGGACACAAGCCAAGGTCCTTGTTCAGAGCACAGAGCCTGTCCCAGCTGCACACACAGTCTTCTCAGCCACTCAGTGAACTGTGGGATTCACTCCTTGAAAATAGAACAGGCAGGGAGGTCTACTCTGGCCCCGGCTCTGATGCCCTGGCGATGCACCCTGGATGCCCGAGAAGGTCAAGGTGAGGGAGGAGATGGCAGAGCAGCCTCCTTCCTCCTTTCCAGGAGGCTCTGTTACCCTGGAGACCGGCTCAGCCAGAGCAGATGAGTTTTTATCCCGAAATAAACAGAACTTTTTTTCCCTCCTTTTTCTCTTTAAGGACATAACCCTGAGCACCTCTCAGAGAAACATGCCGCCTATTATTATAAATATTTTATCGCTGCGCGAGCATCCTAACTACCTCTTATGGTGTGAGCCACCAAGGTGATTTATTTTCCATTTGCTCCCATGCGTTGTGTGTTGGATCGGACATGGAGCCTGTGCCCTGGAGGGTTCTCGCTTGCAAACAACGATCTGCAAGCTGGAGCCTTGCTCAGAGAGGTTTGCAGGTGAGCACGCCTTAGATGGGTCTTTAATTTCCACACACTTTGATATCTAAGGAAGGCCTGGGGCGGTGTGCCCTCATTTTGGGGGGCTTTCTTGGATTTAAGCTGTCGACATCACAGATGCCCTCTCCACCCCTCCACTCTGAAAGCACTGTCACCAAGAATCCTTTAAGGACAGTAATCCCACAAAGAGAGAGATGCGCAGTCCACCGTGAGGCCTCATAACATCAGGCAGTTTTATTATTAGGCTCTGCGCCCCGAGCGTGTTCAGTGGGACAAACATCACAGCCCCTACTTGACAGGCTCAGCCTCGGGAAGCTTCCTTCTGCTGCTGAGAATGCCAGTGGTTTCGGGGAGGGCGAGCTAATTATTTTCATTAGTTGACGGGTGTGGACATGAGGGAAGGCTGATGTTGAAGGAAAACACATCCGTGAGCCACAAGAACCCTTCCTGTGAGGTAGCAGGAGGATGGGTAGGAAGGTTGGGCCACTGGCAACTGCCACCAGCTGGGACAGAGCCCGGGGCCACTGCTGCCAGATGACATGACGGTATCATTCTGACCTTTTGTAAATGGAGGGTGACAGCTGGGGGCAGAGATGGGGAGACCGTGGGCATTGACTTCCTAGTGGTCATTTAAGCCCCATTAGACAGACAAGGCTGGGCAGCTGGTTAACAGAGAAGCATGGGCTGGCTGGAGGGAACCTTGGGAACAGCGGGGCTGGGATCTGTAGCTCTGGCTCACTCAGAGCAGGGGCTCTGGGTAAAGGCGACTTCTCCCCGGCAACCTTCTCTCTCAAGGTTGTCTCACTGTATGGTTAACTGAGCAGTGGGGAACTGAAGCCATACGTCCTTCAGAGACGCAGCAAATGGCGCTAAAGGACCGACATTTTCAAGCTGGGGGTGGTGACACACTCCTGTCATTCCAGCACGTGGGAGGTGGAAACAAGAGGTCAGGTGTTGAAGGCCATCCTTGGCTACACTGTGAGTTGAAGGCCAACCTGGGCTACATGAGACTTTGATACAGAAAAATACATAAAATAGAATCAGAGAGATGGTGCCCGGTAACAGTGTTCCCTGCAAGGCCGATGATTTTGTGCATCCCTGGGAAGCACACAGTGAAGACGGCGACTGACTGGTGTGATACACGACAGAGTGACGGAAATGCAAGGAAACCACAGCTGATAATCAAAGGGAGGAAAGAAGGCAGGCTCAGCGGGGACCTTGTCCCTGAGGGTTAGAAGAAGTCCACATCTCTCAGAAATACCTTTGGAACTTCTCTCCTGTTGTGACCCTTCCGTACAGTTTCCTCATTTACGGTGACCCCAACTATAAAATTATTTTCGTTGCTCCTTCACAGCTGTAATTTTGCTACAATAGGAATCATAATGCAAACCTCTGTTTTCCGATGGTCTCAGGTGACCCCTGTAGAAGGGTCATTCAACACCCCAGAGGGGTCAGGACCCACAGGAAAGTAGCACTGCTTTAGAGGCATTTGTGATGGTGGATGCCACCTGTAAGGACAGCAGCGCTGGGTCCAAGAGTATCTTCAGCTACATTAATGAGTTCTAGGCCAGCCTGGGCTATAGCAGACCTTTCTCAAGCAGAAATGCAGAAAAAAAAGGAAGCAGCACATTCACAGCTGTCATCCTAGGAAGCCAACTCTGCCCAGTGAAGGCTTCTTTTTGTTAATCAAGCACGCCCGACCCCAGGCCCAGTGTGAGCCAGGGGAGGCGTTTGGAGGGGAAAACGATGAACGGATTCCTGCCTCAGAGAGGCTGACAGAAGTCACAAATGGCAGTGCAAACTCTGAGAGGAGAGGTAACGATTACCCTTAATCCAAATTGATCTTTTCTTCCTTTAATTTGTCTCAACAAAAAACCTCATAGTGACGACATTCATTTTTGACATTAGTGGTGTAATTTTGACATTAGCGGTGGTTTGGGCAAAGGAGGGTCATCTCTCAGACATGCTCTCAGTACACTCAGAAGCCCAACAAGCCTGCTAAGGCTTGGCTAGAACCTGCCCTCCCCTTGGCTCACACACATGTTCATCCATCCTGTCTTATATTTAAAAAATATTGCTTTCATTCCCAATACCTAAACATTGCCAAGTTGTGAGTATATATATATACACACACACATATGTGTGTATACATATATGTAGATATATCTACACACATATGTATATATACATACACACATATACACACACATACACACACATATATGTACATAAATTTCTTTGGGGGCTGGAGAGATGGCTCCGCAGTTAGAGCTCCTGCTGCAGACCTGAGTTCAGTTCCCGGCTCTCTAGGGCAGCAGCTCTCAATCTGTGGATTGTCACCCCTTTGGGGGTTGAACAGTCTTTCCCAGGGGTCACCTAAGACCATTGGGAAACACAGGGGTTTACATTAGGATTCATAGCAGTAGCAAAATTTCAGTTATGAAGTAGCAACAGAAAGAATGTTATGTCTGGGGTCACCACAGCATGAGGAACTGTGTGAAGTGGCTGCAGCGTTAGGAACCACCAACCCTGAGGTGTCACGGAAGCCAGAGGCCTCAACCAGACCAGTGAACCGCTGCGATAAACATCTGGAAATGGAGATGCATGGACGGCGGGCATAGTGTGGAACACTGCGACGCTCTACGGCTTCCATGACAAGATGCTGTCTTTGCTATGTTTCATTTTTGTCTATTTTTGTTTGCTTGTGGGTTTCTATTTTGGGGGGAGGTTGCAAGGGCAGAGGGATATGAGGCGATTAGGGTGCATGATGTGAAACTCTCAAAGAATAAATAGAAAAGTGTTTTTTTTTTTTTTTTAAAGATTGAGAATCACTGCTGTAGTGAATTTGAACACTCTCTTCTGGCCTCCTTAGGTAAACACTTAGGTAAACATACCACACAAATATACACACAATCTAATTTTTTTCTTTGATATGTCAGAAGGTCTGGCAAAATAGAGTAGCAGGCTAGCATAGTAACTGTTGGTTAGTAACTACATCTAATTAATTAGTATTAGGTAAGTGACTGTGCTTCTGAATGTAGACATCTGGTGAGGAAGGCTTCCCAATGAAGAGCCTATTTGCTATTTTTCCCATCATGCCCCCTGCTACATTGGCTCGTGCAACCTCTGACGTTAGTCTGTGTAGCCTCTGAAGGTGGCCACACCCAGGAGTGCTCCACAGAGGTGCTCATTAGCTGTAAACTCTGCTTTGCTGCAGTCTGCAATCCTCCCTAGAGTCTGTCTCTTGACCTGGGACCCCAAAGTACTGACTGGCTTCTACTAACAGTGAACGGACGGCCTGGAGGCTTGTCCGAGGCACTTGCCTGAGGATGTAGCCCCGCAGGACCCCGTTGTGCTCCGTCTCAGGTGGTGGTTGCCACTGCACCATGATGGACTGGTTAGTCCTCCCACTGGCCACGATGTTCTTTGGGGGAGCACTTGGTGGTTCTTCAGGTAACATCAACCTAAAGGTGAAATATATCAGAGAGAGAGGTAAGGGCCAGCGTCACAGCCCAGCCTGAAGCCTTGCTGAGGAGAAAACAAGCCCAAAGCACACAGCTGACCCCACTGGGGCTGTGTGTGCCAAAGGTGTGACAGTCAACATGCCAGCAACTCAGCCAGGAGGCATCGGCAGATGTGTGGCCGACAGAGGGCTTGTCTAGTGCTATGGTTGGCTCTGTCAACTTGACCAAACAGTCTGAATGAGGAGTTATCTACGTTAGGCTGGTCGGTGGGCACGTCTGTGGGGATTGTCTTTTAAGCCGACTGACACGAGAAGATCCATCCCACCGTGGGTGGTGTCATTCCCTAGGCAGGAGGCCTGATCTGTAGAACAGCACAGGCATCTAGCTGAGCACAAGCGAGCAGGCACGTGTGTGTCCGTTTCCCTCTGTTTGTGACTGTGGATGTGATATTGACTCGCTGCTGGAGTTCCTGTCTTGACTTCTCTGCTATGGCCAACAGTAATCTGGAACTGGAAAGCTGAAATAAACCCTTCCTCCCCTAAGTTGCTCTTATCAGGGTATTTTATCACAGCCGCAGAAACACTGGGACCACAGGAAGCTCTGCTTCGTGTTGCGTCCCTGGCACTGTGTACTTTGGGCATGGTGGGCGCATCTGAAGTCTCAGCACTGTGTTGGTAGAGGGGGACCATCCTTGACTACAAAGCGAATTCCAGGCCAGCCTGGACTATGAGAGTCCCTATCCCTGAAAAGAAGGCTGTGCCGTCAGGAGTGACCCGAGAAGGCACAGAGCATCATGGGAAACACTTAAGGAAGTACAGCTAGCTAAATACGTGCCAGTGTTTACGCTGCTCCGGTTGCAGCCAGAACCCCTAGGGCTGGTTGCTTATCCCTGTGTCTCCTGTTGGGGCCCGCACCTCCCTCTCGGCTGGAGGCGGAGGGTGGGCTCGCTTACCTGCTGGTCTCTGTGCTGTACTGGCCCTTGCCCACCTGGTTCACAGCGCACACTCTGAACTGATAGGTCCGGGCTGGCGTCAGGCCACTCACAGTGACGCTTGTCATCTCCGGGCCGACATTTGACAGATGCACCTTCCATGGAGAGTCTACAAGAACCAGCAGAGCAAGGTCAGACACGTGAGCGAGCATCATCGCAGTAACAAGTAGGACGTTTGCTTCCCCACACAGCACCAGGGTTGGCGGTGGCTCGCCCACCTCATGAATGTGCAAACCGAGTCGCTCATCTGTGTGGCTAGCAACTACTGCACTGGCATGGCATTCAGGAGCCCCGCCACAGACCCAGGGGAGAGCCTCTTGTTTTCCCTTTGCCCACTCCAGGGAAAGTGGGCAGAAAGACCCTTCTGTTGGTCCTCACTGAGAAGGTGTATGTGTCTTTCTTCCTTCTTTCCTTCCTTCCTTCCTTCCTTCCTTCCTTCCTTCCTTCCTTCCTTCCTTCCTTCCTTCCTTCCTTCCTTCCTTCCTGTGTATGCGTTCCTACGTATACAGGTGAGGTTGTACATGCATGTGTATGGTCATGCATGGAGAGGCCAGGGGTCAACCTTGGGGGTTATTTTTCCCTTGAGACATGCTCTCTCACTAGTGTGGAACTCACTGATTTGGCCAGGCTGGCTGCCCAACAAGTTCCAGGCAGCTCCTGTTTCTGCCTCCCAGCACTAGGTTTACACACCTGTACCCTCACACCATGTCTACATAGGTTCTGGGAAATTAAATTTGGGTCCTCAATACTTAACTGACGGAGCCATTCCCTCAGCCAAGGTATAAAAAAAAAAAAAAAAGTTTTTTTTCCTTCAGCCTGCATACAGATGGCACTTCAAGACAAGGAAGAAAAAAAAAATCCCAATTCCTGGGATCAGTACAAGATGGGAAAAGTTGTCTGTCAGCTCACCACCAGGCAGGTGGAAGATTCGCCTCCAGGAAAAGGGTCTCCACCCCTCAGGGAATGATAAATAAGCCCTATGTTCATTAACACTCTAATAGGAGATGATAAATACTGATGAGCTAGACATTTTGCAAGCCCTCTGTAGTGTGGCCTCCTTCTGCCACACCCCTGAGCTGCCACAGCCCTGAGCTGTGCTGACTGAAGAGAGACATGGCAGGATCCACAGCGAGCACGGTGTGTCTTTTGGAAGCCGCTTTTCTGCGGGGTGGAAAGATGCCTCTGTCAGCAAAATGAGCTGTTGCCAGCAAGGAAGCCTTGGGAAGGTCTGGTAGGACTGAGGCCATTGCACGATTTTCCGGGGAGTTTAAACACGCCTCTCAGCCCGGCCATGGGTGACTTGGCTGTGAGCCTGAGCGTCTGCTGTGGGCTCCCACGCTGAACACACAGGTGCCTGCAGGCTCTCCCGGGACCCAGCTACCCTCCTTGTCCGTCTGAGACGGTGCTACTAGCAACCTCCCTTTTGCCCACACTAAAGATGGTCAGAGAGAGATGATGTGCGCTTCCCAGTGAGCCAGGCTCTTCTCAGGCTGTGGGCAGCACACCGCGAACACCGCCCATGAAAATCGTGAAAATCACAGCGGTGTCCGCAGAAAGCGGCTGGCTAACTTGGGGGTCACGGCATGCAATAGGGGTTCATGGGAAAGGTGCCTGCCACTCCAGCTCCTTACAGGTCACTGCAAAGTGATCTCTTTGCTCCAAAATAGAATCTAGGCTCCCCACAGGCAACAAAAGAGATGCTTCTCCCCAAGTCAGAATTTGTTAGCTGGATTCCTCCACACAGAAAGTGAGCAAGGAACATGGGCCAGTTGGGCTGCAAAGACGGGATTTTTTTGTTTGTCTTAAATTGTTGTACATAAAGCAGCTTCCGAGCATAGCTTTCTGGAAATACAGTTTTCACCACCGGCTGGGCCGAGTTGTTCCTGGCTTTTGATTTTTGGTGATTTGTGTAATTTAGCTGTTGACAAAGATCGCTTTCTGTTTCATTTAGAAGCACAGTGTTGGGCTTGATGGGACAGAGGACTTGCTCTATCAACAAGAAGACTTGAGTTTGAATCCCTGGTACCCAGGGGCATGGCTGTGTGTTCCTGAAACCCCAGCTCTGGGGCGCTGACAGGCAGATCCTGAAAGCTTGCTGGCCAGCCTGACCGAAAAGGCGAGCTTCAGCTCAATGACAGACCCTGTCCTGAGGCAATGAGGTAGAGAGGGAGAAGACGCCTGGTGCTGTGCTCTCCTCATGCATGCGCATGGGCATCCTAACATGCATGAACCACACACTCACATGACCGCACACACGAAGCCCCACAGAATGTAAGCCCTTAATTAGCTGTAGAAAAGCCTAGCCCTCTGAGCCTTTGTCACTGTCCTATAGCCCAGAGTTTCTCAGCAGATTCCAGCACAAGAGCCCCCGACAATGCAGAGGGTCAGCGAACTGCCCCTGACACTGTGGATCTGGGCCTCCTGTTGCCAAGGCTAACAGTTACACAATTAGCTTCATCCTCAACACAGCTGGTGTGAGATAGGAAGAACCTAAAAACTGACACTCGCTGTGACCTCTTCCGCTTGGAGCTGTTCAGTTTCCTTTGAACTTCTGTACAACCGAGAGACCGTCAAACCACAAGGACATGTCACCTCACATCTTTCAGGAAAGTGGCCATCAAGCAAACAAACAGGAAATAACAGGGATCACGCACCGTGCCACCTACTTCCTTTGAGAGCCCTGGAGGCATGGCTCTCGGGCAGCTTATCCCAACCTACTCTTCCTCTGGACTTCTGTCTGCTAGTAAGCAGCTTCTGTGCTTAGACAGCCTGAGCGAGCCAGCGTCATTGCAGGGAGGTACAACACTAGAAGGTGCCAGTTGGTTGACTAAGACTTGATCAGAGCCAGAGAAGGGCAGAGAAGGCTTAGGACAGGAAGTTGCCTGCTGGGGCTTCAATCTGCTGTGTCTCCCTCAAACCCCATGTTGAGGCTGGGTAGCTAGTTGTTAATAGTAAGCTTGGCAGAACCTAGAATCATCTGTGAGACGGCCTCTGAGTGTGCATTGGGGATTATCTTGATTATATTCACGGAGGTGGCAAGACCTGCCCACTGTAGGTGGCACCATCCCCTAGTTGGGATCCTTGACTGAATAAGTGAAGAAAGGGCTGAGCAGCAGCAGCATGGAGTCACTATTCTCTGCTTCCCAACTGTGGATGACATGTGACCAGCTGCTTCCAGTTCCTGTCATCTTGACTTCCCTGCCATGATGGATTGGGCACTTGAACTGTGAGCCAGAACAAACCATTTCTTCCTTGGGTTGCTTTTGTTGGGGTATTTCTTAGAGCAACAAGAAAGAGATTAGGATGCCAGGGCATGCTGTTGGAAGGGAGGGCTTTGGGGAGGCACGGGGGCCTTCAAGTGGAAAGAGTGGGAAGAGTGGGGCTGGGGACTCGTTTACACTTGTGGAACCCCGAGTTTAATCCTCAGTACACAAACAAATGAAAACAAAACAACGATCAAGCAAACACAAAGAAGGATTAGTGCCTTTCTTGCAGGAGCGAGCTTTCTCCGCTGTACAATGGACTGGTTTCTAAGCGTTCTGGAAGCTCTCCTTGGCTGCCTCACAGTACCTGCCTTCCTTTCCACCTCTCTACTGTGTTGTGACATCTTTACACATACCCAGCCCCAGGTATTCTGCTACAGCAACACCAATCTACCCAGAGACACTGCTGCCCCTGGATCGTGCCTCCCGGTCTCTGCCCAGCGCAGCTTTGGGCCATGGTTTCCTTTCAGAGCAGGAACAGCTCCAAGCGCCCACATCCCGAGGCCCAGCACCTGCCGCCTGGTTTGATCTGATGATGCTGGTCTGTTCAGTGCTCCAGTTGCACTTATTGATCATTTCTTTCTTTGTTTATTTATTCTTTTTCATCTCTACTAGCTAACAAGAGATCTTGAAGGTAGAGAAATTAAACTGCAAAACTGACCAAAATAAGCCCAATCCATCTCACAGGCACCCTAATTTCTATCCCTCCCCCCTCAAAAAAAAAGTAATTTGGAAAGGATCTGCTCGTTCACAAGCTCTGGAGCTGGGAACTTCCGAGGGCTGGAGACACGTAAACAGCATGGCGCATCTGGACATGCCAACAGGAAAAAGATTCTCTCCACATCGAGGCCTCACAGGACTCTTACCGAGGTTCCTCCAAGGGGCTGGAGAGCCTGGGTTGCATCTGACGAGGACTGACACACATGCCCCCGTTCCCTCCGTCCTCCCCTCAAGTGCTCCTCCTGTGTCTGGTCTGGGGGCCGTCACTCTGACAGGCTGAGAATCTCAGTGGCTCTGTTCTGTGTGTGAACTCAGATGACGGCTGTTATTTATTTTTCTTTGTGTGTGTGTGGTGTACAGAGATGTCTTTGTGGGCCTTTTACATGTGCATGGGGTGGGTACATGTGTATGAGCATGCCTGTTTAGGCCGGAGAGCAATGTCAGATGTCTTCACCGTTCCTGGGTGCTTGTGTGTGCGCATTGGTTCTTGCTTTCTTGCTTTCTTGAGTGTGTGTGTGGTGTGTGTGATATACATGAGTGCATGTTTGTGTACAGGTGTGTTAGCTGGCCTTGAACTCAGAGAGTAGCCAAAGAGGAACTTTAACATCTGACTCTTCTGCCTCAACCTCCCAAGTGCCTGGAATGCTAGGCAGGCAACTGACTACATCTCAGCTCTCAAAGGCTGCAGGATCCAACACACCCACACCGTTCCCATTTTCCCAATTAATGTCACCAAAGAAAGGAAAACGTTTTCGGAGGAGAAATTTTTTCTTATTGCCAGAAAGGTCGTGATGGCTGTGAATTCCTGATGCTAGCACAATGGTGCGCAGCCTGGAAGATCTTATGCAGCTGTGGGAACCTTCTCCAGGACAGGTGGAGCTGCGGCCTCACAGGCTTGTTTTGTGTGTGTGTGTGTGGGGGGTCGCTATCCATGCCGGTGGGTCCACCTCCGAGTCACCAGGTGTGAAGCACTAGGCCATGTGTGCCTGTAGTGGGAAGGCTTCCCCACACCTGTGCACACATGCACAGAGTCACCAGCTTGCACACACACAAGTAATAGATGCTCAAATGCATAGATGGGATGTGACGCAAACCCAGCCTCCGGGGACTAAAAGAAGATGCAGGGATGGATTCAGCAACATTGTGACCCGAATCCAGGCACTGAACTCCCTCAGGAGAGAGACCATGGCCCCTGGTAGGGCAAGACAGGGAGGATGGCAGGGGATCTGTTGATTGGGAGACATTAAAAGATGAAACAGTGGGGCTGGGTTGATGGTTAGAGGGCAAGAACATTTGCTGTGCATGAAGAATTGAGTTTGGATCTGCAGTGCACAGCTAAAAATTGAAGCTCCATCACGGGGGAGGGGAGAGACAGGAGGGTTGGTAGAGCCCACTGGTCAGCAAGCCGAGCTGAATCAGTGAGCCCCAGATGCAGAGAGACCATGCCTCAAACACTAAGGTGGAGAGGGATGGAAGAAGACACGTGACCTTGACCTTGGCCTCCACCGGCATATGCACACCCACACACCTCCACTCAAACATGTGCATGCCCCATCACAAACAGAAGACCAATCCAGTCCCCCATGATACTGAGTTTGGTGGCATAATTAGAGTACACTGATTATTTTCCAGGTTTAATGTCTCTGCCTGGATGCAAGTGTCTGCACTCTGAAGCTCATGAAACGGCAGAGCATGTTAATGCTAACAGCTCCTCACCCGCTGGGGGTATCCGGCCTCACTGGCATGAGCGGTGGCTGCAGCCAAGCCAGCGGCTCCGCAGTCCTCACAGAGCGCTAGCCCTCCTCAGCAAACCCACATGCCTCTTTGTTGCCCAGCCGCAGCAACTAAGAAAGTGACTGAGAGGCCAAGATGCTGAGCCACTCTCCTGTGCCCACGAAGACCCCAGCTGTGTCTCAGGGGAGACCCCTCCCCTCGTGCCGGGCTGTCCTTGTGGGGTTGCTTTGTGAACACAGATGCTGCAGTCCTTGGGAGCACGTTGCACGCTCAGGACCGGTGCAGCTGAGAGCCGGACTCCGGCTCAGCTAAGCTAAGGTTGCCAGAGCACAAAAGGCCCATCGACGGGAGATGCCCAGCCAGAAAAGGGCTTGCCTGGCAAGCATGTGGACTGGAGTTCAGCCTCCAGAACCCACTCTCTTTGCTTGCTTGTTTTTCAGAGCTGGGCATGGTGGCTTGCATTTGTAATCTCTGTGCTGGGAAGATGAGAGAGGAAATTACGTGCGTTCAATGGCCAGCCAGCCAAGGCCAATGGGTGGGCTCTAGGTTTCATGAGAGACCTTGTCTCAGAAAAACAAGGTGGGTGGGGATTGAGAACAATATTCACAGTTGTATGTCCTTTTGCCCCTACATACATGAACAGGTTCTCACACACATGAACATACACACACACACACACACACACACACACACACACACACACACACAGAGTCTATCAAACAATGCTGGTGTAAGTCAAGCTGACAGCGACAGCCCTTGACATGATCTGAGGAGAAGGCGATTCTCCCACATGGGCTAGCCACAAGAGAAGCATCAGGCAAACTCCAACTGAGCAGCCTTCTTAAAACTGTCAGCACGCCTCAAAGCTACCAAGGTCATCACAAACGAGGGGCTTCTGAGAAACTGTCCTGCCACATGAGCCCAAGGAGCATGATGACTGTACATCCCGAGGGAAAACATGGCAGCTGAAGCCAGCATGGGCTCCCCAGCCCCGGCCAACACAGCGCACCAACAGGAGTGTCAGAGATAGGGAGCCTCAGGGTGGGGGTGCGCAGGATAATCCTACTGAAAAACATAGCACACTTAGTGAAAGAAAAACAATTAAAATGGAGGATTTGCTGGCAAGCGGATGGTCTGGAGTGAAGCACGAGAGGACACTTACAAAGGACTGAGTAGCGTCTGCAGCGAGGGATTCTGCTGTTCTGTCAGAGAAGGTCTATCAAGGAGGTGAGGGGACAGCTTGGTACACAGAGTTTCCCTTGCAAGGAGGAACACCTGAGTGCAATTCCTGACCCTGCATAACAAGGTAACACAATGGCGACCAGAGGAGCCCTGAGACTTTCTGGCCACGAGTCCAGCCTACTTTGTGAACTCCAGGACAAAGTTTTGTTCTAGACTGCTTGTAAAATGAAATAATGGATGGTGCCTGAGGAAAGACACGCAAGGATGACCTTTGGCCTCTACACACAAGTACAGCGGAACCTGCTCACACAAACACATGTGCACACACATAAGCCAACAAAAGCGAGTAGAGGGTCATGGTGCTTAGAGCTTCCCAGCAGGCAGGTACGTGGTCACTCTCTTCCCCACAAGGGCAGAAAGCCAGCGCATGCTAGTCCACCTCTGAGTCCCTGCAACGGCCATCAATACTTGTGACAGGTGCTTTCTCCTGGGCCGTGATTTAAAAGGGGAGCTATTGGTTTAAGGCTCCATATGCAAAATCCCACAGTGAGCTACCTGGGAAGCCCTTCCTAACAGCAACAAAGGCTGTGAGGGAGTTTCAAAGACAGCACCGGAACGCTCTGAAGCACGAGAACAAAGCCTCTGCGTACAGGCGAGCAAAACAGCACAGAGCCCATCGGCTTTTAAGGACATAATAGCAAACGTGCGGGAAGATGTTTAACACACTGTGCGGTGACAGGGCAGCGCAAATGAGCTCACGGGGTGCAGTGCGTGAGGCAGCGGGCTCTGTGCATGAAGAGACACCTATGCGTTAAGAGAAAGAGCAAACCCGTGTCTCAGGGTCTCTTTGTGTTAGAAGAGCCCTGGCTTTCCAGTGATGCCAGCCAGCAGGCTCAAAGAGTGTTCTGGAAGCCAGCCTTGGACCAGAAGCTGACACCAAGCCCCACTTCAGGGAGTTGAAGGGCTCTGGGAGATGGCTCAGTGGGAAAAGTCCTTGCTGTAGAAGCGTGAGGACCTGTGTTCAAATCTCAGCAGCCTTGTGAACCCGGGCACAGTGGTGTCTATCTGTACCCTGAGACAGGTGGACCACAGGGCTCTGAGTTCAGTAAGACCCAGCTTCCAAACTCAAGTGGAGAGCAATAGAGGAAGATTCCTGGTGCCGACCTCTATCCTCCACACCCCACACGCATGCGCACACACATGCACACACAAAGGTAGGCTGGGGTGTAGTACAGTTGGTGGAGTGATTGCCTGTCAAATGCAGAGTCCTGGGTTCCAACCCTTGCACTGCATAAACTTGGAGTAGGCCTGTCAACCCAACATTGAAAAGGTGGAGGCAGGAGGATCAGGAGTTCAAGGTCATCCTCAGCCTTTGGAGGGCAGGGGAGACGGAGGCTAGACAGACAGACAGACAGATAGATAGATAGATAGAAAGGCCACTGTAGAATATTCTACCCTTGCCGTCATTACCAGAACCCCAGGACAGACTCACACGCAGCTGTTGCTCAAGGCCAGCACTGGTGCTCTGCCCAGATCTATGCTCCTCAGAAGCCTCCTGCTTCCCGAGGACCAGGCCATTCCTGGTTCCCTCTCCTGGGGAAGTGTGTCAGCAACTGAGGGACAGGTGACTGTCCACACCACCCTCCCCAGATCCATCCCGGAGCCTCACACTCTTTTCTCTATGCTCCTGCCAAGTTCTGCTGCTTAAAAGCTTGTTTCCCATCTCTGTGTGGGTTGTGCCTGGCATTCTGGGCTCCCTCGGCACTCCCCATGGGTCTCTCCTTTCCATGTGGAAGGGAAGTCATGGGGCTGCCAGCAACAGTTGGTTGTGGTGGAGGCAGATAAGCCGTCTTTTTTGTATGTCTGCTAACATTTCTCTAGCGGCAATCAATATGTGTTACACTGGACTTAAAATATATATTGCTATATAGAAAATGTCTTTTTTTTAAAAAAAGTAGTCCATTTAATCCTTGCCTTTGGCTTCTCCTGGCCTGAAGAACCTTCTGCTCTTATAAATACGTATGCTGGGCATGTCAGGGGCTCCACAATACTTCTTGCATCCAGGTTTCTACATCCTGGTGCACCTATGAAGGCGGCATACATATCCAGGCCTTGCAAATTTCCACATGCGGTTCATTTCCAAGAGGGCCTTTCTGGCCTCTCCTGTGGAGTGACAGCCCCTCCTTCGAGGGTCCTGACTCTCGGAGACACTTCCTTGGCAACTATTCGGGTGCTGGCTTAGGCTACGTCCGGTGTCCCTGGGTTTGTGATTTGATTTCCCGAGTGTCTCTGTCTCCCAGATGGACCGGGGCTCTGTCCAGGTGTCTTGACACAGCTAATAACAATGGACGGAAGAGGCCGCATCATTTTCAGTCCACCTGAGGTTGCTCTGCTAGGCTCCACACTGAAGGCAGTTGGGGGAGAATTAAAGAGATGGATGATTCTAGTTTCTCACATGGCTGCCCTTAAAGAACGCTGACAGGTGCTTAGAAATAAGAAAACCTTCTCTATAAATTTTAAAATCCTAAAAATGAAGACTGGGAGAGAAAGAGGGGGGCTATACTGTGAAATATCGACCTTTCCAATCCACGACTTATTTACCTTTGTGAGGTTCACAATCAGGCAAAACTCATTTGTGGAGGTGAGAATTAGAAGGTGCTTGCCTCTGAAGGGGTCAGAGTGACTGGACAGGGAGCCAGGGAATGTTGTAGAAGATTGAAATGATTCACATCTTGTTCAAAGCACAGACTACAGGGATAGATGTATTAGTCAGAGCTCACTTAGATCTCTGTGTTTTGTTCTATGCAAATTATGACTCAATATATAACAAACCCCTCCCCACCCCAGGATTGTACAAAGCACTGAAATCCTAGAAGATATTCTAGTGAGATCAGGGGAAAAAAAAACAACAGGAGATTCTACTGGGCTTATTATCATTTAAAAGTATTCTGATAGCCCAGCAAGATAGGGAAAACAAAGAGGAGACAATGAATTCTATTATTTGGAGAAGCTGTGATTGTTTACTTTGAAAACTAAGAGGATCAACAGAAAAATCATTAGAATAATAAGAGAATAGGAAATGGGGAATGGAGAAGCCAGTGACTGGATGACAATAGGCTTCCAGTCTTCCAACAAAGACAAGGTGGTGGGTGGCTGCTTCCACAGCAATGAGTGGACACTTTAGGACAGCAGCTCTCAACCTTCCTAATGCCGAGACCCTTTAACACACTCCCTCATGTTGTGGGGACCCCAAGCCATAAAATTATTTTTGTTGCTACTTCATAACTGTAATTTTGCTGTTGTGAATCGTAATGTAAATATCTGATAGGCGACCCCTGTGGAAGGATGGAATGGTTGAGAACCGTTGCCAAGGGACAACCTTAATGGGAAGAGCAGACTGCTCCTGGCTACCAACCTGAAGGGTTTGGAAAGCAAGACGGAAAGTAAATGCATAAACGCAGGCCCTCCAGAGGGACAGACGGAGCCACCAAGAGGTCATTCCTCACAGAGCCCACCACAGCTTTAACTCCTCGCTTAAAAACTCAGTGGGAATCAGACACAGTCACACACATCTGTAATCCTAGCACTTGGGAAGTGGAGGCAGGAGGGTCATAGCAAGCCTGAGGACACCACTGACTACATTATGAAGCCCTGTCAGAGTGAAAGTGTACCTCAATGGAGCTGCTTTTTTTATTTTTTTTTTTATTTTTTTGAGACATAGTAAATTATGGGAGAATGAGGGGAGTCATTATATCAGTTGCTGAAACACATTTAGAGCTAAAAACCACTAAAATGTTACAAAAATTAGACGGAAAAAAACAAAACAAAACATTGAAACAAAGCCAAAAAAACAAAAACAAAAACAAAACAACAAACAAACAAAAAACCTGGTGATGACTTACTAGGCGCCCCAAAAATCCCAAACTTGAGACAGGGTCTCACTCTGCAGCCCTGGCTGTCCCGGATCTTGCTATGTAAACAGGCTGGCCCTCACCTTTAGAGTGCTGAGATCAGGGGTGTGTCATCAGGCCTTTTTTTGAGGGGGGGGAAGCACCTTTACCATGTGAAAATTAACATTATAAAATAAGTGGACTGCTCAGTAAACCATGCGGGTAAAATGAAAAACAGAAGTTGTATGTTCTTCTACATGGTGTGCCTATATTCCAGCGGAATCAAAAAGTTAAATAATGTGAAAAATTAGTCCTTTAAAATAAAGGCGCAAATCTATGATATTTATTTTAGGTCTGATAATGCTAAAATATCCAAATCCAAATCAATTGGAAGAAAATATAAAAGAAATATCAGCAGACTAAACTACATAAGAACCAAACACTTCTTTGTCAAAAATAAGCCTTGGCGCTGGGTTGCACATAGCTCAGTTGGGGGCCCAGGCACTGAGCCCTAGATTCGACCCACAATACTTCATAAAGCGGGCATATTGGCACATGTCTGCATCTGGGAAGTGGAGGAGGGAGGATTAGAATTCCAAAGTCACCCTCTCCTACACAGCAAATTTGAGAACGGGTGGGGTACATGAAACACTGACTAAAACATAAATAAATAAACTACAAAAATTAAGTATAAAAAGAAAATTGAAAACAAACAAACAAACAAAAAAATACAAAGACACCTGTCATAAATGATAGAAAAAAGGAAATTTCAAATCCTAGTTAGAAAAACGGGGGAAAGAAAACTGACAGCTCACAGTAGAGAAACTTCAAAAAGCCCAAGCAACTTGGAAAAGTGTGTCCAGCTGTGCTGGGGATGAGAAAAGGTCCAGCTTTAAGAAGACATGGGTCTTGTAACCACAACTCTGCTGGAAACATGGGCGCATGTCTTCGCAAACCTGCGGGACGGGATTAGTAAAACAAGGATTGCTTTCTGCTGTCCCTGCTTCCCGCCTTTGCTGTTACTCTAAGGACCACCATCGCCTGGCGGGTGGTTCAGCACCACGGACAGCAAACGGAGGCGCGCGCCTGTTTCCCACGCCAGAAGCGGCCTGTGGCTGCGCCCCCTAGAGGAGGAGACCGGGATGGCACAGCCTAGTCCATCTTGGTGGAAGGACAGACTGGGGAGACAGGAAGTGCTCTGACGCCAGGACAACAGCTGACGGGAACTGAGAAAGCAGGAGTAGGCCGCGGAACGGAGGAAGGGAGTTGGGGGAAGATGCAGTTCCCAGACATGCTCAGAGAAGCACACGCAATGCTTGCTGCCGAAGCACAGCAAGGCAAACCGCTCAGCGGCCGAGGACAGACCTGGAGAGGCAGGCGGTGGCCCGATGATGAATGGTGCTGTCGCCCATGCTAATCAGCCCACAATCTATTCTTCACGTGCTGAGTTCTAGAGGACGGACTTGGGACAGCGAGATGGTGAGCAGCCAGGCCAGCCGCTGGAAGCAATGCAACCTTTGGGAACTTTCGCTTATGAAGGGGGCTCCCGGCCCTGCTGCACAGAGCTCCCTGGAGCCCTTACAGCCCCCTTAAAGGGGTTTCCAGGGGAGAAATTCTCTTGGCTAGGCCAAGTGCATGGTCAGCGGCAATAACAGCGCTCCCCTAGAGGCAGGAATGAAAACAACACTTCCTATCCCTTGAACTCCATCAAGCCAAGCTCCCATTAGGCATTACTCTCCAGCGGCGCCCCTAGTGGCTCACTGAGGAATGGCCTTGAGGGGGCTACACACATTGGGCAATCAGCAGCCATTCTCTGTTAGTAGTGGTGGAGATGGAGAAGGGAAGTGGGCTGTGGGGGAAAGGGGATGTGGCAGGAGTTCAGAATAGCTTTCCATCTCTGGCTCAGAGGGGCAAAGGTGACAAGTGCCACTATGGACAGGCGGACTCGACAGAGCCTAGAGGACATGCAGGTGTAGCCTCCCAGTAGAGCCTTGGCCTCCAGACTGGGGGTCAGGGAGGTTTCAGCTAGACACACTGGAGACTGGGCATGGGAAAGGTGGATGGTGGAGACTTGCAGGTCATTGGGTAAGCAGCTGAATGAGTTCTGGGTCTTCAGGAAGCACCAGCCAGTGTGCAGGTGAATCCCGGCAAGGAGAGACACGGGAAAATAAGAGGTCAGAGCAAAGCAGGGAGGGATGGCTTGACCTGCAGTGTTCTCGTTAAACAAGCAGGAGGACCTCAGTTCAATTCCCGTAACCACGTCAAAAGCCAGGCCTGCGGTATGTCCTTGTTATCCCAGTGCTGGGGACATGAAGACAGGTGGACCTCTGGAGTGCACCGGCCAGCCATCCCTGTCTGCTTGGTGGCTTCCATGACACCGAGAATCCTGTGTTCAGAACAAAGTGGATGGCACCCAAGGGATGGCACCGGGGTTGTCCTCTGATCTCCACACATCTGCATGCACATGCCCTGCCCCATGCATGAGTGAAGAAAGAGGCAGAAGGGGGGCCTCAGGAGCCACGTTCAGGATGACTCCAGAATGGAAGGAATGATCAGGAAGGGTGCTGAGGATGGCAAGGGGATGGCGGGGCGGGCTCCCGGGAGAAGAGGCGCGCTAGGGAGGGTTGGGGAGAGGAGTACTGGAGTCCTTTCCTCTAGGGAGACAGGGCCAGAAGGGAGGGAGGCCTAGAGACAGAGAGACACTGAATGACAGTGTTGGAGGGTGTAGAGAGGGGGAAGCCAGGCCTGGGATGAAGACTGTACTGGCCATTTGTTGTTATTATTATATTAATTATATTATTATTATTATTATTATTTTGGGACAGGGTATCACTATGTAGACCAGGCTGGCCTCAAATTCACAATCCTCACACCTTAACTCTCCCAGTGTGGGAGTTACAGGTGTGGACTACCACACCTGGCTATGAGCATATATAAATTTGTAATAAAAGTACAAACATGTTTCATCTTATAACTAAATTTAAATTTCAGAAATACAGAAATCACAGCTGTAAACACATTTATTAAAAACAAAAATCAAGTATCAGAAGGTGTTTAGGTTTTTAAAAAAACATAAATATGTGTGTAAATAATGGATATCTTATTATGACACATGTAGCATTAGGTGCTAAGCTTAAAAAATATGATGAAGAACTGACTTGGTTTTTCTTACTAACTGTAAAAGACTATTGCAACCCTAGTTGAGCACAGAAATGTCTTGGTCCAGCATGTAGAAACAGGCCAGGACTCAGTTTCAGAACTAGAATCACCACTCTTAAATATCAGGGTTTCTATGGAAACTTGTGTTATGTTGAGAATGTGCATTTTTAATACAGCACAAATTTTCATTTAAGTTCAGTAATACATTTATAAAAAAGAGCATCCTTGCTCTTTTACAAACACAGAATAAAGAATGAACATTGAGCATGTGCCTGCTGCATGTGTGTGTGTGTGTGTGTGTGTGTGTGTGTGTGTGTGTGTTAGGCCACAGAGGCAATGCTGGGCTTCTCCTCAGTTGCACCCCACCTTGCTTTTGAGGCAGGGTCTCTCCCCGAACCTGAGCTCACCCATTGCCCTGCATGAACAGTTTTAATTAGCTCACTGATTCCAATAAGATGTTCCAACTGTGCCGAGAGAGAAACACAGAGCACACGTACATCAATAATGCCAGAATGAATTGACAAGCAGGTGCGAGACTGATCAGTATCTACTGAGCTACAGCCAGGAACAGTCTTGCCTCCTGTAGCAAATACTCTATTTGCATCCATTTGCATGTTTTACAGACAAGAATCATTTGAATCGGAGCAATTTCTAGAATTTACAGAGTTGTGAGATGGCCCAAGGGGTAGTCTCCATGAAGCTAGGACAGCCCGAAGAGGTACTGGTGAGACCCACATTCATTTGTGGCTTTGGCCCACATCAGAGCTTTTCAAGCTTTCCCCCTGACAGCTCCCCTTAATAACCCTGACCTATAGATACATCATTCTTGGCCACAGTCAGTACAGATTTTAGGGTGTGAAAAAAAATGCTTTTCATTTTGAAACCAATTTCTCATGCTACCCAAAGGTCCAGGGTATTCAGCTCTATAGAGAAGCCTTCTTGCTTGGTCCCAGCCCTGGTACTGGAACCAATCCCCTGCCTACCTCAGCTCACCAGGTTGGGCACCCTGAACTAGCCTTATGACAATGCTACCCCCATCTCTGCCTCCAGGTCACCAAGAGGCACCTGCGACAAGAGAACCCTCAAGCTTCACGGCGCGAAGGACCTAGTAAACCTACAGGCACAAGGCATTCTCCACACAGAGTTTTGACTTTAGTCAAGCGCAGGGGACCATGCTCTTGCATGTGGTCTATAAACCTCTGAGAAAGCCCTTCTGTGGTGGCAGGAGTGTGGTGAAAGCAGGAGGTAAGGAGGCCCCTGCCTGAGCCACTGGGTCTCATCTTCCCGGATCCTGCAGGATTGAGGGCATTCAGGAGAACAGCAACCCTGTCAGCCTGCTAGGCGGGGCTGGCAGCAGCCACTCTCCCGGGTAGCTGGCGTGCTGCGTGGCTGGGGTTATTTAGCACTGTCCACTTCTCAGTGCTGAGCGCGGGCCAAATACAATCTCCGTTTCAGTGTGCCTGCTGCTAAGCAGTTCTCTCTGGCTGTAATTAGCCTGCATGTTCAGCTGCTTCTTAACGACGCTCATTCCTAATAAAAATAAAAAGCTCATCACAGGTCCAGATGATGGAGGCGAGCCATTGATTCGCTGCGATAGGAAGGCATATGACCAACCAACTGGCAGCAACACATGCCGCTTCTATGGAGGCCAGAGATCTATCCTGCACAGCCGAAGTCAGGGACAGGCATGCAGCAACTGTCCTACCCTCTCAACACTTGGCAGGCTGAGGGCAGACTCGAGCTGGTCCAGATGAGAGGGTCAATGGGGTGATGAGGGACCAGTCAGTGCCATTCTCTGACACCTTCTTAGCAAATGGAAACATCTTAAAACATCTGCAAAACTATCTACTGTGTGCTCTTGGTGACCATTGGTCGAGGGGAAGGACAGATAGGGGCTGGCAGGGTGGCTCTTGATAGAGAGCCTTTCCAGTATGTGCAGGATACTGGGTTTAACCCCAGAACCACAACACACAAGAACCAGAAAGTAGTGACATATGGACCATAGTGTCTCTATGTGTACACACACACACACACACACACACACACACACACACACACACGTGCACGTGGAGGCCAGAGGTCAATATCCAGCACCACTTCTCAGTTGCTCACATTTGATTTTCCAGACAAGGTTTCTCACGGGGACCTTGACTTCCTGATTTAGCTCCCCTATTGATCAATGAGCACCTGGGAATACCGGTCCCCACCTCTCTGGCACCGGGATTACCAAAGTGTGCCTGCCATCACTCTCAGATCACCATTGTAAGTTCTGGAGGCCAAACTCAGCTCTTCAGGATTGCACGTCAGGTTCTTTCCTGATTGCACCTTGAGCACTGATGTGTCTGGCCACTTCCTTATTGTCTGAAGTGGAGGCTGGTCACACACCAGGCTGCCTGGTAAAGAGCAGATGTCAATCAATGTGGACGGATGGATGGCCACGTCAAATGCTTGCTTCTGATTTAGGCAGTATGCCTGACTGGAAGAATAAGTCTTGCTGTCGGTTGGGCATTTTGAATCAGTGCCTGTTGTGGTGTCAGAGGAAGGTTGAACACTTCCCTGATGGAAGACTACCCAGAATGTCATGTATAGCACTCTCCTCTGAACTGAAACATTTCATGCTGGAGGGAGGCTCCTTGGGACTGAGGAAGTAAACAACTGGAAAGTCTCAGGAAGTTCCTGAAACTTATAGACGCACATGGCCCCCACTTCCCTAATGTGACACAGGCGCTGAAGATGGCTTAGGAGAGGAGACTCTGGTCCACCAAACTGCCTGGAAGTCGTGCAGAGGACACCAGGGTTCCAGCTTTCTTGAGTCATCGCCTGTCACTCCTGCTAGGGTGAGTTTTGATGATGCAGCTGCTGCTGAGTGGTCTTTGCTCCTGTGAGTATCCCCTCAGCCACATTCCTGAGGGTGACCCCGAACCACCCACTGGCTCAACAAGCTGTACCTGGAGGTATCGTTACCATGGTCTGTTGCTGGTTCCCTATTTGGGTGAGTGTGCTTTTGTTCGCATCTCTCCCCAAGGACAGTGTCAAGCCATAGTCCATCCTGGTGGCTCTGCCACAGATCTGTGCTATCTTGGGTTTTTTTTGCAGAATAGTTACTAAACTCTAGGGACAGGAACAAAAAGGAGAGCAGAACACGGCCCTTTGTCTCCAGGAGATGGATGCCTGCGGGAGCTGTCTTTACAGCGGATATCTGTCAGCTTCTGATGGCAAGAGCTCTGCTCCTGTCACATTCTTTCCACACACATTATCGTCAAAGGCCATGCAGCCATGACATCGTTGGGAAAGCCTTGTCTTCTGAAAGGCTATTTTAATAAATAACGCCACCTCTTCCCTCTCTGACTGGGGGTTAAACAAAAACACTGTTATCATGCAGCCTGGTCCCAGTATTGCCTTCTCTATGGAAGGAAGCTAGGTCAGAGGTCAAGGATGAAGAAAGGCCTGACTCCAGCACCTCCTGCTGAGCTATGTCCAAGCCTGCTGTTGTGGCTGAGGCATGGACTTACTATCAGAGAGTGGATGTAAACGATTGCTCTGTGGCAGAGCATAGGCTTAGACTCCTATAGTGGAGAGGCATGGTTTGGAGGTAGAGCGCCTCCACATAAGACCCCATTGAGGGGCTGGAATGTGGTCATCAGTAGAACATTGGCTGGGAGTGTGGTCAGTGGGAGTTCTTACCTAGAACCCATTTCTGATTAAAAAAAAAAATGTTAAGGAAGACTCTACTCTAGCTTACACTTTAAAAGTTACATTGAGTTGATGCTAGTGAGCCCCTTGGAGGGGACAACACTGTACCCCCGTAAGTGTTCCCAGTGAAGGATAAAACACGGAGCTGGTCCATGGCCCATCCGACAGGGGCTGAGGGGCAACACGGAGCCTGTGCGGTTGACGCATGCCCGGCAGGGTGAGGTGGCCTGCACAAGCAGAGGTTACATGGGCCTGGAGAGTTTGGGCTTCATCCTGGATGCTGTGGGAGCCCTGTGGGGTCACAGAGAGAGACCAGTCCCACTGCTGCTTGGAGGGAACCAGCACTGGTATTTGTGGAGAGAATGGCTACAAAAGCAAAAATGGAAGCAGGGCCTGGGAAGGCAGTGAGGTGTCCTTCATGGGCTCCTGAGAGAAGGGACGAGAGTGTGAGAGAAACCTCGGGGTCTGAAGGCCAGGACTGCTGCTGCTCAGGTGGGTGTTGTGGAGGGTGTGAGGACTGTGGCCCGAGTGACACAGAAACTGGGCTACAGGTGAGGGACATGGAGATAGTGGGGAAAAGGAACAAGGTTAGGGCTAAAATGATGGCGAGATGCCAGTAAAAGCAAGTATGCCACAATCAGGGAGGGAGGTGAAGCCTCTGGACTGCACTCTGAGGAAGAACAGAAGGAAAGAAAAGGAGGAGAGCAAGGGAAGGAAAGGATCTGCTCTTTCTGAAGTCCGGTTGAAGCCATGGCCAGCTGAGTGTCAAGAACTCAGGCAACAGCTTCTGCTGTGAAGGTGGTCAACACAGAGACGATGCTTTTTCCTACGAAGGCATCTCAAAGAAGAAGGTTAACACCCCCACGAATCAAGCTTGGGGCCTGAATGTGCGTGCCCATCGGTGGGGCCTCGTTCCTCTCTGGGAATCTTAGACAAGACTGTTGACTTTTTACAGTGTGGATCCCCAATTGTCCTGCACCCTCCCAGACACAGGTCCACTTTATCAACTGCAGTCCTGCTGGGTGCCCTCAGATCCCCCCCCCCGTGAGCTGATTTAGGTTCCCTGCTCACACTTTGAGGGTAACAGCATCAAACACAGCAAGATGGCCTTGCCTAAGTATTATAAAGGTAGGAGAGACAATTCTTTGAGAAGCCCACACCCATCTTTCTTCCCAAGCACCCCACTTCCTGCTAATCCTCCTGCTTAAAATTTATATTAAAAATGTCTTTTAATAAATGCAGACTCTGCTTCTCACTGGCTCACCCTGAATCTTTTCTGCGATGAAGTCAGCGATCCGGCTTTGAGTTGAGGTCCCTAAAAGATTAAAGGCAACTCCTCAGGCTGCTGAGGGTGACAGTATGTAGCTGTCCCTCTGCCCCTGTCACTGCTGACGGTACCATCCCTGCCAACATGGTACAGGGCTGTGGGAGGAGCAAGCAGGCGAGGGCACGGAGGTAGTGGAGGAGGGAGGAAGGACTGGCTGGCTGGCAGGAAACCAGGGTTGCTTAAGGAAGTGGCTTGCATGGAGGAGGAAGCCACAGGGCTACTCCCTACTGGCACCACCTCTACAGCAGAGGGAAAAATGCTGGAGACCTTCATATTCTGCATTGTAGAGACACCCCGCGCTCCGTGTCACAGTAAGGAATCGGCACTCCCGTGTTACCCCCAGCCCAGCGCACACACGCTGTTAATAGTTGGCATGTTCTGAGTTAACCCCTCCCAGCCCAGCAGCTCTGGAGGAGTACAAGGTTGACAGCAGCAGGCATGAACTAGGCCTCAGGCTCCACGTGTGTGTCTGACATGCAGAGGGAAGGACCAGGCCAGGGCTGGAAGGAGGAGCACAGACACCGCAAGTCTCTGAAACCTGAGGACCTCTGAGGGGAGAGAGAGCTCTGAGATGACTGTCCTGCCCCTCCCCCACAGAGCCTATCACTGGAGAGGAGATGTAGGTTGGTCTTCGAGGCACTAACCCGGCTGTCCTCTCAGGTGTCTGGCTCCCTGAACAAGCCGCAGTTCTAAAGGTTCAGTCCCTGTCTCTGCCCACCGGCTTCCACAGACAGGTAGCAGGCAGCCCCGAACTCCAGTTACAAAACCCTCCCCAGATGCAAAAGACCACTACTGCCCACTGTGAGGCCAGCTCCAGAAGGCACCATATGCCCCGGGGAGGACACTGTCTGCTTGGACCTCTGAGGCAGTCAGCTCTCCTGTTGGACAGGTCTCAAGTCCTGTTAAGGCGTCAAGGATGCCTCCTCTCCCCAGCCACATCGCTTTTCCTCTCCTAACATACCCGCCTGCTTCTGCTTTGCTACCTGTAAAGCACAGGCGAGTAACTGTTGCTGGGGGTCAGTGGGAAGGACACGGCATTAAAAGCACGTGAAGTCTGATGTCTGGAGCTGGGGAGATGGCTCTGTTCATAAGAACATTTGCTGTGCAAGCATGAGGAGCCGAGTTCAGATCTCTGGCACTCACGTAAGAAATCCAGGTCCGAAACCCCAGTGCTGTGGCAGGCAGTGGCAGGAGGATCGCTGGGGCTTGCTGGTCACCAACCTAGCTCCAAGTTCAGTAAGAGACCCTGTCTCAAGGGAGTAAGGCCGAGAGTGCTAGAGCAGAACACCCAATGTCCTCCTCTGGCCTCCAAGCCCCCCCCCCCACACCCGGTTTGGGGCCAACAGTTTGCTTCGCTACTTACTGTTTTCAGACACTTGCACAATGAAGTGAAGGACCGGGCTGTTCCCGTCAAAGGGCCGGACCCAGGACAGTGTCACCGAGTGGCTGCGCGCAGGACTCAAGCTGGCCAGGAGGTTTTGAGGCGGGTGAGGCAGCTCACTGGAGGCAGGGGAGGAAAAAGAACAAGGGAAAAGTGAAGCCAGACTGCCGGGTCTTCTGGTGCTGAAGCTGGAGAGAGATGGTGCCTACTGCTCTGGAATGAGAACCAACTGCTCTCCCTCAGGTCCCCAAAGGACAAACAATCCACCTCTGCTGGTGTGAGTTGAGCATAATTTGATGTGATCTCTGATACCCCAATCATAACACAGGAAGCTTCAGAGGGGCCATGTGCACATGAACTTTCATTACATTATATTTTGTCTTGTCTTTTTGTGTGCATGTGTGTACATGTGTGTGCATGCATGCATAGACTAGAAATTGGGCCAAGTATTATGATAGTCTTAACTATTAACTTGATATAGCTTAGAATCCCTGAGAGGAAAGTCTAAGCGAGGGATTAGCCTATGGACGGGGGTTTGGGGGACTGCCTTGATTGTCTTGATTGATGTGGGCAGACCAAGCCCACTGTGGGCGACAGCATTCCCTGGGTTTTGGACCTGGACTGTGTAAGAGTAGAAGAGGGTAGCTGAGCACTAAGCATAGCATCCATTTATCTCTGCTGACTGTGGATGTGATGCAACAAGCTGCTTCAAATTCCTGCCACCTCAGCTCCTCCACAGTAAGGGACCATAGCCTGGAACTCTGAGCTAAAAGAAATCCTTCTACCTCAAGTTGACTTTTGTCAAGGTATTTTATCACAGTCATGGAAAGGAAAAAATGTCTTCAATTGCTCTACATTTTATATTTTGAGGTGGGGTCTCTCACTGAACCTGGCTGCACCTTCCCAATTCAGCTAAGCTAGCTGGCTAGTGAACTCTAGGGATCCTCCTGCCTCTGTCCCCCAGAGCAGGGATTACAGATGTGCACCATTGCACCCAGTCTTTTAAGTAGGTGCTTGAGGTCGAACTCTTGTCCTCACGCTCGTGTGGAGAGTTCTTTAACAGCTGAGCCACACCCCTGGCCAGGATGTTGTATCATTTATGAGCTGTAATGTGGTCAATGATTTGTCTATGTGGCTAGAGGCTGTTCATGTAAGCCCAGCAAGGCCTATAAAGAAGAACACCTGATGGTGAGGAGACATCCATTATGTGGGTTTCCTGTGTGGAGTATGGAGGAGACATGCCCTCATGCCTTCTTAGGCAATGTGGACCGCCTCGTTGATTGACAGCATGAGAGGATAACAGAGGTGTAGGGGAAGCGCTTAAGAGTGAAAAGGGTGAGAAAATCAACTAAACGCCTATGGAAATGGTAAATACCGCACGGACAAGGCAGCAAAATGGAAGTGTAGTTCTGTCACCGAGGTTTCAAAAAGAACCCACTATTGAAAACACAAGTTTTTGCTGGGATTTACTGGTGACAGAACAAAGTCTCCACCTGGACATCCCAAGCTGTGCAAGGTAGTTCAGCCTTACAGCTCTGGGGCTTGGGATCTGGGCCCGCCCCATGCTGTGTCTGCACGGTGGCATTCCCAGAACACAGCAGGTATCACAGGGGAGGGGTGCCAGGCATGACCTGTGTCATCCACTAATTGTTCTGGATCTCTCTTGGACATCAGTTCCAGAGAATCATAGGGTCAGAACAAATGCCAACATTATACTTGCTTTTTTGGAAACTTGAGGGCTCTATCTATCTATCTATCTATCTATCTATCTACCTATCTATCCATTCATCCATCTATTAACCTACCTATCATCTGTCTGTCTGTCTGTCTATATATCCTTTCATTTATTGGCTGGGTCTAGCTATCCCTGGCTAGCTTGGAACTTACTCTGTTGCCTATGCTGTCCTTGAATTTGCTACGACTCTCCAACATATGATCCAAAAGTGATTGACCTCAGGCACACACTACCATGCCCCACTCTGTACTTGATTGTGCCTGTGCTCATGTACATGTGTGCTCATATGTATTCAGGTACATGTGTGTGCACCTGTGTGCACTTTCATGTGGAGCCACAGCTGGAAGTTCTGTGTCATGTTCAATCACTCTCCATGTTATTGTCTGAGTCCGGGTCTCTCCTGAACCCCGGGCTCACGGATTTGGCTGGAGAGGCTGGTCAGCAAGTCCCAGTGGTCTTCCTGTCTCCATCTCTCCAGTGTTGAGGTTACAAGTGTACACTGCTATAGTCAAGGTTTTTTCTTAATTAAAATTTTATCTTTTTATTGAAAATAGATTCTTTGCTAGGTGCTGGTGGCACACACTTTTAATTCCAGCATTTGGGAGGCAGCAGCAAGAAGATATCTGAGTTTGAGGCCAGCTTGGTCTACAGGGTGAGTTCCTGGACAGCCAGGGCTACACAGAGAAACCTGGTCTCGAAAATCTCCAAACTTGGGTCCTCATGCTTGCACAGCAAACACTACCAACGGAGCCCTTTTCCCAGCCCTTTGCCTGACACTTTTAATTTGAAAATGTATGTATGGGCTGAGGGCTATAACTCATGTTAGAGCACTTTCTATCCTAGCATGGCCCTGAAAGAAATGTACCTGTTCTATTTCAGTATTGATGAAGTTGTTTGTACTCAGCCGTGTAAGAAGCGTAGCTTTCTCACCCATGTAGTGAATAGCAGATGACCATTTCTGATGGAGATATAACTATGTTGTGTATTAGCACAAAAAAATAGAATGTTGGAATGTTGGAATGTATGGAATGTTGCCTTGTGTTCTCCTTAACAGTGAATCAAGTTTGAAATTAGAAAAGAAGCTGCTATTTCCATTCGAGAGGTCAGACAACCAATAAACACTATTCAAAGAAAAGAAAAGAAAAGAAAAAGGCCAGGATGAAACCATCATCCCTTCTTTCTCTCTCAAACCCCATTTCTTTTTCTTTCCCCTAAGGTAGAACAGGTTTGGTCTGAAACAAAACCAACTATTTGTTACTATTCTGTAACTGTGATAAAATGCCTGACAGTAGTGACTTGAGTAGGAAAGGGTTAGGTTTGGCTAACAGTTTGAGGATTCAGAGTCCAACAATGTGTGGGAAAGCATGGCGACCAGAGTGTGCTGGTCACACTGCATCCAAAGTCAGGAGAGAAAGAGGCAGAGAGCGAGGGAGAGAGGAAGAGAAGGAGAAACAGAGAGGGAGAGGGAGAGAGGGGAGGGAGAGAGGAAGGGAGAGAAAGAGGGAGAGGGAGAGGGAGGGAGAGAGGAAGAGGGAGAGGGAGGGAGAGGAAGAGAGAGAGAGAGGGAGAGGGAGAGGGAGGGAGAGAGGGAGAGGGAGGGAAAAGGAGGGAGAGGGAGGGAGAGGGAGAGGGAGAGGGAGGGAGAGAGGGGGAGAGGGAGAGAGAGGGAGAGAAAGAGAGAGAGGGAGAGAGAGGGAGAGGGAGAGAGAGGGAGAGAAAGAGAGAGAGGGAGAGGGAGGGAAAGGGAAGGAGGAAAGAATAGGGAGGGAGAGAGAGGGAGAGAGGGGGGAGAGGGAGGTGGAGAGGGAGAGGGAGAGGGAGAGGGAGAGGGAGAGGGAGAGGGAGAGGGAGAGGGAGAGGGAGAGGGAGAGGGAGAGGGAGAGGGAGAGGGAGAGGGAGACAGAAATCTGTCCCATTCTTGCTTTCTCCTTGTTATTCAGCCCTGGGCTCGAGCTCATGGAATGGCACCGCCCATATTCAGGGTGTGTCTCCCCACCTCAGTTAACCCAGTCTAGAAACCTCCTCACCAGCATGCCTGAGGTGATTCTAGCTCCTGTCAAGCTGATGATATTCATACTAAGAGTAAAATTACATAGATAAAACTGTTGGTAGTAATAGCTTTTCTGGTCTGGGATGGAACTTCTAAATCCTTGGGACATCCCGAGGAATGGGGTTTCCATGTCAGTCCTGTGGCCTCTGGGTACCACAGCTGAGTGACTGGTTATGACACCACTCAGCTGGGCCCTAGGCAGGTCCAGGACAGTAGACAATCATGGCATTGGGGGCTTTTGATGGTCAGCTCAGTCTCTGGCTTCTGTGGGATAGAAAGAAGCTGGAGACGGTCAGTACTGCAGCAAGTGTTCAGCCAATCAGGAAACTTCTATTGGATGTTTCCAATAGAAAGCTCTGCTGAGCTTTCCCTGCTGGTGTCATGAGGTAAGATGTGAAAGCAAGAGGAGGTGTGCAACTGGCCGGATCTCACCCCGTATGCCAGAAGCATGTATGTCTGCCTCCACCTGGAGCATGTACATAGCCTCACGCTACAGCCATTCTGTACATGCGAAGATTTAGATGTTCCCCAGCTCTCTAGTGCATCACTGATCTGGTCATGTGTTGTTTTGTTTTTCTTCATCTATAAAAACTGTAAGCAGAACCTCAGCCCTGTGGAGAGACTGCAGCTGAGGGTGTAGGGGAAACCCCAGCTGTCAGCTTGGTAGGTGGTGTTGGAGGCCCCTAGCTCCCAGCTGCTGCCTGAAGCATGGAGTTGTTTTAGAGTCTGTGCCCCTGGCTTGTGAGGTCTGCGCTAATTCCAATTAATTAGTGTCTGAATTCCATTGCAAAGATGATCCTGATAACAGAAGTTGGTCTGACACAACAAACATGAACTTGAAAAGTGGCAGGGGTGGCCAGCATGCTCCAGGTCATTGTGGGGACACAGAATGGCTCCCTGAAGGCAGAATATGCACATAGACCAAACCTCAGAGGCAGTGTTTGCCCCAGGCCTGCCGCATATGCACATAATAAAACCCTATGAACTCACATGTGGCATTTTCTTTCTTATATGTAGTGTGTGTGTGTGTGTGTGTGTGTGTGTGTGTGTGTGTGTGTGTGTGTATGTGAACATGCTTGCATGTATTTGGTTGTTCTTTCATGTTTGTGTGCATGTGGACGCCAGAGGTCAATTTAAGCCACTCTCCTTAGTCACTCTCTGCCTTGAGACAGGGTTTTCCACTGAACCTGGAGCTCACAGATTCAGTTAGGCTGGTTGACCAGTGAGCAGTCCTGTCCCTGCCTCCCCAGTGCTTAGATCATAGGCAGTTGCCACTGGCGATGGCTTTTTCCATAGGTGCTGCAGACCCGAGCTCAGGTCGTCATGCTTATGCTGTGAGTATTCTTCCTCCTGAGACTTCCTCAGCACCAGGCTTTCCCTATAACTGGCTGATGGCTATCTGGGGATGGTGAGACTTCAGAAAACCCTCGAGCAACATGTCAGCACTAGAAAAGTGAGGCTTTTGTATACTCTGAATCTGTCTCAGAAAACGTTATCCGTCAGGAGCAGGCTATACCCGAGCCAGAGGAGGTGGACAAATGTGCTTTGAGAGGTTCTCAATGTATACCTGTATACATTGAGTACCTGTATAATGTGAGTACATGACTTCTCCAAGGTATGGTGGAGGGGAAGCTTTTTGTTGTAAACATGAGAGAGATGCAGCCATGGGCATATGGAAGAGTCCA
Source organism: Meriones unguiculatus (assembly GCF_030254825.1). Taxonomy (NCBI): domain Eukaryota; kingdom Metazoa; phylum Chordata; class Mammalia; order Rodentia; family Muridae; genus Meriones; species Meriones unguiculatus. The sequence continues at coordinate 5,511,448 of NC_083362.1, read as the reverse complement.
GAGCAGGGGGAGACAGTAGAGGACTAAAACACGGCCAGTAGAAAGAGCTGGTGTGTGGAAGGTGGAGGGGTGAGAGAAGAGAAGGAAATGCGGGCAAAGGAGACTAGGAGAGAGGGCAAGAGAGGGGGGCAAGAGGGACAAGAAGAACAAGAGAGTCAAAAGGGTTTAGAGAGTACTTGGCCTAAATGGCAGGGTTATATAGGTAGGTATCAGAAGCTGGGGGAAGGGAAGACCATGAGTTGGGGAAGTTTAGGCAGGGGATGGGGTGAGAAGAGCTGAGTGGAGCCCTGGGACTGAGTGAGCCTGGAGGCCAGCATGTGTTTTGCTATTCTAATAGGCACCACAGCTGGTCATTTGTCCTGAGTTTCTTTTGGGGCTGACAACGGTGACAAACCAAAGATACAGCAGATGATGGAAATGGAAGCCAGTTCAGAGTCACCTTGCAATGGAAATGGGACGTGGAAATTGCCACCAAGTCAATCACAGCACAGCATTATCAGAAATTAACAACAGTCATCGTAACTGGAGCTTGGACAGGGTAGGGAAGGCAGGAAGGGCCGTGTGCAGGAAGGAGGAGCAGTTCTGAACAATTGGTAAAATTGTGGCCAGGGAAGAATTGCTTCTGAGAAAGAGGACCAGGTCAGTCTTTCTCCATCAAAAGAGCTTTGCCCCTTTGATGCACAAATCATGACTTGGTCAAACCCATCTTCTTCCACTTTGCTCTGAGGAGGAAGACGCAGGGCCTGATAACTTTGGGGGATGGTGTTAAATTGTTCACGCGCTGTATTAAGTCTTTGTCAGAAGCAGTTTTATTGAAAGAAACCTCTCCTGCTGCCTCAGGGTCTGAGTTCTCCAGTCAGCTCAGTAAATTAGATTTTCTCTGTACTTCAGGCTTCTAAGAACTAGTTGCCAGTTGCAGGAGGAACCAGGTGATGCTAATTGGGTCTTTAAATGATTGAACAATTAATCAATCTATAACGCCTTAGGAAACTGTTTTTTTTCTGGTGTGTTCAATAGAGCAAGATGCTTTGGGAGGCATGGGTCAACCCAGGACTGAGTTCCTGTCACTACAGCACCAGTACACTAGAAGGAAAGAGGGTTAAAATTCAAGGGGACAATGTTTTGTTTGTTTGTTTGTTTGTTTTTGAGACAGGGTCTCAGCTAGCCCAGACTGGCTTTTAACTTGCTATGTGGCCAAGGATAATTTTGAACTTTCTTCTGTGTCTGTGTCTGTGTGTATATGCATGCTTGCACATTTGTGGGCAGATGTGTGCACATGGAGGCCTGGGGTTGACCCCAGCTCTCTTCCCTGATTCCACTGCACTTTATTCCTTGAGGCAGGACCTCTCATTTGAATTGGGAGCACACTGATTTAGCTAGTCTCGCTTTCTGGTTTGTTCCAGGCATTTCCTACCTCTTTCTCCAGGGTACTAAAACTACATGGAGGCCCCCATGTCCAGCCAGCCTTTGTGGGAGCACAGCACTTCATTCACTGGCTCATCCCTCTATACACCCCCTTTGAGACGGTCTCATTATCCCAGGTTGGCCTCGAACTCACTGGGTGAGTCACTGAGAACTTCTAATCCTCTTGCCTCTTCCCCCATCCCCAAATGCTTGGATTACAGACACATACCACCACATCCAGTTTTATTCTGTGCTGGGAACTGAACCCAGGGCTCTGTGCATGACAGGCAGGCACTGTACCTACTGAGCTACAGACCCAGCCCAACCTTGGACTTCGAATCCTGCTGTTTCAACCTCCCTCGTGCTGGTGATACACAAGTGTGTATCAGGAAGCCTGGTTTTATCCCATGCTGGGGGTTGAACTCATGGCCTCATGTATTCTAGGCAAGCACTGGACTGGGCTACAACTCTAGCCTTCAAGGTGGCAGTGTTTGCTGATGAAGAGCCCTGCTGCCAATGTATAGGATATGTCACAGAACCATTTGGAATGCTAAACAGAGAATCAGGTCAGATCTTACATACATTGCTTGTCCCAGACAATACAGAACACGCCCTCCTGTTTTAACTTGGTAAGTGAGGTGCGGCTTAGACATTTATCGGGCTCCTACCATACACCTGGCTGGAGCAGGCACTTGGAGCTCAGTGGCAGGAGTCATCTCTAGCATGTCACATGGGCATGAGGACCTGGTCAAAAGTAACACAGAGCCTCAGGGATGGAAGCGCCCAGCTTCACGGCAAAAAGACACAAAATGCAAGAGGCGCTATTGCTCTCTTTGAGATGGAGAGAAAGAAACATGCGCTTTGAGTTCCTGAGAGGCCCTTTTCTCCTGGGCTCAATACAGGACTTGGAGACGCACTGGCTGGCTCCATTCCATAGCAGGCCTGTGAGGTTAGAGCCTCCATTCCAGCCTGTAAGCTAAGGCAACAGAGGAAGAGGAACCAGGCAGCCTGCTCCAAGTCCCACAGGAAGGGGGGAAAGGTCAGCCTAGCTCCTGGGGCTCTCTTGCAGTCAGCAGCCTTGACACCAGTGTGGTGGGCATGAGGCATCACTCGGCCAGTGTCTCCCAGAGACAAGGCTCCATGCTGAAAAGACCAACCGTGGAGCAAGTGGGAATGGGTCATCCCACTGGACGTTCTGTTTTTGAAAAGTCCACCTCAAATGCTCAATATATAAATATAATCTGTATGTGTGTGTGTGTGCATGCATGTACATGCATGTTTGTGTATGTGTGTGCCCATATGTGTGTGAAGGTGTGTGTGTGTGCATGCATTTGATGTGTGCCTGTGTGTATGTATGTGTACATTCATGTATATGAAGGGCAGGGGTCAAACTTAGGCATTGTACTTCAGGAGCTGTTGACATTTTTACTTGTGGATTTGTGAGATGGGGTCTTTCTCTGGCCTGAAGCTCACCAATCACCCTAGGCTGGCTGGGCAGTGGGCTCCAGGGACCCTGCTGAATCTGCCTCCCTGGCACTGTGACTCCAAGCATGCATGACCATGCCCGTTCTTGTTGTCATTTTGTTTTTCTTTAATGTGGGTTCTAGGAATCAAACTCTGGCCCTTGCACTTGGAAGGTGAGGAATTTACCAACTGAGCCACCTCCCAGCCCCAATTCCTGTACTTAGCAAAGTGGCTTTTAATTGGAGTGGAGAGAAAGGGGGTCTTGGGCTTTGGAAAGGACATTGTTTGGCCCTAAGTACCTCTCAGTCCCTTCGGCACAGTCACTTTTTCTTCCTTTTTCATTCATTTGCTATCTGAGCGATCATGGAAATGTGACAGACCTGGACAGGAAAGCTCTCGGAGAAGCACATGATGCCCTGTATTTCTTAATCGTTGCTATTATCGCCACTGTAACCATGGCCAGTGTTGCAGGGTCCCCAGATCTTTGCACGTGTGTGTGTGTGTGTGTGTGTGTGTGTGTGTGTGTGTGTGAACATGTATGCATGTGGAGACCAGAGAACAGCTTGTATAGAGCAGACTCGTTGCTTCCACCTTTTTGTTAGATGTGGGGACTAAGCTCTGGTCACGAGGCTTGTCTGGCAGGTACCTTTGGCCCCCGAGTCATCTCACTGCCTACTATCATCTCATTTTCGGAGACAGGGTCTCTTCCTGGATCTGGAGCTTCACAACTCAGCTAGGCTGGCCGGCCAGCAAGCTCTAGGGATGGTCTGTCTCTGCCTCACCAGCCCTGGGATGGCAGGCACTAGCTGGCTAGCAAGCTCTAGGACAGGTCTGTCTCTGCCTCGCCAGCTCTGGGATGGCAGGCACTAGCCAGCCAGCAAGCTCTAGGACAGGTCTGTCTCTGCCTCGCCAGCCCTGGGATGGCAGGCACTAGCCAGCCAGCAAGCTCTAGGACGGGTCTGTCTCTGCCTCGCCAGCCCTGGGATGGCAGGCACTAGCCAGCCAGCAAGCTCTAGGACGGGTCTGTCTCTGCCTCGCCAGCCCTGGGATGGCAGGCACTAGCTGGCCAGCAAGCTCTAGGATGTGCCCAGTGTTTCATAAGGGCATTGAGCATTCATATAAGGTCCTTGTACCTGCCTGGCGGGCATCTCCCCATCTGAACTATCTCCCCAGCCCCAGGAGCTCTCCAGATCTAACCGTGTACTGCTCTCCCCACTCATCCCGACCTGGAAGAGTACGGTGTTTATTACAACAGCAACTCCCAGGGGCCTACAGCCTTCTGAATCAGTTCCACAGCCCGTGGCACCCAAATTGGTTTGAATCACAAATCTGCAAATATTTCTATCTTTAGTGATGAGGTGTTTCACCATTGCAGAAAGCCTATTATTTTATATATACAGCAACATTTGCTGAAAAATGTATTTTACTTAGAGGAAATCAAATAAGTAAATAGTGGGGAAGATATGTAAATCAGCGGAACATAAAAAAGGCGCAGAATAAAAAGGACATGCCGCACTGGAAGTATGAGATTGGGCTGGTGCTGACGGGGTCTTTATGAACTGCTAACACTTATTTATTTGATACCTGGGCTGGATGATCTAAGAGTTCTCAAAGGTAGTTTTTAAAAAAATGTGAATAGCATGGAGAATTATGCGATTTCACTGGCTGAGTTCGCCAACATCATCAAAATGATTTTTAAAAAATTCCTGAGCTGAGGGGGGCAACAGAGCTGGGCTTTTGATAGACAGTGGTGCCTATATGTTCATTCCTCAGACACGTCTTGATGGCCCGAAACACATACTCATCAATGTACTCCTACCTGCCTCCAGCCAACAAGCAGTCAGTGTGCATTTATTGAGCACTTGTTGTATGCCAGGCACCCGGGATGCAAACATTCACTGCCGAGGGACTTCTGGGAGGAAGGGGCTTGAGAGGGTAGCCTCGCTTCTCCCAGCGTGTCTGATGCTCTGAGGAGGGTGGGCCAGCATGAAACTGGGAGGTGCCTGTGACTGAACAGCAGGAAACTGTCCTGGGGTGGAATGCTAAAGCATATAGAAGCAGGAGCCCTGGGGTGACACCAGCAGAAGACCCTAGCCACACCATGGAAGCAGCAGGGGGCTGAGGACAGGGCAGGGCAGAGAGAGCTCGGGGGTCTGATGGCCTCAGTGCCGATGGGAGAAGACCCTGGCTGCTCAACGCCACGTGGGGCCCACAGGTGCTCTGAAGGTCTACACTGGGCTCCAGGGTCATCATGACTTTACTCCCCAGGGATGACCATCATCTAAGGAGAATCAGAGTCACCGTGGAAAGGGGCAGATCGCAGGAGGAATGGGATGAACAGTTTCAGTTCCTGGACTGGGTGCTACACATCATTAACTCTCTGTCTCTCTGACTCTGTGTGTGTGTGTGTGTACAGGTGTGCATGTAGAAGTTAGGGGTTTCATTAGGTATCTTCCTCAGTCACTCTCTCTCTCATTATTTGAGACTGCATCTATTACTTAACTGTGCTAACTGGTTCTGATACACTGCCTGGCCAGTGGGCCCCAGTGACCCACCTGTCGTGCCTCCCTAGCTCTGGGATTATAAGTGGACATTATGCCTAGCTTTAATATTGTTGCTACATATCCAAACTCAGTGTGTGCATGCATACATGCATACACGCATGGCAAATGCATGTACTACCCATGGAGCCACAGCCCAGCCCCTTCATTAAACTTTTTGTTTTTATCTTTTATGCAGGTGTGTATGCCTTATGTTTGTGGGTGCTGGAGGAGGTCAGAATAGGGTGTCAGATCCCCTGGAGCTAGACTTACAGGCTGTCATGAGCTACCCAATGTGGGTGCTGAGATCTGAACTCTGCAAAAGCAGCAACTGCTTTTAGCTGCTGAGCCATCTCTCCAGCACACTCATTGACCTTCTAAACTCCTCTGAGTGGGAGAGCTGGCACCTGCTCATTCCTGAGTCCAGCAGACACACACAGAAGGCCTAGTATGGCTCTCTGCAGGCACTCTCTTCATCCTTAATCCCTTCAGCAGATGCTGGGGACTCAAAGATAAATGAGACTCCAGGTTGGATGCAAAGTGATGCTATTTTTAGGGGATGCTTTCTGTGTTCTAGGGCAGACCTGCAAGAGAAACCACTCATGGTTGCCTTCTGATGGCACAGTATGCGCTGCCATGGCAGGGACGGGTGTGTACATGGGCATCAGGCCCTGGCTCCTGCCCTGGCAACAGTGAGGCTTCGATGCTTTCTTTGCAGGTTACATTTTGTGCCTGTGTGCTCAGGGACCTTCTGGGAGGGCATGTTTTATACAGAAAATACACATTGAAAAAGGGGGGCATTGCCAGCAGGGGGGCATTTCAGCTAGCTTCCTGCTCTGTGAGCAGAGAGGAGCACAGAGAGGAGAGAGAGAGGGCTGCTGGCCCCCACCTGAGCCCAGGACCCACGGGGAGCTCTAGATTGGAAGCTGGTTGCTGTCTTAAAGACTGTAAAGGACTTCATGGTGTCATCTGGGCTGACTTAACTTGGAGGTCTAGTTGGCAGCTTGGCTCTGGGTTTCTGGATAGGATGACGTGAGGTTTTCACCACTCAGAAACTCTGTTGGGCAATCACGTGGAACTCATAGCTACGTAACAGCAATGAGGTAAACACTCTTAATGATTGGGCGCGTATGCAGGAAATGTGAAGTATTCATGGGGACCATGAATTCATCTATGTAAGAATGTAACATTTTGAAGCCACATACAGAATGGGACAGAGGAGGGGGTGAAGGAGGAGGAATAAAAAGAAAAAAAGAGAGACGGGACTAAGGTGATAAAGCTCAGTTGGTAAAGGGCCCGCCTTGCAAGCATGAAGACATGAGTTTGACCCCTAGGACCTGAACAGAAATGTTGCATGTGCTTGTAGCTGTATCACAGAAGAGTTGGAGGCAGGTAGATTTCTGGGGTTCCCTAGCCAGCCAGACTAACCATCTCAGAAAGTTTCCGGATAAAAGTGAGAGACCCTGTGTCAAACAAACAGGAGTTGCATAGCTCCCGAAAAATGGCATCTGAGGTTGACCTCTGACCTTCACACCTAGCATCTCTATCCTTAACATAGGTACATGCATCTCTCCAAATGTGCATGCACACACGTGCACACATACACACACACACGTGGGTGGGAAAGAAGGGGGAAAAAGGCCTTTCAACATACACAGCTGAATGGCAGGCTGTGCCGGCCTCAGGTTGATGGCTTGGGACAGTATGTGGGCATGCAGGGGTTATGATGGCCGTGCAGAGACCTAGATAGGCTCAGTACTCACATCACTTCCAGCCGTGCCGTTCGGGAGTCATTTCCTCCCTCAGAGACAATCTCGCAGGTGTAGTCCCCGATGTCCCCTGACCACGTCTGGCTAATGAGAAGGGACCCATCCTTCTCCACCACGACCCTGGAGCTGCTGGATGGTGTGATGACCACATTGTCCTTTTTCCAAACGTAGCTGTGGGCCAAGCAGAGGGCTGGTCACAAACCCCCCACGGGAGTGGGATCCCCGCCATTCCCTCATAATGAGGTGCAAGCAGCTGGCGCGTTGGGGAACAGTAAAAATTACCGAGTTATACTTCTGAGAAGTATGAACTTGGGAATGGGGAGATGGCTCAGTGGTTAAGTGTGTCCTGCCCTTCCAGATGCCCCAAGTTTGGTTCCCAGAACCCACAGATCAGATGGCTCACAACCACCTAGAACTCCAGGGATGGGGATCTGACACCTCTCTCTCTCTCTCTCTCTCTCTCTCTCTCTCTCTCTCTCTCTCTCTCACACACACACACACACACGCATACACACACATGAATAAAAATAAATCTTTTTAAAAGGCGAGCTATATGGTATGGTGGGGAGCAGGCAGATGTCTGGGTCACCATAAAAGCTCACGGAAGCTTCGGTGACTGAAGCAGGACAGTGATGGCTGGAGGGGTGGTTTAGTTGGTAGGAGCTTGCCGTTCATTCAGAAAGACCCGATGGCAATTCCCAGAATCCGCATTAGAGGCTGGGGGTGCTGGCACACACCAGTCGTCTCAGCACTAGGGAAGCAGCCAGGTAGATCCCAGGGGTCACTGTTCCCCCATGTTGGCCTAACCGATCAGCTCAGGTTAGAGACCCTGTCTCAAAACAAGGTGGAGATCTGGGCAATGGCTCAGTGTGTGAAGTGCTTTCTGTACAGTCACTGAGACTGGGGTCCGGCTCTCCAGGACCCACAAGGAAGCTGAGTGGCCATGGTGGCCCAGCTGTAACCCAGGCACTCAGAGGAAGAGAAGGGATCCCCACAACAAGCTGCCCCTCCGCTGGCTGAATTTGGGTTTGGAGGAGACCTCGCCTCTCTCAATGAAGTGGGGATCCACCAGCAGCATATACCTCTGGCCCCACATGTCTGTGCACACCATTGTACACAAAACACACACAACCTGCATACAAGTGCACTACAGATACACCGCCCCCAACACACAGGTCCTACGGACACAATCCCCAAATAGGACAATGAAGACAACTGTGAAACTGAGCGCGTGTCTGCGAGACAGGGACTCTGTGAGTCCTGTCACCTATGGAACTGAAGCCACCCAGCTCTCCTGCCTCAGGAATGCTTGCTTAAGAGCCCCAGAGAGGCACCCCCCCTCCCCACAGAGCAAAGCTCACTGCATCTCAGAACCCGACTGCTAAAGGCCCACTACCCTGGCAGGCAGGCAGGCTCTGACGCCACCTTCCTTCCTCATTTAATCTTTATGGCCATTTTGGCACATTTTCCTTTTCCAATATAGACTCAATTAAGAGCCTGTCCAGCCCTAAATGTCCCTGGGCAGGGCCCCTACTTATGGCTGGGTGAGATGGAAGTGCTGGCTTTTCTTTATTAGAATAATATGATCACATTTTGAAAATGTACTGGCCCCTTCTGCCCTGCATATTCACAGCACAGACCTTTGTGAACTGGTCACAGGAGGTCACTCTCCAGCACAAGAATCCACTTGAAGAGAAAGGACAGATTGCCCTGTATAGCGGGGTGGGGGTGGGGATGGCCCTCCAAAGCGGGGACAGCCTACGTCCTTCACAGCAAGGGTGTCTCCTCCAATAACCATGTTGGTGCTGCCGAGGGACCATCCCAGGGGCTGCTGCTGAGCTCTTGGAAGTTTTTTGTTGCTGTTGTGTTTTTTTTTTTTGTTTTTCATACCCTGTCACTTTTACAATAATTCTTATCTAGGTGTGAAAGAGATCTCTGGGTAGGCCTCCCCGGCTCTCCTCAGTTAACCCTTCACTTGCTGCTTCCTTTGGTTTTTGCATTTGCTGTTCTTGGAATTAGCACACACTTGCATCCCAGCCCTGGAGACTCTGGAGGGTCAGGGGCGACGTGGAAATGGATGGTTTGCCAAACACCTCCACTGAAGAGGGAGGGAAGGGTCAAGACTCTGAAGCCAGTTCTCAGAGTGTGCTTCAAGAGCCATCCCCTCTGCTCAGAGTGAGTTTCATCCTTTGGTGAAGTGCGGCCTTTCAGAACTAGGGCAGGATGACAATGCCCTTGCTGTGTTTCTCTCCATCTCTGCCTTCCTGCTTCATTTGCTTTCAGGGTTGAGTCTGAAAAGTCACATCTATTCTGCCCTTTGAGGTAAAGCTCATGGCTGAGGGACACCTGTCTGCAGCTGGGCTCTTACCCGAAGTGACCCGTTTTTGGAGTTTTAGTTTTGAGAGAGGGTCTCACTGTGTAGCCCTTGATGTCCTGGAACTTGCTATGTAGACAATGCTGGCTTCCAGGTCACAGAGATGCCCCTGCCTCTGCCTCCTCAGTGCTGGGATTAAAGGTGTGTGCCACCATGCCCAGCTTTGTACTTGTTTTGAGACAGGGTTTCCTGTAACCAAGGCTAGCCTTGAATCACGTGTCTGAGGACAACATTCAATATCTGACCCTCCGGTTTTCGCCTCTGGAGTGCGGGGATTAGAGGCATGTACCACCATGCCCAGTGTATGCAGTGTCCGGAGTGGAATCCAGGGCCTCATGCATGCCAGGCAAGCACTCTATGACTGAGCCACACGCCAGCCCAAGTATCACAATTATCATCATCAACTTCCAATCTACATAGTGTCCCACTTGGCACTGGGGAATCTCCAAGCTGCCTGGCTCCCTCCTCGCGCCCCCCTCCCCCCGTTTCCCCTTTACTGCTTTGGACACCCGCACGCCTTCCTTCTGCCTGCTATATATGAAAACCATCCTTGCAGGATAGAAAACCCCTCCTGAGCATTGCAGAGCTCCCATGTCAACACCACTGAAATCCTATTCCATCCCTCTGGATTTTTGTCTCATTAAGTATCAGTCCCTGACAAGTGCGTTTTACAGACAGTGTATTAACCTTGGCAGGGAAATCACAAAAAGCGGTATTGAAGCCGTGGAGTGGAGCATAGCCCACTGTAAATAATACATAAGGCTGGAATGGAAGACGGATCCCTGTGATTAATGATGGAGCCTGCCACTGGGAGATGCCATCATCAGGGATCTGCTGCTAAAATAGACCCTCCCAAGCTCTCCCTTCTCTTCTCAACTTTCCCTCCATTAACCCAGAGGCTCTTAACAAGTCCTAAAGAATGAGAACAGGGTAAGCGACCGGAGAGAGGTCCGAGGGTCATGGGTGGCTCCGCAGCACAGCGTGGCTGTCGTCCCCTTAATCACGACGCGGTCCTCTGGGGGGTGAACGATGGATGTTCGATCTGAAACAACATAAGTCACAGCCCAATGAAATCACCAGCTTCGACCAGTGCCCCCGGGGATGATGAACTGGTCATCTGACATCAAAGCCTCCGAATTCTCTCTCATCTTGGCAAAAAGGGGTGTAAATGGACGCGCTCAGTGATGCTCAGGGAATGGCAAACAAGCCTTTCCGTGCGGCAGCAAAGCCAGCCAACCACACACTCCTAAGTCACCCCAGGCCTCCAAACTCCCCAGGAGACAGACAGACCTTGTGCAGTCCTGTGCTGCAGGTTAAGGTCTGGACTCTCTGGAGTGTCTCCCTGTGTGTTTTGGGGCTGTGTGAGGGTCAGAGGCCAATCTCAGGGGGTTGCTCCTCTGAAACTATCTACCTCGTGTTTATGACGGGCTCTCGCACTGGCCTGGAACTCACTGGTTACTGGCCAGCAAGCTCCAGCATCTGCCTGCCTCACACTCCCCATCACAGACAAGCTTGGGCCAGCGCTCCCAACAATTCTGTGTGGGTTCTGAGGACCAACCTCAGGTCTTCTAGCTTGTGGGTTAAGCACTTCACCGTCTGAGTAGTCCTTGCAGCCTAAAACCTGGATTCTTAAACTAGTGGGGATGGAGGCCTGTCCTTCCACGTACTAGGGAGGATGAGACAGGAGCATCACATTCAAGGCCAGTTTGGGCTGCTATGGAGTGAGCTTATGGCCTGCAAATTACAGGATAAGTTTAAGAGTAGTCTAGGATTATGAGACTCCATTTCAAAAGAAAGGGTTTAAAAAAGGGGCTGGGGATAGCTCAGTGGTGGAAGTCATAGGTTTAATCCTTGGTGTTGTAAATGAATGCATAAGTAAATAAACAGTATGCAAATAAAATCTATATTATTTGCTAGGATAATTTGGTCTTAAAACTTCTCTAGTGTCCACGCAGCAGCCTGTGACTTTGGAAGATGACTACATTTGTACCGACTGAGTTAATAAAAGTGTAAACCTGGGGTGGCTGCCATCACTCCTGATTCTGGAGAGTGAACGTGGTTGCCCATCCCCACGGTGATATTACAAACAGCTAGGCTGAGAAGGCGGGGCAAGTCTAGGGCACTGAGCTGACTTACTGCCACTTAGCTTAGCATGGCCCTAACCCTGGTCCTCAACAGATCTACGGAACTTGCTGGAGTGTGATCTATAGAGAGTCAGACCTTATTTTTTTTTCCTTTTCCACAAGCTTGTAAATGTGAGGCTAATGTTTTCTCAGGCATGAGACCTGGTTGACTCCGACCTCCAAACAGAATGAAACCTCTTTTTTAGTACTCTGCCAGTACTGTAGGAATTTAAATGCAGTTTTAAAAAACTCGATGTTTTGAGACTACTGAATAAATTTTTTTAAAGGGTTGGTTGAGGCTGAAGAGATGGCTCGGTGGTTAAGCGTGCATTCTGCTCTGGCAGAGGACTGAGTTCAATTCCCAGAACCCATGTGAGTGGTCTGAAATTCCAGCTTCAGAGAGTCAAAGGCCCTCTTTTGGCTTATCTGCCACCCTGACATAACTATAATTAAAACAATCAACAACAACAAAAAAGAATCTTAAAAATTCCACTAAAAAGATCATTTATCAAAATGTACAGTGACGGCATGGGAGAAAATGCCAAATATGAGCAGAAGTTGTGTGTGTGTGACTGTGTGCACATGTATGTGTTTGTGTGCATGCGGAGGTCAGAGGTCAATGCTGGGTGTCTTTTCACTGTACTTGAAGCACAGATGAGACGGGCTGTCTTGTGAGCCCCAGGCATCCTCCTGCTTCTGTTTCCATAGCACTGGGGTTACAAGTATATGCCTGATTTTATGTGGGTGCTGGGGATCAAACTCATGACCTCATGATTTCAGGTCAAGTATCTTATTGACAGAGAAATCTCTTTAGTCTCCAACTTACTTTCTTTAGGCTATCAATGGATTGATTCAATTTTCTTATAAAATTAATCAAAACATTACTTTAGCTATTCCAGCCAGCTGGATATAATAAGTCTACGGATTTTAGAAAGTCGATTTGTTACTGCTCTTGAAATAGCCCCACTGAATCTCTGGATACGCCTCCTAATTATTCTTTCAGAAACAGAACAGTTAATTACTCAACCGATTTCTATAAACTGGTTGTGAAGATAACCATTTCTTTGGATTAAGTGGGAAAACCTGAGGGCTATTGACATCCTGGGACTCGGACAGCCCTGTGGTGAGAGCAGGGTTCATAGTAAGCTCTCAGAGAACGCCCTTACTCCACACGGTGAGTGAGGCTGTGGCGTTCACAGAGGCCTCGGTGTTGGCTGCGTAGCAGGTGTAGTTGCCAGCATCCTGGGTGAAGACGGGGGCTATCCTCAGCCCCCCGGATTCCAGCAGCATGAACCGAGGAATCCGGACAGAGCCACTGGCCAGGATGTGGTTCCCTGAAAGCGGAAGAGGAAAGAGGAACATTAGAGGCCCAGCAGCTCGTCGGGAAGGAGAGGGATGGCAGCAGCTGGCAAGACCTTCCTCCAATCACAGGGAGCATCCTGAGCGCAAAACGGCTGCCATGATTCCCTCGCATCACTGAGGATGGCGAGCATGGTAGTTGCCCGGCACTGTGAGAGTCTTTAGACAGGTTCTGAGCTGTGTACGGAATACTGGCCTTCAGGCGACTGCTTTCATGCTCACTTCACAGCCAGGGCTTAACATCCAGGAGCCCCTGTGCACAGAAGACGCTTGCCGAGGGCTTACGTAGAGGGCAGCCATATTTATGTGGCTATTACTATCCTTTAATTCCCACTGACTTTGCTAATTAAAAAAACCTGTACGTGTGTAAGGCGGTGGCTCTCAACTTTTCTAAAGCTGTGACCCTTTCATTCAGTGGGCCATGTTGTAGTGGCCCTCGACCATAAAGTTATTTTCATTGCTACTTCATAACCGTAATTTTGCTACTGTTATGAATTATAACTCAAATACCTGTGTTTTCTGATGGCCATGAGCGACCCCTATGAAAAGACCATTTGATCCCCAAAGGGGTCATGACCCACAGGTTGGGAAACACTGGTGTTTGGGGTGCATGTGTATGTTTGTGTGTGCAGATGCCCATGTGTGTATGTACAGGTTCACCTGTAAATGGTGTGCATGTATGTAAAGGCTGTCCTTTTTTTCGAGACAGGGTTTATGGCTAGGAACTGGGGTTTCTTAACTTGGTTAGACTGTCTGGCCAACAAGCCCCCAGGATTTCCTGTCTCTGCCTCCCCCGTGCCAGGATGACACATACACGGCTTTTTACACGGGTACCAGGGACTGAACTCGAGTCTTCGTGCTGACATCGCAGACACTTTCCTGACTGAACTGTTCCCCCAATTCCCACGTTTCCCAGACTCCTGGGGTCCCGTCTCATTCACGCGGTACCCTTGCATCTGCTTCCTGGCACGGGTGTCCCATAAATGTTACTGGGTCTTCACTGAGCAACTGAGTGGGAAGGAAAGGCAACACAGCCAATGTCCCAGTGTCTTCCACACCAGCGACATCGCTCAGAGACACCTGCCTTTCTTCCACGTGATGGCGGGTTTGGGAGCCCCGGACACCTCACACCTCAGGACAGCCGTCATCCCGTCAGTAACTGTGGTGTCCACTGGACGCTGGGTGAAGGCAGGAGCAATATCTGTGGGGAGGAGTTGACAATGAGCTGTGGCACCGCCTCTGGGAAGCCGGCTGGAGGCTGCACTGATCTTGCAGGACCAATCAGAAGGAAGGATGCCATGTCAAAACCAGCAGTCCTTCTGGAGCGGCTTTGTGCTATGGGTCTCCCAGGAGTCACGGGGCCCTGCTTGCTGTCTAAAGGGAAGTGGATGCCCCGTGTGGCCTTCAGGGGCCCAGGAAGCCTGTTTATCGACAGAAACCAACTAGCTTCATCGTTTAGGTGACAGACCCTGTCAACTATAGAATGACGTGTCCGCACTTCAGGGGCACCCTGAATGCCGAAATACATGTTTAAGAACTCCTGTCCCATGCCGTGGCTTCTTTTTGCTCTCGGGGACAGGTATGCAGTGTGAGGGCCTCCCAACCCCAAGTAAGAGGAACATGACAGGGGTGTGCTGGAATACAATGCAGCCAATGCCCCAGTCTTTTCAGACCAGCCACACTGCTGCAGTGCCACCTGCCTGTTTTCCACATGATGGGAGGGTTTGGGGGGTGGGGATCCGGGTACCTCGCATGCACTCCCGCACGGGCTATGCATTCTGTGCCAGGTAGCTGTGACATAGATCATGCCCTCCAAAGACTACAGCATCTATTTCCAGACCCTTCAAAGAAAACAAACAAGCCCAAACTACCCATTCAGTCTCTGCCTCAGAAAACCCTGGCCACAGCGGCAAGATAGGTTTTAAATCATTCTAACGGATGCAGGCTCAGTTTCTGGCTTAAACACCCAATGTTATATTCCCACTGCTCGGAGAAAGGTTGGTGCCCTGTACTCTGCCATGGAGGGCAAATGTGACTCCTGGCCAGGGTCAAGGACAGTGAGCTCCGGTTTACCAAACCACACACACACAGTTTAGGAACCTGGCCACTTCTCCACACAGCACAGGGAACCACCAGCCCCATGCACCCGCGGCCACACTCCTTAGTGGCGTGCACACCTGTGATATCAGCGCTTTGCCTCTGAAAGGGCAAACCTGAAAGGTGCAATTCCATAACCACTAAATTCCATTTCATTTCAGAAGAACAATGTTACGGCTGCGGGAGATTAGAAAGAAAACCCGCAGATACTGAGAGAACCTGCACTTTTATTTTATTTTTCAAAGACAGGGTGCCAAGGTATTTCTGCTAATGGGATAATAAAAGAAACCCACAAAAGAACTATAATTGTTCAATAAAACTAAAGTAGAGAATGAATACTTTTTAAATGGAGAAGAAAAAAGATCAAAAGAAAAAGATTAGTGGCGTGCTATGCACTTGATAGTCTTTCTGATTCTGTCCAGAGCATGCGCGTGTCGGGTTGGGGGTGGGTTGGAAATGTTTTCCTACTTGTCTAAAAAGAGAGATTAAGAACAAACAAACAAACAAACAAACACCATAACCACCTCCGCCCCAAAGAGCAAGCCTCACAGGTGTGATAGTGCATGGGTCTCCCTCATCTCAGGAGCTGACAAGCTGACAGGATGCTACCACCCCACATATGGGCAGAGCGGGGAGCACAGACCTGAAGGCTGGCCATGCCGACACGTGTTACTCACTGGTCACATCCAGGTAGGTGTGCGTCTGGATCTCCCCTCCTTCGTTGCTGGCAAAGCACTGGAAGATTCCGGAGTCTTCGGGGCTCAGCTTCTGGATGTGTAAGCCTCCGCTGGGGAGCACTCTGTACCTCGGGTTCTGGAGCTTGCTGAGGGGGACGGCGTCTTTGTACCACTGGAGGGTGGGGAGGGGAACCCCTGGATAGGAATGGAGGGGAGTATTATACTCCAGGAGCTCTCTGCAGGAGGGGAAAGGCCACATGGCTTCAGAGCCTCACAAGGCAGCCCTCTCGCACCATGCTCCATCTACTGGGACACTCCCTCATCTTACATGAGGAAACCCCCTCCGGGCGCTCTGGAGAGGAAGAAGGAATAAGCAAGGGCCACGGGTCCTCCCCATGCTCGCCCGAGGACCCCAGGTTTGCACTCATTTGGAAAGCTTTCAATTGTAACGGCCTTTGAGTTTAGGACAGGGTTGATGGCTTGGAAGGCTGGTCCAGGGTCACTGGAGCATCTAGACTGGGTTGACTGAAGGGAAGACCATCCCTGGATGTGGGTGGTGCCATCCCACTGGCTGGGCTCCTTAACTGAGTAGAAACAGAAAGTGAGCTGAGCAGCAGCGCTCACCTCCCTCTGCTTCCTGACTGAACACAACATCATGCTCCTGGCTTCCATGCTTTCCCTGCCACAATGGACTGGCCTCTCATACTGCTGCCAACTTAGTCACAGGCAATGAAACGAGTCACTAATGTTATGGGAAAGTTCATAACACAGCACCAAAGGCTGTGAAGACTGGACGGGTTTGTCCGTAACTCTTGCCAGGCACACGGCAAGGACAGTGCAGGTACCACAAGTAGCAACAGAACAGGGACAGGGGACACTTCAAACATCTCCGAGTCATGTGAATCAGCAGATGTCAATGACCTTAAGACATCTGTATTGCTGGGGGAGTGACCCAGAAACCTTGGGATGCCCTTAACGATGGTGGGAACATATAAGGTGTCAGCTTGTGGGCACTGAAGAAGTTGCTTTGTCTCTAAGAGCCTCGTGACTTCAGGAAGAGCGGGCTGCAGGAGGTCCTGTCCTGCACCTCAAGAGCTAAGCAAGCTGAAAACATGGTGAGGTACTAGACTAGAAGGACTTGGGGACCAGACAGCCTCAGAACCAGAGCCCTGCCTAGCTTTCCCTTCTCTGCCTGTGGTATCTCAGTGAGAAGCAAAGCCTGGCTTCCATGGTGGACATTAAGACCTGGATGGTGTATGCACGGGGCGGCCTGCAGCCCAAGCAGCAGGTGTGGACTTCCAAAGCCCATCGTCTCCATGGTGGCAGTCAGTGCACAGAGCCTAGGGCTCTGAACAATGGCAATGCATTGCCTGGGGCAGCTCAGTCCTGAGTACGGAACATTTGAGCCCGCTACGCAAAGCTTTTGTGCATGGCTAGTGTAATACAGTGTGCTGGGGGATATCTCTGACCTTCCTGAAGTCCAGGAGGACCATACCCAAGACAGAAGAGAGAACTAGGTGTGTAAGAGGCTCTACAGGAGAGAACCAGCCCAAACCTTTATGGCATAAACTCCAGAAACACAGTGGGAGCAGTATCCCGGCGAGATACTAAGATTTAGTTCTAGAGTTTAGGTGCTTTTGTTCCTCAGTTTCCCCTAGATAAAAATGATCTTTTGTTTTGTTTTGTTGGTTGGTTGGTTTTAAGAAAAAAATCTTGCTACATAGCCCAGGATGGCCTTGAACTCTTGGCCTTTTTGATTCTGCTTCCTGAGTTCTGGGATTATAGGCACGTGCCTCCAGGCTGGGCATCTTAAAGCAGATTAAAGTTTTAAAAAGCACATTTTGCCATGATTCCAAAAGGCTTAAGCAGACTCCAGTCTCAGCGTAGGTGGGTGGAGAAGGCCCATTTGAATGGATGTCCCCTAATGTCGGGAGCATTCCAGATGATGTGTTCCCAGGCAGCTCTTTCCCTTAATTACGTCTCCTGTCACCTCTCATTAAATCAGGACAACTTTTTAAAATCCATTTCAAGGTAAAAGCATACGCAATTCATGTAAAACCGCATAATGGTGATTACATGATGTAGCTCACAGGGGACCTCCCCTCCCCCCCCCCGCAACTTCCCATGCAGTGTGTTTCATTGCCAGAGTTAAGAGAGGGAGGTAAATCACATGATGGCAGAGCGGCGTCCTGGAAAGACCTGTTCAATACACATTTGCAAGTCTGTGCTTAACAGTTTCCCCTGCAGAAATTATGCAAAGGAGAGCGCGTTCTCCTGACAGAGGGAGAGTGTTAAGATTGTCACTTATTGAAGAATAATAGTTACTACATGGGAGGGTGGGAGTGTTTCTTTGGGGGCAATTTAATGTCACACGGGAACCGTGTGCCCCGGAGCAGCAGCAGAGAATGCACTCATTTCTAAAATATAGACTTCGCATAGCTTTTCATCCACAGAGCTGCGCCTTACTGGCGGCGGCTGCCGCAGCGGGAGGAAGAGCACAAAGCTACTGCAATGTGAAGTGTCTCCAGTCCACATCGGAGCCATTCCCCTCTGCTCCTCCTCTGCGGCCGTTCGAGGAGAACGGAAACACAGCGTGCTTTAGAGAGTGAGCATGGCGGGGTGACGGGGAGTGGGAACCAGAGGCTGCGAGTCTTTTGGCAAAGTGCAGGTGTGGCGTGAATCACTGGAAGGTCAGAGGCGACTCTGCATTTACCAAGAGCTGCTGTGAGCCTCACGCCTCCTGTTTTAGAACTGAAGAGTGGGGTGGCATGGTTGAATCCAGGGAGGTGGGTCTGCTTTAAGTCCTGCACATTAGTCTCAGGGTGTCTGACTGTCATGGCCGGAGCACTGCCCAAGGACCAGGTTTTTAACTTGTGCTGCAATGCTCCATGAATCCAGTATTTGGTAAGCAGCTTCTATGTGCCAGACACCTAGTGACAATTTTCCAGTAGGCGTTCTGTTTAATCTTGGAGGCTCTGAGCGTAACACTTAACCGTGCTTTCTCTGAAGCAAGGCTTCGACTGCGTAGAGAGAGGTGACATCTCTCTTGTAAAACTGGAACACTCACCAAACTGCTAGTGTGGGGAATAAATCAGCCTGGCCCGCTTTTCAGTACGAGGTAAGGATCATCAGAGCCACAGACAAGCAGGAGGCACTAGTCCCCTGTCTTCCCTAACTCGCTGCTCATATCTGCTTGCCCAGGTGCTGCCGGGTCATGTGGGGTTGAAAGGTCACAGGCAGTCAGCCTCCTGCCTAAGCCTACAGCTCAGAAACAGGCAGTCTCCAGCCCAGGACCAATTGGATAGGGAGTCCAGTATTTTTTTTTTTTTTCCTTTCCTGTAGGGTGATGCTAGCCTTTGCAAGATCGTAAAATAAACTGCTCCACTTTCACCGCTCTGGCTCTCCAGCACTCTCATTAAGAAGCGAGGGTCCTTGTTTCTCACAAAAGCAAAGCTTCCCTCCCAATGGAGGGAAACCATGTTTATGATGCCAGGTCTAAGCAGACAGGAAAAGAGCCTTTTCGTATGTAGTCTTGGTCACAGATTACCTTGCAAAGCCTATGGGGTGTGTGTGTGTGTGTGTGTGTGTGTGTGTGTGTGTGTGTGCATAGTGGAAGGGGGCAGTGTTATGTAACTCTCTATGCAACCATATGGTAAAGTCATGGACAGGATGATGGGTACAGTGAGCCACAAGGAGAAAGGTACAATGACGCAGAGATAAAGGCAGGAAGGTAGGAATATCTTCTGTTAAAAAAAAAAAATAATGCTGGAGCTGGGATGAAGCTCGGTTGGCAGAGCGCTCGCCTGATGTGTGCACCCAAGTTCCATCCGCAACACTGTATAAGCCTGGTGTGGTGGCTCACACCTGTAATCCAGCACTTGAGAGGTGGAGGCAGGAGGATTGCCACACGCTCAAGGTCCTATGTAGCTCCTTGGCTACACAGAGTGTTTGAAGTCAGCCTGGGTTATATGGACCCTGTCTAAAAAATTATTAACTAAATAATTAAGAATAAAAACTCTCCTCTTCTTGAGGATGGATGGCTGTGGTCCCTAGTCCTCATCTCCTGGTGGATGGAGACGGGTCTCCTGAGAGCCAAAGTCTTAGATCCACACACTCTGGGAACTCAGGGAGAGGAGTCACAGGGTCTCTTGGGCAGACAAGGGGCAAGGGCTTCCTTCTCTTCTCCCCCTTCTTGGGGATAAGTGGGTATTACATCTTTCCACCCCTGGGTTGTTCTGCAGAAAGCAAGAACAAGATCTTCACAACTGTGACTTTCTTCAGCAAGGGGATAGGCTGATCCCTGGGCCCAGCGTCCATTGTTCCCACCCTTCCTGCTCACTGTCCCCCGGAAGGCTCTAGAGGCTTCCTGGTCATTCACTGTCATTCACCACGGTCCCCAATGGGGTCCCATACTCACCCATGGCTCGACATGGGATGTCCACAGTTTCTTCCACTTCACCTAACATCCGACTCTCTGGCTCGGCAGTGAAGTAGGGTGGCTCTTTAAACAAGGAAAAGAAAACAGCCCCTAAGTCAAGGTGTTGCAGTGTAGACAGGAAATGTCCTTTCTGTGACCTTGGTGCCCAGGTGGTGGCACTGTGAAGGAAGTTGTGCCGCCCCTAAGTGGGGAGCCCTGCTGGAGGAAGTGAGTTCCAGGGGCTGTCTTGAAGCTTTACAGCCACACCTCTCTTTTTGCTTACTCTCTGCTTCCAGAGTCTGAGTACAATGGCAGCAGCCAGCCTTCTGTCGGGCCACCATGCCTTCCCTGCCTGTTCTCATTCCTTCCCTATCATCTGAAACCATGGGCCAAAGTAAATCCTTTCTCCCTTCAGTTGCTCTTGTGGGACCATTTTATCACTGCAGTGAGAAAGTAACAGCACAAGAAGGATGTCAGGGACCACAGTGTGTTCTCTCTTATGCGTGGTGTGTGTGTGAGTGAGTGAGTGAGTGCGTGCGTGCGTGCGTGCGTGCGTGTGTGTGTGTGTGTGTGTGTGTAGGACACAGTTCTATGTCAAATGTCTTTTCCAACTGCCCTTCACTTTATATTTTGAGGCAGGGTCTCTCACTGAATCTGAAGCTGGACATGAATCCTCCTGCCTCACCCTCCTCTACCCTAGCACTAAGACTGTAGGTGTGCAAGGCCACGCTGGCTTTTTATGTGCGTGCTGGGGCCTGAACTCAGGTCCTCATGTATATGTGGCAAGTGCTTTATTGACTGAGCTGTTACCTCAGTCCCCGATCCGAGCTCTTAGATTTGTTTTTCTGAATATGTCACCATTAGTAACCATCACACCCACACACTCAAATTTGGGGAGCAGCAAGCAAAGGCTATTTATATTCCAAGGTTTCAGAAAGCAAATTGCAAGTCAGGGCGATGGCTCCTTCTCAGTTTACGGGCTTGAAATCATGGAATATCTTAATTCACATTTTAGAAAGGGCATCCCAAGAGCTTCATAAAGGTATATTTACAGCACAGTGCTTTATGGGCTAGTTTGCCTCCGTAGCTAAGCTAAACACCAACCGAGAGGCATGTTGAATGGCCCTATAACAAGGGGCCTGGCCTGCATCAAGAACACTGTAGCCCATTAACTTATTTTTTTCCTAA
Source organism: Meriones unguiculatus (assembly GCF_030254825.1). Lineage (NCBI taxonomy): Eukaryota > Metazoa > Chordata > Mammalia > Rodentia > Muridae > Meriones > Meriones unguiculatus. The sequence continues at coordinate 5,490,036 of NC_083362.1, read as the reverse complement.
GTCTTAGCAGTTCTCCTCCAAAACATAAATTCAATACTTCGACGGAATGCAAAACAATGGCGGCTGTGGAGGTGGGGACAGAGCCTCCAGTTCCCCCTGAGCAGGGAGGGAAAGCAGGGAGTGTTTCTATTCTCTAGCCTCTCCCCTTGTGTGGGCAAGAGGAAAGAGCGGTTGTGTGAGACAATGAGTTTCCTTGGAGAGTAAGTTGCAATATTTTTCGCAGTTTATTCACCAGAATCCAGCAGAGGCACGGCCGGGCCCGGGAGCATTAAGGCGGCAGTGGTGCTTCATTATCACGATGACAAAGGCTCCTGTGTTCACTTTCTGCGTGATAATTAATTTCTGGAGACATCTCCTCTTCATTGTAATAGTGTTAAATGCTGATAATAAGGCTTGGTGTGTCTCCTGTATTGACTACATCTTTAAAAAAAGAGTACACACACACAAAACAAACAAACAAACAAAACCACGGTGGGACCTAAAGCGGGTAGAGAGCTGAAAACATACCAGTTCAAAGAAAAGACTGCAGGTTTCTGAATGGGCCGAAAGTGGGTATCAGCTCTGTAGTTACCTGGGCCTCCTGATCAGAAGCGCCTGCCCCCGCTATCCACCTGCACTGTGGAGACAGCTGTGGATTCACTAGATGGGAGCAGAACCCTCCGGTAGCTGTCTCATGACGAGAGCGGGCCGGGAGACGAGCTGTGAAGATCTGAAGCCTCCCCGTTCCTAGCTGGTCTTTGCACACACACATATTCCCCCACTGAGCCGCGTCTCTCTGATCAATAGTAACCCTAGCAGCACTATTTATGTTCTAACTCCGTAGCGGTACAGCCTGTCGAGGACCTTACGCACAGGTCACGGCCCATATTCATCAGTGGATGCTAAAGTCAATAGCTACCATCATGAGCTGATTAAAGGGATGTGAGGGCAAAAGGGAAAAAATTAAGTTAAATATCAACATTTGCTCGAGATTAATTACAGTCTCCATTTCCTCGGTCAAACATTCTATTTTTAGATAACTGCAAAGTCCCATGCAGTTGCAAGACACAAGATGGGAAAAGCCCATAGTACTTTCCTCAGTTTACCCTGGGGAACTCTGTCCTCACAAGGTAACAGCTATAACCATCTTCATCAAAGCACCTGTGACTTCCCCAAGACATCCTCAGGTGCCTGCTGACACTCCCCAGAAGGGGGAAGCAGGTCATTACACCCTTGTCTGAGATTTCAGCCCCCCTGCACCTCCCAGCTAGTGGCATGTAAATCTGCCCCAGTTAAACATGGTCTCTTGGTTGTGGGAGGTGACAGAGTGGAAAGAGAGTGGAACATTAATGGAAGTGGGGGCTCCATCTGTGTGGCCATAGGGAGTTGCCATCCACAATAGCATGGTTTTTGCTGAGGTGGTCAACCTTGCTCCCGTGAGGACGCCTCACCTATGCCCTGTGAGTAACCCGGAAGCTCACCGGCTTTTTAAGCTAGACTTTGTGTGTTGCCCACCCTGGGGTATAGAGCTTATGTCTTCCGGAGCCCCTCTGGAAATGCTTCCTAAACGAAATCTGATCACGTCACCCCTGTAGTCAGCAGAGTTTATCTTCACTGCCCCTTCACGCTTCTGCTTGTGTGTGCGTGTACATGTGTTTGGTTCCATGCACAGTAAGTATACATGCGGGGTCATGTGTCCACACACCAGTGGAACACAGAATGATCCTTCATCATGACGCTGCCATCCTGACCCCCGTGTCCAGCCCAGGGACAACCCCCCCACTTTGGTTAGTTTTTCATTTCAAGAATGTTTATGCAAACAAGTATTGCTGTGTGCCACCTTGGAAGTGGCTGTCCTCACTCTGTGTCTAATAGGAGACAGAATTTAGAACATATACACATAGACACCACGGATGCTCAGCAATTCCAGGACCACAGTATGGTGGTTTGAATAAGAACGGCCCCCTCCCATGAGCTCATTTATTTGAATGCTTGATTCCCATTTGGTGGAACTATTTGGGAAGGATTAAGAAGTATGGCCTAGTTACAGGAGGTGTGTCCCTGAGGGCGGGCTTTGGGGTTCCAAAAGCTTCCCATCACCTCCAATCAGCTCCCCAGACTTGTGCTTTCGGATCAGGGTGTGACTAAGTTCTGAGCTGCTCCTCCAAGAGTCACCTGCCTGCTACCACACTCCCTGCCATGACGGCCACGGACTCACCACCTGACACTGAGCCCCTCCCCAATAAGCCCTTTTTAAAATAAGTTGTGTTGGTCATGGGGTCTTTCCACAGTGATAAAAGTTTACTAAGAAGCCTAGGTGCTATGTATATCCTCAGCTTCCCCCTGGGCTGGGGATGGAGACAGCGAGTCCACACAGTGCTCTGGGGATGGCCATGCAGGAGGGGATGTCACTCATCTCAGACAGAGGCCAGGTAGCTGGGGTGCACATCACACAGCCAGACGGATACCTCTCTCGCCCAGGTGGGGAAGGGTGGCCTAGAGGCACCAGGAAACTCTGTGACCCTCCCGAGCAGCCTGATGCACTATGTGAGCTGACGGGCATTAGAGCTGTCACATAGACACAGGCCTCTTCACAGCACTTCTTTAGGATGAGGATTGGGCTGCAGAGAGACACTCTGAGGACAGTCACCTAAGGCACACATCTTTTTTACCACTTGACCTTCCAAGGGCAACTGGGTGGGGCTGTGTCTGGGCAAATGGGAGACTCTTTGAGAATGTCCAGGTGGCACAGGCATACACTGAACTGTTGAATGCTGGCCACAGCTGCATCCATTAAGACCAGGGATCAAAATGGACACGTCCATCTTTAGAAGCAAGATAGAGACCTTGGAAGAGTCTCTGGGTGAAATCAGAACAAAGATAAAGCCACATGCCAGCCTGCTAGGGGCCTGAAGCAGAGCTTCTGGCTAGCAGAGCCAGCCTGAGTGGAGGCGATCGGCATACACCCAGGCCTTGCTGTACAGCCCTCAGGCTTGGTGGTGGATTCCATCTGAGTCCAGGTTCATTCTTTGTAGTACACTTCCCACGTTGACTTCCCTTCCCTCTAGAGGTCCAGCTCTGGTGCTATCCTGTGCCTCTGTCTGCAGCCACTGTCCGAACTGAGTGCCTTGTCCACTGGATTAGGCAGAATGGTCCCAAGGATGGCCAAGGAGATCCCCTGGAAACTGCACACTCTGTATGTGACTTGATGAACTTTGCAGGCAGGATAAAGGTCACCAGTCTTAAAATGGAAGGGGTGAGAGTGGCCGGGGCTAATGCCATGAGCCAGAACAGAGCAGGACTGTTTCTAGGAGGACTCAGGAGAGGCGAGAGGCAGGGCAGATGAAGATGGAAGGGATAAACAAAGGGAGAAAGGGGTGAGGAGGAGGGAGGGGGAGGAAGGAAGGAGGAAAGGAGACAGAAAGACAGACAGTAGGAAGGAGGAATGGGGAAGGGGAGGCTGGTTAGGGGGGACAGAAGGAGGAATCAAGGGAAGAGGGAAGGAAGGAGAGAAGGAGAGAGGGAGTAGACACAGAGATACAAACAGCTGTTAGGTGCTCAGTGCCAGTTGCAGCTGCTTATCTGTGACACTGTGCCAGCCACTATGAGCACCTCTGTTTCAAAACAGCATTTGGATTTCCGAGTGATCTGTGTTCAGGGAGTCAGAATAGCTTTGCAAGAAACAACAGAGTTCTCTGCAATGGTGGTTGCCTTGGTCAGTCTTCATCATCTGCTTGACTGGATTTAGAATTGCCATGAAAACGTGCTTTTGGGAGTGTCCATGAGGATATTCCCAGAGAGGTTTCGCTGAAGCAGAGACGGACTCTGAATGTGTGTGGGTGGCACCATTCCCCAGGCTGGGGCCGGGCTAGATTTAGAGCAGAAAGCAGGCTGGGCACTACATCCATCTCTGTCTGCTCCCCACTGTGGATGCCATGTGACCAGCCACCTCACGCTCCTGCTGCCACGCTTTGCCCACCATGATGGGCAATCCACAGTGTGAGCAAGAGAAAAAAACCCTCTTCCTTAAGACGCTGTGGTCAGTTATTTCTTTCTCACAACGAGAAAAGTAACTAATACAGCCACTCTCTGCTCCCAGTGCCAGGGTGGGTGTGAAGGAACCCTATGCAGACTGGTAGGGGCGGGCCCAGAACAGCGTCCTGCAGGCCATGCTAAATCTGTCAGTAGGGAGGAGAAGATGCACAATGTCCTCCATACTGACCCAAGATGCTGCCACTGGTAAGTCACTGTCCTAGTTTCCTTTCTGGAGCTGTGATAAAACACCCCGACAAAAAGCAACTTGGGGGAGACGGGATTTATTTTAGCTCACAATTCCAGGTCGCAGTCCACCGTAGCAAGGAAGAACAGGTGGCAGGGGACAGCTCCTTGCGTCACATCTGCAGTCAGGACAGACAACTGCACGCATGTGTAGTTCTTAGATGCATCTGTGATTGACGGACACTGGCATAGAGCCCTAAAAGAACCCCTTGACTCTAACTACCTGGGAGAAGTAAAGGGGTCTGTGCCCCCTCTATGCACTAACCTTTTATTTCTCCTACTTAAGGTTGGGGGGTTGGTGGAAGGGAGGTAGAGGCCGAAACACCCGAAAATAGAGTTTTTAAGAAGACCGCTATAGGTGGCTCTCCGCTACAGTGTCCCGCTGGCAGTTAAAGCTGAGCATCCCAGGTGTCATCCTCTATTGTATCCAGAAGAAAGCACCAAATGCTTCCATGGGTGGTGAGAGCATCGTGGCTGTCAGTGTGGAGAGAGTGTGATGTGCACCCTCACTAACACGACATACATACTCGATAGCCAGCGCAGTGTAACGCATGCTACGGCAGTCATGCCAGCAGCACACGGAGTCATCCTTTCACCATTTCTGGGGTGAGCTTGCCTCATTGCCCTGCCGAGGTATGCGCCAGTAGCCTTATCTACTGCCCCTCCATGTCAGGGATTGGAGCCAAGGCCAAGGACACCAGAGACCCTCCTTAAAGCCAGTCAGCAGTGCAGTTAGACGTGAGCCTTGAAGCCTGTGCTTATAGCACCCGGCCACACACCGTGCTGTCATGTGCCAACTGCCACAGAGCACAGCTGAGAGAGGCTCTTGCACAGTGACTTCTGGAAGGTTCTCGAAGGATACCTAACCTCATGGACAAGTAAGCTTGCCAGAAGCTGAAGGACGGATGGCCAAGGTCAGTCACAGACAGCTGCTCAGAGCCCCAGGACACACCCAGGGGTTGCCTCCCTGGACACAGGCCGAAGACACGGGATGCAGAGCAGAGACTATGCCCCCAAGGTGCTGGAAGTCAGAGGCTAGGCCTGTGGCAGGCCATGTGCGCTCTCCAGCAGGGCACAAGAGTGCTGGCAGTAGCCAAGCCTGTAGTCAAGTTGCAGATGCAGGGGCGGGGATTTTCCTTCATGGCAATCCATTGCTTCCCACCCACCATGGTAGGCACAGTGGTGGCACAGTGGGGACTCCGAGTACCACAGCAAGTCAGAGACTCACCAGCTGGAAGCCCTCATAGCAGAGGTCAGGAGGAGAGAAGGCCAGTCACAGGGACAGCAGGACAATGGAGCAGTGAGGAGTTGGGGGACAGGCCTCCGGGGTCTGCAGGGTGGGTGCCAGGCACCCTCCATCTATCAGAGCCTGGATTCCTGTTTTGCCTACAGGAACTGAGCAAGCCGCCAGAAGCGGACTGGCAGCATCAGCAGCTGCCACTGTCTGTCTCATCTCATCCGTGTGGAATTAGAAGGCAATTCCTCTCTGCACTCATTCATCTGCATGCTCATATCAATAGCTCTCTGCCCAGCTCTGCTGGTGACAGCCTGGGAGATTGGTCACGCTTCCCTAGCGGTGGCAGGGTGTGGTGACAATCTCGACAGAAATGTTTTCTTCAGGGTTTTCTCCAGCGTGACCCAACCACAAAGTTCCACCTGTCACAACAACTTCTAAACTAACGGAGACTCGAGTCATCCTCATTAAGACAGAAAGTGAGGCTGGGCAGTGGCTCAGTGGGACAGTACTTGCCACACAAGCATGGGGACCTGACTGTGCCCTTAGCACTCACGTAAAAAGCCACCCCGGCACCGAGGGATGCAGTGTGTGCGAAAATGAGGATCCCCGAAGCGTGATGGCCGGCCAGTCCAGATGAAGTGGTAAGCCACAGGTTCAGGGAGAGGAAATATGGTGGAAGGTTCAGTGGTCAAACATGTCCTGTTCTGGCAGAGGACCGGGGTTCAGCTCCCAGCACCCACATCAGGGGGCTCACACCTGCCTTTGACTCCAGCTCCAGGGGATCGGACACTCTCTTTGGGCATATTCAGACAGCTTTAAACACACGCGTGCATACACGTATGCACATATACATACACACCTATTATTTTTTAATCTCAAAAATAAAGTTGAGAGTGATTGAGACGAGTCAGAGCATGGCTGATGGTGTACACTAAACACAGAAACTGATTCTGATATGAATTCGAGATCAAAGTTAGGATGATCGATTTAAATACTTGGGAAAGGAATGGTGATGGAGACAAACATTTGAGTTTATAGGGAGATAAATTTCCTCTCTTGTTTAAATTACCTTAAGATGTTTTCTAACACAATATAGTCCTGTCTGGCAGAGATTTACACATCACAAATTTTAATTTTGGCTCAATCTACAGCACGCCATCCTCGGACGGTCATAGATCAAGCTGGATGGAAGTCTCTGCTGAGAATGGGATGTGATTTTCCTATCCGTGTCTAACAGCGGCAGGCGGAGCAGTGCTCAGGCCCTCGGGTAGGAGCGGCAGTGAGGGGTGACTCTCCTCCTGGCTCAGACACTCTGCTGGCCCTCGTGACCTGGTCTGGAGGGTGCCAATGGGCTGGATTCAGCACATGGAGAGTACAGAGCCCTCTCCTGATGTCTAGCAAACAGAGGATGCTCAGGGAAGCTGCCTTCTACGCAATGCTCCCTGATGCTGGCCGACCGCATAGGAATCTACTGCCTTTTCTCTTCTTGTTTTGCAAAATGGCCAACCACAAAAAGAGAGAGAGAGAGAGAGAGAGAAAGAAAAAAACTAAGACTGAAGGAGCAGCTCTTCGGAGAGGGTTTTTAAAATGCATTTTCAACTCCTTTCACTTCAGATAAGAGACGGAGTGAGCGCCTTTGCGGTACCCTCTATCAGCAGTAGCTTCTACGGAGGAGTAATGGGTCACCAGGACAGCAGCTGCAGCCATTTTAAGAACAAACTCGTGACCACGCAGGAAGCTGGGAAAATAAAATGAGCTACTTGCCTCCCAGCGTAATATGCCATATCATAATCCAGCGATAAGTGCACAGTTCCCTCAGCCGCAGCCCAAGTCACGCTTCTATGAGCGTGATCTCCCGGGATCCAGACAGCGCCAACTCTGGGGTCATACTTGGCCTGTTTTATTTTATTTTTCTTAAAAAAAAAAAAAAAAACTATCTCTGTTCTTACATTTCAGCTCAACCAAAGGTAACAGCCAGCAGTCTCCATTTCCTTCCGAGTCAAAGTCACATCGGCTGACTTCTGAGTCCAGATCGTGAGAGCCAGGGAGGCTCAGGGAGAAGTTTGGATTGAGAGAGAAAGGCCAGGAATGCAGGCAGGGTCAGTGATGAGTCCTTTGCCTGTCTCCACCCTTGAGCCTTATGGTGGCAGGTGGCTATGGTTTGCGTGTGAAATGTCCCCCACGGGCTTCCGTGTGTCAGGGTTTGGTCCCCATCAGGTGGTGCTGTTTTAGGACATTTCAGAACTTTTTGGCAGAGTCTGGTTCTGGGGGATAGACTTTAAGGGTTATTATCTTGCTAGGATCTGGGCCAAGATCTTAGGGGCTACCACAGAGAGGGCCTTCCCCACCACGGTGGCCCATAGCCTTGAGGCTGTAAACTAAAGCACGTCTGTCCTTTCCGGCGTTGTTTCTATCAGGCGTTCTGTCACAGCCACGAGGAACAGAGGAGCACAGCTGTGTTTGGAAGGTGCTAGAGTGCTAGAGACGTCCCTTCTTCGGTCTTTGACGACAAAGCACAGGGGCTGACTTGGGCGATAAACTCTACCATGCCACTGTTTACTGCATAAAGGTAAAGTCTGAGGGGGAGACGCTCACTGTGAAAGGCGTACTCAGCCAAGCCTCACCACCCGAGTTCCATCCCGTGGTAGAAGGAAAGAACTGAGTCTTACAAGTTGCCCTGTGACCTCCACATGCATCCTGTGTCATGTGAGCGTCCCCTTTCCAAACATACATGCACAACCGACCGACTGACCAATCGATCATCAATGTAATTAAAATTGGAAAAGTTGGTGGGAGCCAAGGAAATGGCTTCATCAGCAACGTGATAAAAGCCAGGTGCAACAGGGATCATCTCTAATCCCAGGGCCGGGGGGTGGAGACAGGGGGCTTCTGGGAGCTGACCAGCCAGTCTAGCCCAGTTGGCAAGCTCCAGGTCCTAAAGAGAGACCCCATCTCAAAAAACTTAGCTGGAAGGCAGCAGAGGAGAGGCACTGGCATCAGCCTCTGGCTTCCACATGCATCGCAGAGGTGGCTCACATGCACAGGTACTGAGCCTGGGCTGCACAGCGGCCATCTTGCCTTCCTGGAGCTGTGGGTAGGGAGAACGACGCGGGGAAGCAGCCAGCACCATCGCCAGTGAGCATTACCTATGATGGAAAGGAAGGCTTTGGCCCTGGCGGGCTCAAATGCGCTCCCCCGGAGTGCCGCCTCGCACACGTACATCCCGGTGTCGGCTGATGTCGGGTTGACGATGGTGAGGCGCCTCCCGTAGCTGTGCAATCCACTCGTGAGTCGGACCCCGTTTCTCTTCCAGTGCACACTCAGCTCCTCCAGGGGCCTGCGAAAGAGCAAGGGCATCGGTGACAGTGGTGAATCAGTAGTTGACGGTAACGATAGTTCCAGGCACTCAGCACCAGCCCGACAAGGCTAATTCTACCAGGAACCATGGCGGGTTGAACAATGGACATTTAAGAATCAATCCAGATCCAGCTCCCCTCCTTCACGGCTCACCTCAACGAGACATTCTGCTCAAGGGCTATTGAGCAAGGATAGCTAATTGCGGCATCAATGGACCGTACATGCTAATGATTCCATTTGCCCAGGAAAAGAATGCTTAAAATAAATACTACTAGGGGACCCACAGCTACATGGGAGGTGTTGCCATCTAAACTTCAGCCTGGAGTGCCCAGGAAGTAGGCATGCCTGGGATTACACGGGCTAGAGGAGCTAGCTCTCCTTGCCTGCTCAGGAAGGCTCTCCCCACAGCATGGGTCATTTTTGCTGAGGAGCACTCTCCATCACCAGGAGGTAAGCTGCAAAGCTCCATTTACTGCAGAGGCAGCGTGAGGAAGCATCCAGCAGGAGGTTCCCTGCATGCCCCCCACATGTGACATGCAGTGCCCCAGGATAGGTGAGCCCACTGCAATGGGAAGTGTGGGGCTCATTTGCCGTTCCCCACATCAGCATCTCCTCACAGGAGGATATGGAAGTACAGGGTCTTTCTCTTCTGAGTGTGTGAGTGTACGTGTGTGGATGTGCATGTGAAGGCTAGAGGCAGGTCAGAGTGGATGTTGTTCTCATCACTTGCCACCTTATTTTTCGAGGCAGGGTCTCTCACTAACTTGACGTATAGGCAGGCTAGACTGGCTGGCCAGCAGGCCCTAGGCATCCTCCTGTCTCTGTCTCTCCAATGTCAGGGTTACAGCAGTGAGATACCATGTCCAGCTCTTACAGGGATGCTGGGGAACGGAACTTGGATCCTCACACTTGTGCGGTGAGCACCTCACTGACTGCGCCAGCTCCCTGGCCAATAGTCCATCTTCTCTGTCCTTTATCTGAAAGGCCCACCATCATGAGTACTTTGCATTTTCGATTCCCCTCCTCTGGAGTATTTGCATATTCATAGTGAGATGGCATGGGGAAGGGACCCAAGTCTCAACATGAAATTCATTCTTGCTTCGTCTGCACTTTACACACTTAGCTGTCTTTTTAGTGCATCTGTGTTTTGACTCTAACCCATCAGGCACAAGAGATCAAGTTCAAATTTTCCACTGTGGCTTTGCATCAAGGCTCAAAGATCCAGATTTTGAAGTATCTCAAAGTCTGGGTTTCCAGAGGATGGATGCTTCCCCCACCCCAAACACACACATGTTCCCACACCCAGAGCACACACCATACCTGGCATTGGCTATGCACTCCAAGGTAGTCTCACTGGACCCTGCGACCACACTTCTGTTGCCCGGGGCAACCACGATAACGGGGCCCATGGCTTCATGGGTGCCGGTGTCTCCTGTGGAGAAAGAAAAACATGCATGGAACTTCCCTCAGAGTGGGAGATGGGGTGACTGGGGAGGGACAGAGGCCTTGTAAGACAACATGGAGAAGCTCAGGGAGGGCGGTATGTTCACACTGCCTCTGGCCCCTGTCAGAGGGCATGTGATGGAGTCTGGGCACAGCCAGCTTTGCCTGCCGGCCACCTGCCACCGCTGGGTGCAGGGTGCAGCAGCAGGCTTTCAGGGCCTTGGCGGTTTCCAGAATGCTTCCTTTATTTATTTATTTATTTTCCCATTGCTCTAAGCGTTTGCTTACTGAGATCACCTGGCAGACCCATGGTGGCAGTTAATCTTCATTGTCAACCTGATGACATTTATAATTGCCATGGAAACAAACCGACGTGCCCCTCTGTGAGAGGGTTTCTGGAGTAGGCTAAGAGAGGTGGGCCGACCCACCCAGAGCGTGGATGGCGTCGCCCAGGGCTGGGATTCTGAGCTGACCATGAAGGAGAGAGCGAGCTGAGCTCCAGCATCAGTCTGCTTCCTGTCTGTGGATGCTCCGCCAGCATGATGGACTTTTGCCTTCAAACTGAGAGCTAGAATATACGCTTCCTCCCAGAAGCTGCCCTTGTCACAGCCTAGCATGCTCACTATTTTCTAATTAGATCAATTGGACAAATATGTAATGAATTGGGAACTCCAGTAGGCATGGGGGTAACTGAATCAGCCTCTGTGGTTCCCCGGATGTATGAGAGTGGGAATAAAAACAAAAGCAAATGCCCTCTTTGGTTCCTCACAGTGAACAGGTGCACACGGACAGTTGTGACTACTCAGAATTCTGACCTGCGTGTACACAGCCATGGAGAGGGATGGTCAGAGAAAAGAGGATCCTCTGATCTGCACAGGCTTTTCCTGGGGCTGAGCTGGGGTTCCTTTCTTAAGGAAGAACTGGTTTTAGATTAGAGGTGCATATAAAGAGGAGGGGGATGGAGCAGTTGGCTAAGTCAGTGCTTGTCCTGCAAGCATGAGGATCCAAGTTCAATTCCTAGACTAGAGAAGCCAGGCATGGTGGTGCAGAATTCTAACCCCAAGGGGGCAGGGACAAGCAGATCCTGGGGGCTTTTGGCAAAGTCTGTCAGCCTGGCCTGTGTGGCAGGTTCCGGGACAAAGAGAGACCCTGTCTCTCTTTTTAAGAAAAAGAAAAGAAGTGGGAGCTAGTGCTAGTGAATGCTAGTGCTCAGGAGGCAGAGGCAGGTGGATCTCTGAGTTTCTCTGTCTCAAAAATCAGGCGGAGGATGATTAAGGAAAGTACTTGTTAGTAACGTATACATACATGGACACATATGTGTACTACCTACCCACTCCTGCACATGTGCACAAACATATTAGCACATAACACACACACTTATGTAAATAATGATGATTAAGTACCTGGGGCAGGCAGGGCCAGCAAGCACACTTTCTTAAACATATACATTGATTTAACAATGGGAGGTCTATTTTCACACACCTTTAAGTTCCTGGGAAACAAACAGGCAGCCCGGGCCTTCCCCAAACCCTAGGCCCCTGAATTTCCCTCTGGGATCCCCTGAGACTCTTCCTGCTGGCACCCTCCCTCAGAAACTTCAGCGATGGCTTGCCAGATGTCAGCCTGTCTGAAGGCCAAAGCGTATACTAACTGCCAATCTGAGGAGCAGCCGGCTTGTCACCTGTGAAAGTCGCTGATGAGGAGAAATGGCACAGGGAGCTAATATTTGCAAATGGTTATGAGGAGTGAAGGAGAGCAGCAGTGGGAGCAGAGGGGTCACTGAGCAACGCGCCCGCTTGTCATTTATCACCACGCAGCCACCACAGCAGAGAGGGAGCCCAGGTTCGGCGGAGGTCACCCCCTGGGGAAGATGGTCTGAGCTGGAACCTCTCTTGCCCAGGCCAAGCAGAGAGACCATACAGCATGCACCATTGCACAGCAATGTCTTGTAAGTAGAACCACAGCCATCTTTCATAATCCCAGCTGTGCCTGCTGGCAAATGGTTCCAGCTGGGATTGTTGACTGCTCAGTTCCCGCCTACAAGTAGAGAGGATCATGGGAGCTGTATCTGAGTATCCAGTCACCACTCCTCTCAGCCAGCTGTGTGCTAGTATGTCCTGACTGTGTACAGTTTTGGGGTCAGGATGTGTGTGTGTGTGTGTGTGTGTGTAGCTAGAGTATACAGGTTGGGGGAGATGAGGGGAAGGGACTTTTGTCTATGCAGCCTCGGGGAAGCCTACATCCACACTTCCAGCACAGCTGCCCCTCCCCAGCGCCCTGCCTGTGAGCTTTCAGTGGGAGCTTTGGTTTGTCCTTGGCAGGAGGAGGGTACAGGCATGGGCAGCTCCCACCCCTGCCAGGAGACCTATCTCGAAACAGCAGGTGAAGCTGGACGCTGCAGCAGAGGCGCCTCCCATCCTGGGTTCACGAGGATGTGGGCCATTTACTGGGCATCTTGCCTTAAGCACACACAGATCCAGTACTGCAGGGCACCCTCACCCAACGGGGCAAAGGATCAGTGGAGGACTTGCTCCACTCAAGGTCACCATGTGTCAGCCTGTTGTTCTCGACCCCAGGCCCCCTGCCTCAGCTCCTGCATCCTTTCAGATGATGCTACGAACATACTGGACACCGGTGAGAGAAGACGGGGAAAGGACTTCAGGTCATAACTGCGGTGTCTGCCCGAGGCCACCAGAAAGGTACCTTGACCGTGGCAAGGTCAAAGCAAGGCCTGAGAAAATACTGATTGCAGCGCCTGCGTGGTCACTGCTGAAACTGTAAAGCAATGCAATAAAATTGTGCTTAAGTAATTGAAATCCAGACATTCCGACAGCAAGGAGAGTGCTCATTATAGCACATTGTTCTGATATGCTTTCTTCCTGTAAAAGGACTTCTTCAATTTTATTTATTTACTCATTTATTTATGTATTTTTTTTATTTATTTACTCATTTATTTATTTATTTCTAGGCACTCTGAGATGTGCTGGCTAATCTTGGTTGTCATCTTGACCCATCTTTCAAGAAGGAGCCTCAGGAAAGGATTGCCTCCATCAGATTGGCCCATGGCTATGTTTTCTTGCTTTCTAGTTGATATAGGAAGGCCCAGCTCACTGTGGGCGGTGCCATCTCTAGGCAGGTGGGCCTGAGCTGCATAAGAAAAGCAGCTGACAGTGATCCAGTGAGCAGCTTTCCTCCATGGCTCCTGCCTCTGCTCCTGCCCCAGTGTTTGCCTCGACTTCCCTCAGTGATGGACTATGACTGGGATATCTGAGCCAAAGAAACCCTTTCTTCTGCAAGTTGCTTCTCTCCCAAGGCACTTGACACAGTAACAGAAGGCTAACTAGAACAGATGACTCTCAGATTCTAATCTTGCCTCCAACCCTCCAGCACTAGGATTACAGACATGTCCAACATGCCTGGTTTCCTGTGGTGCCGGCGGCAGAACTCAGGGCCTCGGGAATGTCAGACAAGCACTCTACCAACTGAGCATCATCCTCAGCATCTCAGGTTTTTAATTAAAGTATATACACACAGGTTTAACACACTCAAACTAAAATGAGACAACTCCTCCCTGTTGACCGAGGACGAGTGCTTCTAAAGCTTTAGGAATTTAATGTTGTGCGTCCACTGTTAGTGTTAATTCACCAACTTTAAGCATAAATGGTTAATGTTCTGTGTGAGAGAGGAGCCTTGAGCTCACGTCTCTTCACATATCACCCATCCTCTCAGATAATGCTTTAGTTCTGCAGTTTACAGGTGGGCTGTTCCTCGCCATAACATTCAAGTTTGTGTCAGGAGTGCACCATGAGGTGTGTGTGTGTGTGTGTGTGTGTGTGTGTGTGTGTGTGTGTGATATTAGTGCATTTAAATGTACTAAAAGACACACCCCCATATATATAAACTTGAATTTTATATATAGTTAATACACACACACATTTGCACACTCCTTTGGAAAAGCAAGGCAACTAGAAGCTCCAGAACAAAACAAACATCTTTACAAAATAGAAGCTCGACTGTTGAATACTATGTGGTCACGAAGAGGATCGTCTTTGCAGAGCAAAAGCAACATGAATGCTGTGTAGATATCTCAGTTTTCACTAATAGTCACACAATTAATAATCTACAGTCAGACTAGACACCGCCACGACGCTGGAACAGGCTGTAAATGTCGTTAGCTTCAGTGCTGGACAACTATGGAGGACAGGAGGGACAACTTGGGAGAGCAACGGGTGGGGCGAGCTGAAGGGAAGTGCTTCCCATCCCACAATGCAACAAGGGAGAGCCAGGCTTGGTTCCCAGTAGGCCGTGAAATAGGGGCATGCGAGCATGCATACAACACACACACACACACACACACACACACACACAACCTTTGTAACTTTAAAGTACAATCTTTCCTTCTCTCTCTGTTTATCTCTTGGGTTGTAAACAGAGCGTTAAAATAAGCTTTAAAAGTGAAAACACTTTCTTTTGCTCTCTCTTTCTCTCTCTTCTATGTGTTCTGGGGGTTGAACTCAAGCCTGGTGTGTGACAGGCTCTAGAGCGGAGCTACACTCCCGATCCCTCTAGTGGAGATTTTTCCCTTTAATTTTGAGACAAGTCTTACTAAGTTGCCCATCTGCCCTTTTTCTCATTTCAGGAGCTTCCTGCCTTTGCCTCCCAAGTAGCCAAGTCTCCAGGTCTCAGTCAAGCTTCTTTACTTCTGGAGTCCAAAAGTAGCTGAGAGGTAAGATGCACTCAACAAATCCTCAATGCTGTGTTAATTTTCTCTAAGTCAGGGGGCGTTGTATGTATCCTGCATATCGCAACAGCAGCAAGATTCCAGTTAAGAAGCAGCAATGGAATAATTTCATGGATGGGGGTCTCCAGAACATGAGGAACTGTAGTAAAGGGTGCAGCGTTAGGATGGCTGAGAACCACCTATAAATAAACTGTCTTGGGGCCAGCAAGCTGGTTCAGCAGTAATGGAGCTTGCTTACAAGTGTGGTAATCCTCAAAACTCACATAAAAATGGAAGGACAGAATCAACTCTCCTGTTGTGCCCTGCTCACCTTACACATGTGTCATGGAACATATGCCCACATGCATCACACACACACACAACACACATGCACACACACACACACTTAAAAACCACTAAGTACTCTGCAAAAAAGTTGTCACTATTGCTTCACCACTGTCAATGTTCTCCGTAACAAACCTTTTCCTGAAACCACATACCGATGTACAAAGGATATTTCCCCGAAGAATAAAAACATGTAGGCAAGATAAGAGGAATTCTGCCTCACTAAGCTCCCTCTGCAGAGCTGACTTTTTCCCTGCACAGTTCACAAACGCAGTTATTTAGTCACAACCTGGGGAGACAGCATCTCCCCCTATGGAGGGGAAAGGTGAAAGAGACAACTTTAGAGCTGTCCTCTTTTGTGTGTCTGTGTGTTTTGGGGTGTGTTTGTGTGTGTGTGTGGTGGTGGTGGGTACATGTGCATATGTGTGTTTGCCTGTGGAAGACAGTAATCTCTGGTATTACTCCTTGGGTATTGCCCACCTCCTGCCGTGCCCCCAACTTTTATTTGCTTGTGTGAGAGTTTATATGTGTGTGTGCAATGGTGTGTTTGGAGGTCAGGAGACACCTTGCCAGAGTCAGCTCTTTCTTCCCACTATGTGGGGCTGGAAACTGGACTTAGGCTGCTAGGCTTGGAGCCACACACACCACCCACTGAGCCATCTGGCCGGCCCCGCTTTCCTTTGAGACAAGTCTCTAACTCTAACTTTCCAGGTTCACCAGCTGAGTGTTGAGCCCTGTCTCCACTTCTGCTGTGCTGGGGTGACAGTGTGTGCTACCTGCCTGGTCCTTCCTTCCTTCCTTCCTTCCTTCCTTCCTTCCTTCCTTCCTTCCTTCCTTCCTTCCTTCCTTCCTCCCTCCCTCCCTCTCTCCCTTCCTTCCTTCCTTCCTTCCTTCCTTCCTTCCTTCCTTCCTTCCTTCCTTCCTCCCTCCCTCCCTCCCTCTCTTCCTTCCTTCCTTCCTTCCTTCCTTCCTTCCTTCCTTCCTTCCTTCCTTCCTTCCTTCCTCCCTTTCTCCCTTTCTCCCTTTCTCCCTTCCTTCCTTCCTTCCTTCCTTCCTTCCTTCCTTCCTTCCTCCCTCCCTCCCTCCCTCCCTCCCTTCCTTCCTTCTTACTTTCTCTTATTTTTAAACATGAGTTGGGGGGGGTCAGACTCAGGTCCTCAAGACAAACGATCTCCTCAGCCCCACACTTTCTTTTACACAAAGCTGTTTCCTAGTGAAAGCTTGCCTTGTCTCACTTAACCAAAAGGAAATGGAACAGAAAACTCCCTTCTTAACCACGTCCTTAAGGGAAGGCGTCACAGAATTCTCCATTGAAGCTGGCTAAGCTGGTGTGGTAGTTTGAGTGTTATTGGCCCCCTTGGGCCCATAGGAAGTGGCACTATTAAAGGGTATGGCTTTGTTGGCGGAAGTGTGTCATGGTGGGGGTGGGCTTTGAGGTCTCACATGCTCAAGCTTTGCCCAGCATGTCACACAGTGTCCTGCTGCTGCCTGCCGATCAAGATGTGGAACTCTCAGCTCCTTCTTCAGCAGCACCATGTCTGCCTGCACACCACCACGTTTTCTGCCGTGAAGATGATGGACTAAGACTCTGAGCTGGAGGCCAGCCCCAGTTAAATGTTTTCCTTGATAATAGCTGCCGCGGTCATGGTGTCTCTTCACAGCAGTGAAACCCTGACTAAGACAGCTGGTATGGGTGTCTGGGGGTGAGGACACTGCATCAACACAGGCTCTGCAGGTCACAGACGCCAGCACCCACAGACTGGGCAGCGTCAGAGGAAGAGAGAGGAACCCTTTAGATGAAGCTGCTGTGTACTCAGAAATGAACCTCACAGCAGGGAAATTGCCCAAATCCCAGCCATCACTCCCCACAGGAACCTTTTCACGACTGAAGAAGCTAAGCCAGGAAAGGTTGCCCCGGTTACTTTTCATTAGAAAGGACATTGAAAGAATAGTAGGGGCCAGGCAGATGGGTAAAGGGCTTGCCTTGCCGTCAGGACAACCTGAGTTTGAGCCCCAGAACATGTGAAAAGATAGCATATGGAGAGGGCTGGCACTGGCCAGCCAGTCTAGCACACTTGATGAACAACAGGCCAGCGAGAGACTATGCCTCAAACAAACATGGTGGAGAGCGCCTTAGCAACAACAGCTAAGGGTCTTCTCTGGCCTCTACACATGTGTACACAGGTGCATGTGTTCACACATGAACACATACATGCACACACATATACATACTCACATGCATACTCACACTCTCCCTTACACAAACACACACACTCACATCCATATACATATATCCTCTCTCCTACATACATACTCAACACACCACCCTCTCTTATACACACACACACACACACACACACACACACACACACACAGCAAGTGTCTCAAACAGGCAAATACACATTTCAAGGCAATCCTAACTGCCAAGCTTCTAGGTTATTGCAGAGACAGTGGGACAAATGAAGATTACCACATTTCCCTGCAAATCAGGTGCTTTGACAATCAACATGTCTGGAGACATGGGCCTCAGTAACACAGGAGTGGTGGTGTTTGGAACATAGACCTTGGGGTGGATGAAAGGAACTAGCCATGTTGATGACAGGCAAGGAGCATGTTGTAGAGGCACAGAGAGTGACTGGTGAGGCTGGAGCCTCGAGCAGAAGGAAGGGAGAGTCAGATGCTGGAGGCTAGGCTCAGCGCTAGCCTTGTAGGTACTGCGAGAATGCCGAGCTTTACTCCAGATAAGGAGCTGAAGCCTCAGGAAGAGAGAGGCCCTTGTTTTAGACCTCAGCCTGGCAACTATGAGGGAATTAACTCTTATGGCAAAGGAGCCCCAGTGAGGCCAGCCAGGTGGCTGTAAAACCAGGGTCACCCAGCAACATTGGGGCCAGGAAGTCTGAGTGCTAGAAGCACCTCGATTTTGGACATTTTCAAAGGCAGAGTTCCAGCATTTGCTGATGGAACTGGCTATGGATACAGAAAAGTACCGTTTCTGAGTAGGTTAAGGCCTACTCAGCGGCAGGGGTTCCGTTGCTTTACAGGTGAGATGCTGGTTCGTCAGTCAGCCCCTGGTAATGGCCACTCACCTATCCTCTTCTCCGGCCCACTACCATTGCATGTAAGGAAGCTGTCACTTCCTGAGGATTGAGGGGGCTTCTGTTTCAGCCCCGGGTGGTCTTGGGAGGGTGCTCCTTGGCTTAAAACCGAGCACTCTGGAAACACTGGCCTGTCGGTCCTGAGGGCATGCAGTGACCTCACCACCCACTTGCCCTTGACTGCTAGCCCAGTCTGTGTCAACTAAGGCATGTGGCCAGGTGGCACTGGGGGCCTGGCCTTGGAACCAGACTGCTGTTCCACACACGCCCACCTAAAGCTCAGGTCTCAGAGAATTCAGATCAAGTTTTCTCTGCTCCACCACCAAGGGCCGGGTCATAAGAGGAGAGTTTAGAGGGGCTGGGGAGCTGGCTTGATGTACAAGCACCGAGACCCAAGTTTGGTTCCCCAGCAGCCATGTAAAAGCCATGTGTGCACGAAGGATGCTTGCTAATTGGTGCTGTATGCACTAGAACATTTGTGTATGTGTGAGTGCATGCATGTATGTGTGTGCATGCATGCTTGTGCAGGAAGGCTTATCACAAATTAGTGCTCTCTGATGCCCTGGGAAGTATGCATATGCACACACACGTGTGTACACGTGCGGGAAGGATGCTCAGCAATTAACCCTGCATGCACTCGGGTGGCATGAAGGCTGTTGTGAAGCTGAGACCAGAGCTCTAGGTTTCCTGCGTCCTCTGGCCGGCGGCCTATTTCCCACCATGGCCACTGTGTGGCCGAGATCAGGGATTGGCGCCTGCTGCAGAACTCTGAGCTCATCCGGTTTCTTCAAAGACCTCCACAGCTCATTAAACTCACGGCTGTTCAGGAAAAGCCTCGGCCTGGAAGAAGTGGGATTTTCCAGAGCTTTTGAGGATAAAATCCTGTAAGCTCCCCGTCCGAGGGCCCATGTAGTACTGAGCGGCCCTGTAGACTTGTCTCAGGAGGCCCCAGAAGCCAGCTCCTGGAGGGGAGACCCGGTTGTCCTCTCACCAGGCCAGCAATAATGAGGTCCATTTTGTCCACACCCAAATTATGCTGAGTCGTTTGTCCCAGACACAAAACTCAATACATGACTTTCATGTAACATGCATGCTTCTTATGTTTAAAGGGACCTGTTATATAAGAGGTAGCTTTGTCATCAGGAAGACTAAGCATAACAGCCACCTTAAAGGACCCTCTGGGTTTGGCTTTTCAGAGCCTAAGTCTACAGAGCTCTCAGCTTTGTTGAACTTCACTAAATGAAGTGCAGCGCTGACTGGGCAGGGTATCTACCAGACCTTCTGAAACCTCTAACTCTTCCTGTTCAGGCTGGAAGATAGCTCAGAAAATGCTTGCCCTACAAGCATGATGACCTGATTTTGATTCCCGAAACCCACTTTAAAAAGTCAGGCCCATCATTGCATGCTGTGATCCCAACCCTGGAGGGGTAGAGATGAGAGATCCTTGGGGCTCCCTGGCCAGCCAGCCTATTTGGTGGGCCCCAGGACAGTGAGAGCCTCTGTCTCAGAGAAAGGATGGATGCTTTTAAGGTTGACTCCTGACTCCTAGATTCTCATATCTATGCTCACACACGTGCATGCATGCACCTCTCTCTCTTTCTGTCTCTCTCCCTCTCTCTGTGTATATGTCTGTTTCTCTCACACAAAGAGACACAGACACAGACTCACACACAGACACACAGACATACATACATACAATTTCTGTTCCATAAGTAAATGGTGAGATGCTTACAGAAATCAAAGAGAAAGTAAGACCAAAAAGAAATTCAACTGGACGTTAAGTTGAATCTTCAACCTCCAGTAAGAACAGTGTTTACTGAGGGTGTGACCCAATGAGTGGGATAACAGCTATGACTCCACCCAAGGGGCCGGGGAGATGCCTCAACACAGACAGGTGCTTCTTGTACAAGCCTGACAGCCTGAGTTTGATCCTGGAACCCGTGGAGAAGCGGAAGAAGAGACCTGAGTTCTCTGACCAGCACTGCTGGAGTGTGGCACACACGCCACATCAAACACAAAATAAAAATCAGTGAGAACGAGCTACCTTACAGCAAGTGCGTTGGCCATCTGGGAAGGGTAGGAGGGTCCACTGTCCACCAGTCCGGCATCTTCTCCAATCACCTCGCCTCATGAGGCGTCACAACCTCCCTGGCATGTGCATCCCTTTGGTAATACAGAGACACGCGTGTCCCCGCTTCGTGGCGGGCAGGGACGGCGGTGCCTCACGAGGTGCTTGTCAGAGGACGATGCGAGCACTGCCCAGGTGCGGCGGCTGGCTGCCGCTGTCACGTCACTCTCGGGGCAGTTGCTGCCCGTGGCCTTCCCTTATACCCGGAGGGGCTGGGCGTGGGCTCCACAGAGAAAAGCCAGACGTACTGGTGTGTACCTGCAGCCCCAGTGCCGGGGAGGAAAACAGGAGGGTCCCTGGGGCCCAGGCGCCCACCAGCCTAGCCGGTGGGCGCTCTGGAAAGCTTGGAGAGCTCTGGCTAATGAGAGACTATCTCAAAAACTAGGTGGGCAGTGCCAGCGGGACAATAATCCCTGAAGTCATCTATCTTCCATGGGCACTGCATACACACATCACATGCATACAGCACAGGTGATGGTACATGTGTGTATGTGAACACACATGATTGCATGGTGACTGGATGAGGCATAGTGACCCATCCTTCCAGGGGGACGGCTTGAGCAGGAACACAGGGAGGTATTCATCGGCCAGAGGGAAGAAAAGGCATTTGAAGAACAATAATGAACCTGGATCCAGGCACAGGTTCACTCACATACGTAATCCCAACACTCGGGAGGCAGAGGCAGGAAGGTAGAGGGCAGCCTAGAACGCATGGCAAGACCCCGTCTTAAGACAGACAGACACATAGAGACTGGAAAATGATTCATCTTGGAAAATGCGTTCATTTCTCGATGTGTGGGGGATGGGGGGTGGGGTAAGAGAGTGTGGAGGCCCAGGCTGAGGAGTCTGGACTTTACTCAGAAACGAATGGGAGCCAAGTGAGTGTGTGTATGAGTGTGGTGTGGGCCTGTGCATGTGAGGGTGTGCACCCCTCGGTGCACAGGTGGAGATCACAGGCATCCCTGGGTGGTGGTCTTTGTCTCATTTCTGGTCTGAGACTGGGTCCTTTGCTTGCTGCTGTACGAGGCAAGCTCCCTGGCACTCTCCTGTCTCTGACTCCCATCTTACCTCAGGACTGCTGGAATTACAGACATGGCTACTGCCTCTGCCTTTATGTGGGCTCTGCGGATCCAAACTCAAGCCCTCACCTTTGTAAGTCAAGTACTTGACCTGCCAAGTTCTCCCAAGCTCCTCTTTGGTTGCTGTTACTGTTTTGTTGAGATAAGGTTTCACATGCCCCAGGCTAGACTTGAACTCACTTCGTAGTCAAGAATAGCCCAGGCAGGCGCTCTATCCATGCCGCCTGCCCCACACCCTCCTTCCTTCAGTGCTGGAGCACAGTGGCCATAACCCACTCTCTCTGACAAGGAAGCGACTATAACAGGCCGGTCTTTGTTCGTGACCTTCCCTCAAGCATTATCAGGGGGCTCAGCAGCTCTCCAGGATGAGTTCAAACAGCTCAGAGACATGGTGCTGCATGAAAACCTGGACCGTTTTCTGTGCGTCAGAGGTCCCTGGAGCCACTTGCAACTTATGTCTGCCCTGCAGCGTGTAGTGGCCTGGCTGCAGGATTAAGTGCTTTTCCCTGGCAGCGAAGCATCTCAGAGCAACAGGTTTGCGGTCGCTCGCAGCCTCCAGGACCCCCGTCTCCATAACTCTAACTGTAACTCGGAAACCCCCAGGGCTCATAATTTTTGAAAGACTTAGACAAGCACATATTTCTCTAGTAACACAGAAATTAGTTTTTGAGGGTGCAGCAGTGAAAGATGTACAGGGAGCAGGCGGCCCCAGGTCATTCCCCAGCCTCCAAGAGGCACATTTCTTGAGGCAAAACAGGGTGCTTTCAAGATGTGCTTTAGTGTGAAAAACTGAAGTCAACTGCTGACTTTTCTCCTGACGGGAAAACTATGTTCAGTAATGGACAAACTCTTCTCTTCTCATTCCTTCTTTCTCTAGACTCACTTTCTCTGTGTGTGTGTAGGAACATGCTGCTCATTAGTGGGAAGAGATGACATGACATCCTCAGGTATTTACTGCTCCTCAGTTTCCATCCTTCTGTTTTCTGAGGCAGGGCCTCATTGGACCAGGGTTCACAATTAGACTAGGCTGGCTGCTCAGGGAGTCCCAAGATGCTCCATCTCCATTCTCCTGATACTATCCTCTCGTGCTGGATCACACGCCTGTACCACCGTGCCAGCTTTCCACATGGATTCTGGGATGGGGCTCAGGCCCTCATGCTTGCACAGCCAGCGTATTACCAACTATAACAGCTCCCAGCCCCTGTTTTCACCTTCAGTGAACACCCACCTGGCTTTGTAATGCTCGCTCTTTTTTGGATGTGTCTAGGCTATGGAAGTGTTGTGTAAGGAAAAGTCTAAGGAAACTTTTCCATTTAGTTAAAAGCTGTTTCCCTTGTCCTCCCCCAGATGTACCCAACTGTGACCCTCAAGGATCACAAAGGCTTTGTGATCCTGCACTGAGGCATGCTGGGATGGGAAGGAGGGCCTCAGGGACAGACCCAATTCCCAGAGCTCCAGCTGTTCCCTGGAGCCGAACCAGCTCTGGTTGGTTGGCTCCATTCTTCTTGTTCATTGTCCACCAGTAAGAGGGAAAGAAAAAAATGTCAGGAAACACATGAGGGCATCCCACTTGCAATTTCATCTTTACGTGCGTTCCTTATTTCAACACACTCCTGGTCTCGTCAGTTGACAAGAGATGATAAATAAAAAATCAGGACAGCTAGACAAGTAATCCAACTACTACTTTTCTTCTTGTTCGTAACATAGTTGGGAGCTAGTACATTTCAAAATGAAAGGGATGTAGCAGAGGGTGTGTTCTCATCAGCGTTTTACTAGGCAGAGAAAAATGAAGGTGATAAAAAGCACCTCTCTGGTTGGGGACATCTATCTATCTATCTATCTATCTATCTATCTATCTATCTATCTATCTATCTATCTATATCTATCCCTTTAGTTCTAAGTGAGCATACACTGGTAAACCATAGGGAAGATCATGGGTTTGGAACTTCACAGCTGGACATGAGAGTGAGCCAGACATCAGATTCAAGAGACAAGAGTGGAGAAACCTGGTTCTTATGCAGACGCATAAATGAGTGACCTTGTGGCCAGTGGCAGGGGACTGTGTGTTTAGGAGCACACAGGGCTGCATAGATTGAGTGACAGGCCACCCTCCTGAGCCGAGGTCACTTCCACACAGTGTTCTAAAGTCACCGGGCACTAACTAGGTGCACAACAGGCCTCTCTGAGCTCCATTAAGCAGTGCCTTTAGATAACTGTCAAGACTGCCTATCTGGGCGCGGAGCCAATGCCCACCTGAGGCTGTCAGCAAGGACAATGGGAGCCTGCAGGCCACGTTGGCAGGGGCCTGTGACGCCTTAGTGCATGCTCACCCTTCCTCGTTCCCAACTCCTGCTGCAGGGGCTCCATGACAAAAAGATGGCCTCATAGTCCAACAGAAAGACATAGAAGGGAACGGCATGTCAAGCATCCTTATTAGATGGACACTGGGGATGCGGATGTGGCTTAGCTTTGAGAGTGCTTGCTGGCACACAGAAGGCCCTGGGTTCCATCCCCGGCTCTGAAAAAAACAGGCACCTGGCACAAGCCCGTAAACCCAGCTCTTAGGGGGGTGAAGACAGGAAGATCAGAAGTTCAAGGTCATCCTCAGCTACTTAATGAGTTTCAAGCCAAACCCGGCTACATGAGGCTCTCTCAAGAAAAAAAAAAGAGGGGAGGAGAGGAGAGGAGAGGAGAGGAGAGGAGAGGAAAAGAAAGAAAAGAAAAAGAGGAGGTGCAGAGACGGCTCAGTGGTTAAGAGCATTGGCTGCTCTTCCAGAGGTCCTGAGTTCAATTCTAGCACCCACGTGGCAGCTCTCAACTATCTGGTCTGTAGCTCAAATTCCAGTGGCTCAGACACTCTGACACAGCACCAAATGTACATAAAAATAAATAAATTAAAAATAAAAGAAGAGATGAACATGGATATGTTCAGTAAGCTGGCATGGAAGGGCAGGCAAATCAGCATAAATGTCGTACTTAGAAATAGCCAAGGTAGCAAATGTTGGTGCAAAGGGCAGAGAGGGAAGACAGATTTGGGGGTGGAAAGCTGGTGTGGGGGATTATGGCTCTCCGGTTCTAGTGAAGGTTGGGGAAATAGGGACGGACAAAGCTTTCTGAGGAAGGGGCTCAGGTCTGAGGAAAGCAGAGGCGGGGCATCTCAGAGAATGCCTGGTACCCAGCGAGGCTGGAGACAGCAGGAAAGAGAGGCTCCAGCTGCTAGCCGTGGTCCTCACGCTGGCACCAAGCGAGCTCTCTCCCCAGCCCCATGTTCATGTGTGACTGTGGCCACCATCCTACTGGTGTGAAGCCGCATCTCCAACATCTCTACCCACTGTGGTACCCACCACGCCAAGCTGAAAGTACACTGACTTCCTGCCTCCCCTCCTTCAGCCCCTGGTACCCCCATCCCACCTCTGCCTACGCTAAGGATGGCATCCAAGTTTACCCATGGTGCCCTGTGTCAGGGTTTACTTCCCTGTTGAAGCTGGGTAACATCCCATCATATGTATCATATTAATTGTTTCTCGTTGCTGTGCCACAATACTTGACAAAAACAACTTCATAAAGGAGGGTTAGCTCTTTTGTTATATGCTTTCATTGTACCCCCAGCTAGGCAGCAGCCCCCAGCTCTGTGAATGGTGCTGCCCACTGTTAAAGTGGAACTTGCCACCTCAGTTAATCCACTGTAGAAACTCCCCCACAAACACACCCAGGGGCACGTTCCCATGGTGATTCTAAATGCCACTGAGAGGTGACAATCAGGATTACACAGGACGCGTACACATCACGTTTTTGTTCATACATTCATGTGTCAGAATGTATGAACTTTGATTTCCAGTGATTTGGCCACTGACAATAATGCTGCTTTGAACATACAGTACGAATGTCCAGTCAGTTGTCTGCTGCCTGCTTTTTTGGGTTCAAACCCAGATGGAGAGCTGTGGAGTCCTTGGTCATTCCATAGTTTCTGTTTCGAGAGGCGATTGTCAAATTTTCCACAGCAATGCTTCAGTCTGCATCCCTTCAAGCAGGAGGGCTCCAATTCTGCCACATTTCTTTCTTTTTTTCTTTCTTTCTTTCTTTCTTTCCTTCTTCCTTCCTTCCTTCCTTCCTTCCTTCCTTCCTTCCTTCCTTCCTTTCCTTTTTTTTGGTCAGCATTGTTTGTTTCTGGACTTGTTTTATTTCCTGGCTTCAATTATAGCCATCCTGCTGAGTGTGGATGGTGGCTCTCTGGCTTTCAGTTGCATTCTCCCAGTGACTGGCAGTGGCGAGCATCCTCTGATGCGCTCCATGGCCAGATGTACATCTTCTTTGGAGAAATGTCTGATCTAACTCCTGTCCATTTAAAAAGCAGGTGGTTTGTATTTGTTGGTATTGTTGCTTTTGAGTTAGAGGAATTATCCACCCAACCATCCTCCCACCCACCCACCCATCTGTCCATCCACCTAGAATACAATTCCGTCCATGTACCCTCTCCCCGTCTCTCTCTCCTTCTGTTTGAGACAGTCCTACCGTGGATGTCCAGAACTCATTGTGCAGCCCAGGCTGGCCTAGAACTGTAGTAATCTTCCTTCCTTTACTTTCCAGATGTGGAGAATACAGGTGTGGGCCTTCCTGCTCACTTGGAAGCACTCTGTCGACTGGGTCACATTCCCCTGCCAAAGTTTTCACTCCCTTGATAGTATCCTTTCATGAATTAAAGACTGATGTTTTGCCATTTTCTTTTGATGCCTGTGGTTTTGGAATCATGCCCAAGGAACCATGGTCACATCCAATGCCATGGCGCTCTCCCTGCCCGTGCTTTCTTTGTAGTCTTTGATCTGTTCTGAATTAATTTTTGTATTGGTTGTGACATGACTCAGGGGAAGATGCTGCTGTGGTATTGCCCGCTGCAGACTCCCAGCGGAGTCTGGCAGGCATTGACAGGTGCTGGAGAAAGACCTAGGCTTATGGGTGAAAGAGGAGGGGGAGAACACAGCCATCAGGACAGGCCCCAGTGCCCCTGCAGGGAGGGCAAGTGCTCACACTGTCCCCACTCAGGCATAGAAGGGATCCCTGAGGTCTCCTGGGGACAGCAGCCGGCTCAGTAAGGCACACACAGTCTTTCCTTTACCCACACACCCTGGGATGACTATGGCACTCACATCTTTGATGGGCTCCAATACCCTGCTTCTGGAAGAAGAAGATAAGGGCCTGACCCTTCCAGATGGGTAATCTGGACCCTCATGCACTTGATCCAGTCCCTGTAAACTTGAAGGCATATGCTCTCACAAAGCCTGTGCATCCTTCAGAGCATCTGGCAAACAGTAAGTGTCTAATAGATGTTTGTTAAATTGGGTGAGTCCAGCTTTATGTTTTGCAAACACACACTGACCCCAGTATGCAAGGTTCCCCAAGTCAAGGTTCTTGCTTGTGTGTCGGATGGCGGCTTAGCCCTATTCCCCAGATATGCTTTTGACTATCTGCCAGCCTCGACTCTACATAGCGTGCAATTCACACACAGCATCTGTGACTAGAAAAGTCTCTTTAATACACAAACCAAGAACAAAGAATTCAATCCTGAGTCCCTGGTGAAAACAGAGTGTTATCTTAACAAATGTTTTGAGTACATGAGAGAAAGGAAAAAGAACAGAGGAGATAAATATGAGGGAGAGGGTCGCAGCCTGTTCAGAGACTAGCCTCAACACCGCAATTATGCCCTCTCCTTAAAATACATGAAAGATCTTTAGAAAGCCAGATGAAATTGAAGTTATTTTCCCTTGCTGCAGACCCACTGTTCAACTCACCAGCCAGAAATTGCAGCAATCGAAGCTGAAGGGAAATTCATAGTCTGGTTATAAAGAAACTTGCTTAGGAAGCCACAGAGCCAGTCATCATGCCTGGGATGGCTCTGTTTTGAAGATATTGCTGGACAAGAAGAAATAAAATAGTTTTCTGTTTCAAACTGCTCCCCAAGCCATGCAAAAAAGCCCAACAGGCCAAAGGGGTCAGAATCTGGGGAAGAGTCTTGAGGTTTCAATTTGTGCTGGAAAGATGCGTTTCATGAGTCGACCAGAGCCACACAAGTTAGAAATCTATAGCCAAATAAAACCCCTCATTTACATACTTAGTGATTCATAAAACTGAGATGCCGCCAGCTGTAATCCACAGACAGAGCTGAAGAAGTATTTTGTCAATTGCTGTATTTTCTTTTCCATGTGTTCCCAACTTAAGCACAAACACTCACTCAAATAAGCTGATGGACATTTCCTTGAAGGTACTTTAAGAGAATCTATTTTTATTTTTAGATTTTTATTTAGTTCTCTCTGTGTATTGTAATGTGAGTGTCCATGAATGTGCTTTCCATATGCGTGTGCACACGTGCAGACCAGAGATCAATGTCAGGTGCCTTCCTTTGTTGCTTGCCACTTTATTTATTTATGGAACAAGGTCTCTCATTCAACCTGGGCCTCACTGTTTTGACTAGACTGATTGGACAGTGAGCCCCAGAAGATCTGCCTGACCCTGACCACCCCCTCCCCAAATATACCAGGGTTACAGCCCTTGATGACGCCTCAGCTTCTACACAGGTCCTCATGCTTGTGTGGACAGCCCTTTATCCACTGAGCCACTTCCCCATCCCACCAATCTCTTTTCTTCTATCTTGTTTTTCTTTTGTAGTCCTAGGGGCTGAACCTAGAGCTTTGAATAAATTGCCCAGGCTGGCCTTGAACTCACTCTGCAGCCCAGGCAGGCCCTGACCTTAGTTCTCCCATTTCAGCCTCTGGGGAGCTGGGATTGCAGGCTTGTGCCACTGGACTGGGCTGGATAATCAAGTTCTTATCTATTTCATATTTGGGGAGGGCAAGGTCAGGAAGTCTTAGAGGGCGTCTGTCCTACCCAACACAAAGCATTTCTGAGTACTGTTTCCAAACCATGCATCGTAAAAAGACAACTGAGATGCTGAATGAAGCCCTCCAGCTATATTCTTTCCAGAAGAGTCTCAGGAATGGCAGAGTTCTGTCTCTCACACTGGGCATGCTTGCATTTGGATAGAGTGGAGATTCTGTCCTCCCTGACTCTAGGGGGCGCTGTAAGGCTGAATTTTCTATGGTACAATATGGCAGACTCAAAGCTGCAGGCAACCTGTGGGATGAGCCTCTGGATGTTTGTCATTCTGAGTTTGCTGCTCCTGAGCAGAGTGAGACTTGGGTCAGCATACATGTGACACAGTGGCAAGGAGCCTAGCTTGTTTCTGCTTGTTCTCTGACTCCTGTGCCTACCCCATCCATCTCTGGGAATCAGGTGGGCTACTGTCCTTGAAGAGGGGCAGAACAAACAAGATGTCAGCAGGAGCCAGGGCACAGGGATGCTTTGAGGGATGAGGAATGAGAACTCAGCGGAGCAGGAATGTCCTCTTCAGCTTTCTCATCTCTTCGTTTTGTGAGAAGCTGCTATTTTGGAATTACCCCTGGGTGTCACAACAGACAAACAAACAAATCAGGATATCTTAAGAGAAGAAAAATATTTCTTTTCCTGTCTGCCCTGGCTTCTTTTAAATGAATAAAGTCAGTCCCAGAGCGCAAGAACAGAACACTCTGCTAGAACAAGACATTTTCTGATATGACCCAAGGTTATCTATTTAGACCAACCAGCTCTCTAGTCAGTCTGCAGTGAGGCAAGGTGGGATATATATATAAAATGTCAACACAATCTCATTTATATTTTGGTCTGAAATCCACACCGGCCATAAATCTAATGTTGGTGACAGACACCACAGAATTAAGTGTATAAAAACAGTTAAGAGGCTTCCTACCATGCATACTTAACACAGGACCATAAATGCTGTGGAGCGGGGAGAACATGCCTGACAGAAATACAGCCGGGTACATCTTATCTTTCTACTATTGCTTTAACTCTCCTCCCTTTCTTCCTCCCTGCCTCTCTCCCTCCCTCCATCCTTCTCCTCCCCTCTTCTCAGTTGCATGTGGGTACACTTGCCCGTGTGCATACGTGTGGGCTCCCTGGCCAGCAGACCCCAGCGAGCCTCCTCAGGGGTGAGGTTACAGGCACACACCACTCTGCTTGGTTTTTACTTGAGTGGTGGGGATCTGAACTCTGCTCCTCATGCTTGTGCTGCAATTCTTTTACCCACCAAGCCATCTCCCATGAGCAGATAGTGCGGGAGGCAGGTGACTGAAAAATAAAGTCCTACCCAGTTCATGTAATTGCTTGAACACATTAAGAAGCTGGTCAATGTGTGCTCAGTTAAACTGTGGGAAGGCGATTGCTCAGCAGATCTGAGCCTTGCAAAGATCTGTTCAAACATGGGGATGCCAAGTGCCATCAGGATTCCAAGAGTCTCAGGCAGTTTTAAAGCCACAGGGCTTTAGAAGCTTCTTGTGTAGTGGCTTGAATGGCAGGTTTGTGGAGAACTTATAGGCGGTCCCAAGGCAATCGTGGCAAGTTGTCGTGGCAGCACTGCCACCAAACCTCTGTCTGTGCCACCAAGAAGGGGATGCCATCTATTTATTCAGAAACTTGACCTGTCTCTTAAGCCATGGGGCAGCCCGTAGCATTGTAAGATGATCTGTAAGAGACAGAGAGTAGAGAAGCAGGGCCAGGCTGCCGCACCTTTGGTACCCAGAATAGCCACTGCACCCGAGAGCAGCTTCAGCAAGAGCAAGAAGGAATGCCTGGGTGTTCCACCAGTAATAAACATTTTCAAAGTGTGACGTCAGGAAGGACAGGAATGTCCTCAGGTGACCATGAAAGGGAGTATTGAATGGGACAGAGACTGAGGTCCAGGGAGGCGCACTACATATTCCTTAACTGGGTCAGGCTCCACATGGCAGTGAGCTAGTGATGACAGTGTGTGGGAGCAGTGTGTGTGTGTGTGTGTGTGTGTAGGCCAGAGGTCTACTCAGCTGTTTCTTAGGAGCTGTGCACCTTTCTGTTGATAAAGTCTCTCACAGGAGCTGGAGGATTGATGGTTAGACTGGGATCTACCTGTCTCCATCCGCCCAGGACTGGATTAGACTGTGTACCACCATCCCTGCTCTCTCTGTCCCTCCTCCTCCTTTCCTTTTTCAGTTCTCTCTCTCCCTTCTTCTCTCTCTCTCCCCCTCCCTCTCCTTTCCTTTTTTTAATTCTCTCTCTCCCTTCCTCTCTCTCTCCCTCTCTCTCCTGCTCTTCTCTTCTCTCCATGTTTCCTCTTTTTCTGTGTGTGTGAATGTGTGGATGTGCATGCCTGTGACCACACATTTGGAAACATGAAATCCAAGGTCTTCCTTTTGGAAGCATACTTCCTACCTCATTAATATAAGAGAATAAGAGACTTTATTATCCTAGGCCAATCTGACCATAGACTAGGAACACAGTTTCAGGTTTCCTTAAATATCACCATGCTAGTGGTGATGTGAGATTTTATTAGTTACAAAGCCAAGAAAGTTATAAATCAGGTATTTACTGAAAACAGTGGAGGGGCCACAGGCAGATGGTTACAGCAAAGCTGTATGCTCTGGTATACACATAGCTGATAGCATTCTCAGCTTTCAGGTCTGTGAAAGCTAGCAGCTTGCTAAGAATATATTGTAACATTTTTTAGTAGCCACAAGGATGCGAGGACTAGTACAGGTGTGGGCAAGGAGTGGCTTTCCTAGGGACTTAAAATAGCCCAAGACAAACTGGCTCAGGACTACAACAGTCCAACTCTCTGCAATCTCCAATTTCAGACATTTGGCCTTGTAAAATCCCAGGTGCAGTCTCATTCATTCATTCATTCACTCATCCATCCATCCATTCATTCACCCATCCATCCACCTATCCATTAATTTATTCTTTCTTTCTTTCTTTTTCTCTCTCTCTCTTTCTTTCTCCCCGCCCTCTTTCATTCCTCCCCTCCATCACTCTCCAACTTACTCCTTTGAGACAGGAAGCTCACCACTTTAGGCCAGGATGGCTGACCAGAAAACTCTCTGGACCCACCTGTCTCCATTTTGGGGATTACAGACACACATGCTGTTTTATGTCAGCGCTTGGGATTTGAACTCCAGGATTGCAAGGCAAGTACTTACTTCTCTAACCATCTCCCCAGCCCATGCCCTGCCTTTTGCTATGACGGAGGCAAAAGTCAAGGGCGGTGTGTGACATGCTAGCTGCTGCCTAGGTACACAGGAAGGTGTGCTCAGCATTAGTGACTGCCATTTCCATTGCAGCCTCGCTGCTGCTGATCTCTGCGGCACTGGCATTTTCGAGGGCAATTCAACCTGTGTCTGCTGCTAAGGAAAACGAAAGCTACAGAGAATCTGTCCTGCAGTGTCATGTTTCTCCACCTCAACTGTGTTTTGCTTCACCTCAGCAGTTTCTTGTTTTTAACTAAGAAAAGTATCAGCATCTTAATCAAATAATATTTGCAGATGTGGATAAAATGTGCATATATTAATGAAATTAACTTGTGAAAGGGTTTTAATTAAGTCATAGGATTGAGGCATTTAAACTAAATAATATTATTAGCTCACCAAGGGGAATTTAATGCTAAAAAAACAAAATTTTGTTCAATTACCCAGAGAATTTAGACCAAAAAAACCTACTTGTGCTTTAATCAACTAGCCTGGCACCCCTGAAAGTTCTGGATACAGCAGATAATGATTATAATTTACATTGCCAGAGAATTCTATTAATTCTCCTATACCTTTTTGAGGTTCTATCATTAATTGTTAGGAACGCTGCCTAATCAAGACAGAGCCAGTCACCCAAACAATTAACCTGTTTCCGAAGGTGCAAATAGAGAGATAATTTATCAATTTCCAAATGTTTCTCCCCTCTGCTGCAACACCAGCCTGGCTTTTCTCCCTAAGCACTCCTTGGCTCAGAACCCGTGGCAGCCGCCTTCAGCAATCAAGGAAAAACAAAGAATGTGTTCATTTATAAAGGTCAGGTCGGTGGCTCTGCAGCGAGGAACAATCATTTGTTAACTTAGGCGAGTGCCTCAGTCACGGCCGCAATTTCCACTATCTAAAGACGTAAAATGAGCTAGATTCCTGCAGAGAAATGGCCTTCAAAACCCAATTTATTTGCGAAATTAGAGGGTGTTGTTTTTCACTGCCGAGTTGGTCTCTGAAGTGACCTAGGTATGTCCACAGAAAGCAGACAAACAAAGATTCTGCCATGCAGTATGCGTCAGGCGGGTTTGGTCTTTGGCCATTTTAAAGTGCACGCTCTTTGAAAGGATGGGCTCTCCTCATCACAGGCCTGGGGGGAGCACAGGCTTTGAGTCCTTGGGCTTCTGGCTCTGCCGCCACTAGCTCTGACCTGGAAAGCTGGTGTTTAGCCACGGCTTCCTCTCATGGCATGATACACAGGCTAAGCTTATTTTTGTGACTGTCAAGCACAGGCAGGGGGCTTGCCAAGCCTTCTTAAGACCTGATTCTTAGGACCTGCACTAACAGCTGGGTGTGGTGATGCATGCCTGCAATCCCACCGAGGGCCAGATGGGGGGTGGGGACAGGTGGATCCCGGGAGCTCACTGCCCAGCTCACTGCCTAGTGAAGTTCCAAGCCAGTGAGAGACCTTGTCTTAAAATGTGGCGGTGCCTGAGGAGTGACACCTGGGTTGTCCTCTTGACCTCCACACACACGGGCACACACATGAAGGCACACACCTACACACACACACACACACACACCACATTTTGGGTGTGTATAATACTGCATCCAGTGCATATAGGTTCTCATTTAAGCCAAATACCCCCTAAAATACTTAACCAAAAATAGAAGCTCAAGTAAAGGACCGGCCCCTTGCTGAGTGAAACATCTATTTCACCTACTTATTCATTTCTATGTACGTGATTGTATGTGTCAGATGTGTGGGTCTCTGTGTGGGCACACAGGCCTTGGTGCACGTATGGAGGTCAGAGGGCACTCCAGGATAGCTGTCCTGTGAGCTTACAGGAATTCTCGTCCTGCCTCTGCTTCCCAACTTGCTCTAGGTGCGCTGGGGAATTCAGGTATATGCCAGTGCATCCAACTTTATGTGGGTTCTGGGGCTCTGACCACAGCTCCTCATGCCTGTGTGACTGGCATTCTACCCACTGAGCGCGTTTGAATAACTCACATCACTGCCCTCTTAAAGGATTCTGAAGCAGCATGTGCGAGGAGCCTTTCCTCACGAGCCTCATGTCCACCTTCCTTTAGTAAGATCTCACAGGCAATTTCTGAGCTACCCAAATGCCAACTGTGAAAGTGAACTGGAGGAAAGAGAGCCGGCTCGTGTTTTGCATTAAAAGCACTTGCTGCCAAGCCTCGTCCCCTGCCCTTCTTGTCCCCAACCCCACACACTAGTGCTCCCCAGGAAGCTCTAGTTTGGATATTACGGCTTGTGCTTTATGAAGGGGTGAGTCTAAAATTAAAACAAACAAACAAACAAACAAAAACTATACTGTCCTCAAAAACCCTCGAGAAAATGAGGAAGAGGCCATAGAGACTGGTTTAATGTCTGATGGGCAAACACTGGGTGTGAGGAAAACACCTGCCATGTGCCAATCACCATGCGAGTCACCTATGCTTTCAGCCTCAGCCTCGGTGTTCACAAGCAGCCCTGATGAGCTGGAAGCACTGTGTACCGGGTGGCTTAGCAGGAGCCTACCCCGCTGTCCCTAGCCCCGCCGATGCTTCCTAAAGAGAGCTGTGCGATGCTGGTGTGTGGTTAGGAGAGGGGTCTATCAACCCTGCACAAGGATGCAACTCAGCACCGGCTCTCTCCACTCTTCCGACGTGCCTGCTCTGTCCTGTAAAGTGCTGGCTGTACAAGTGTGAGAACCTCAGCTCAGACCCCCAGAACCACAGAGAGCCGGATGCAGGGCTGTGGACCTGCCTTCCCAGTGCTCCTAAGGAAAGATGGGAGGGGAGGGCGGGAGAATCCTGGAAGCCTGCAGGACAGCCAGCCTGGAGCGTACTATCAGTAACAATGGAGAGAGCCTGTCTCGAGCAAGGTGGAAGCCATGTGTGCACTGTGGTAGGCATGTGCCTGAGAATGCACTTGAACACACACACACACACACACACACACACACACACACACACACACACGAGAGGGTGGGGAGAGACAGAGAGACAGTGAGACAGAGAGAGAGGTGTGAGTTTGGATTTTAGTTCCTCAAGGTCTCCATGTGTAATATAGGCTGACCTTGAACTTACTACGCAACCCAAGCTGGCGTCAAACTCAAGGTCTCTTGCCGTAGTTGCCCCGATGCTGGGAGCACGAGAGTAACACCGTGCCCAGCTCAAAGGAAGGGCCAAGACACAATTCCATGAGGTCTTTTCCCCTGGGCAAAAGCAGGCAAGGCTGGCCCCAGCAACTTCAGTTTGAATGAATGTGTGAGACAGGGCTCCATGGGAAGGGGGCAGCTGCAGGCCCGGCCTGTACCAGGAAGCTCCAGGATCTTTCCTCTGAGCCAGCTAGGAATTTCACAGTGGGAGAGAAGGCCACGCAGAGGCCCTCACAGGCCTGGGCCAGCCTGTCTGTGCACACGCCAGGGCATGAAGCAGTGTAAAGGAGGGATGCGATGTATCTGTGAAGCAGGGTTTTACATGGACATGTACACAGTACCCATGAACACGCACACACATATACATACATGTATACACACACATATACATTCATGTATACACACACACACACCGAAAGTCAGATATACACATTATACACATCCACACACATAGCCATGCATACGCACACACACATGCACGCACACATGTACGCAACACACACAAGTACACACACTCACCCACTCATGTACACACATACCCCTGTGGCACACACAAAGCTATGCTCCATCTGCGATGCCAACCCCATGCACTCATTTCTCTCCCTCTGCATCCGTGTGCATTGGTTTCTGTGGTGAGTAGAGACTCACAGTGAGAATTTCTCATGACAACGGTAGAAAAAAACCACTGTCGCTGTCACAGGAACAACCTCGGTAACAGACAGTGTCCTGTGTGTCTGCTGCCTGGGTTCCGTTTCTTTTTATTTGTTTTATTCATTATTTTATTGCGTATTATTTATTTGATGTATGCCCTTACTGTGAGACAAGGTCTTGCTATATAGCCCTTGCTGTTTTTGAACTTGACAGCAAGCCAGGGAGTCCCGGGGTCCACCCATGCCTGACTCCTGGGTGCAGTGATGTTGGGAGAGGACCTTGACCCATTTCAGACTTAGGAAAGGGTGCGTTGCCCTCCTGGCCTTGGTGTTCAGGGAGCCAGGAGCTCACTCCACACAGTGCTCTCCGCATCCTTCTACCTGCTCCTTGAGAAGCCGCTGGGCTTCACTTGCCTCAGAGCCAGCAGGTGGGTGCCGAGCCACCACCAGCCCCCGGAAAAACCCACAGGAGTTGATGCCATCCCTCGTCAAGGGTCAGCGGGGGAGGCTGGATCTGGCAGGTTGTGGCACTTGAGAGATGCCAGCTGATGTCCTTGTTTCACCAGCCGGGGAAAATTACAGTGGCCGTAATGAAGAGTGAGACTCCTAGGCTTGAAGTGCCTGAGAAGTGGGTTATTTACCGAGTGGGTTGGCCCTGCGCCTCTGTCACACATGCATTCAGGAGCTGGGAAAACAAACACTTTAAGTGGGGGAGAATTACGGTAGACAGGAGGAGGGTAATGGGTGAAGAAATTCATTATTATCTTTACTGCCACTCCGTAAACTTGAAAATTAACATGCCAAAACTCTGAGGGATGGCTCCTGGAAAGCTACAGAGTAATCAGCATGGCGCTGGCGCCCAGAGCCTGAGGAGGAGGGCAGTGTCTCCTTGGTCTCCTTACAGGACGCAGTGTACACACTGAGCTGTCTCCCCCAGACCCTGGGGTTTTGCTTTAATTACCTCATTTTGGAGGTTTCCAGAGGAGCCCAGCCACAGAACGGTGTGTGTGCTAGGCAGCTGCTGTGTGTGTGTGAGTGCCAGGTTCCAGACTCTCTCCCTCGGGGACATATTCCAAAGGAAGGGAGATGAAGGAAGGACTGCATGCCCCAGCCCTTTGCCCCGTTTGTCATCTGGCAGTGAGCTCACACACACACACACACACACACACACACACACACACACACAGGCAGAGTTCGCCCCAAGGACCTCACTCCACCGTGGCCATCTGCTTATCTCAATGTCCTTGGCCACACTGCTTTGAAGGACACATGCTCCACCCATTCACATGTCCAGTACCCCCCTGCCCAATACAAGCAATGGGGGCCTGTTCCATGATACCACCTGGTGGCCATCCCCAAACGTCTGCGTCCTGGCCCCTCCTTCTTACACTTAGCTAATCACCACGTGGCTCCCTGGAGATAAAGGACTGTGGGACTCTGGCTCCCCTCTCACCCCCACGTCACCTGGCACCACCCCCATGTCTTATCCACATACTAAGCCACTGTCCTGTACTGTACCTCTCTGGGGCTGCTATGTGGGGAGCTCAAGGCAAGAGAGCCGAGGAGATGGCCGCGTCAGTAAAGTGTGTGTGGCAAGCAGGAGGACTTGAGTTCCGATCTTCGGCACCCTAGGGTACGGCAGTGCTACATAATCTTAGAGCTAAGGTAGGGGTGGGTGAAGACAGGAGGACCCTGGGGCTCTGGGCCAGCCTGCCTGGGAGACCCTATCTACCAAATATAAGAAAGAGAGACACTGGGGAAAACTACCAATGTCAACTTCACATACAGGCCCAGGCACACGCAAGCACACACACTTACACACTGTACATGTACACCTCTGCATATCCCCCACACACGTATACATGCACTCACACATACATGTACACACATACACACTAAATATGCACAGCCATGGACACATACACGCCCTCACATACACACACAAGTACACACATCAAATGTTTGTTCTAGGAGTTTCAAACCTCCCCCATTTTGTGCTTCTTCCTAAACCCCTACAGAAATGCCCCAAGCAGAAAAATCCAGAAATCACCTGCATTCCTACTGAAAGTCAAGATCCCTACTGTCACGGGGACTCAGGAAGGACAGGTGACAGCCTTGCCTGAAGGAAAGAAATCCCGCCTGCCAAAGAAGGCTCCTGGGGAATCAGGGACTCGGCCAAGGTCAAACACTGGGGAACCCAAGTGCCGGGTTAAGGGACAGGAGGTCTGTAATGTCTGTGAATGTGGCAGAGGCAGCATGGAGGCACCAGACAGGGACTTGTCTAGAATTTGGGAAGGCTTGTGGGGAACAGGTCACCCTGTCCAGTGTTCCTGAGGACATCCACCCCTGATGGCCTCTCAGGACATCCCACACAGTGGAAGCCGGCAGAGCTCCAGTAGCTCCCAGACTGCTAAAAGGAAAGTGCAAAGAGTTTCTTTATCCCTCTAATGAAACCACATCAATTGCATGGCCCTGGGTGACAGCTGGTCTTGGCTGTTAACTGGGCTGGATTGAGAGATATCTGGGATTAACGAAGCACATCTGTGGGTTTGTGGTGCATTTCCAGAGAGAACTGACACATGAGGCAATGACTGGGGGAAGCGGGGAGACCCTTCCTGAATGAGGGTGGCGTCCTCCAGCAGGCTTGTGGCCCAGATGGAAGGTGGCTGGAGAAGGCAGCGCCGTCATGAGCAAACCCTTTTCCTAAGCGAGCACATATAGGGCTCCACCTCATTGGCTGCTTTCAGCTTCTTTGAGTTCTCAGTGTAAACGTATGCCAGAGACCCTTCAGGAAGCTTCTAGGCCGTCAGCTCAGTGTCTGATTGGAGCTGCTGAGGTGTCTGCTTTCTTAGACTGAGCAACCGCAAGCGTCTCAGCCTCTCAGGTGTGCAGGGTAGACTGTTGGGCTACACAGCCTCTGTTGTAGAAGCTGACCCAATAAATCCCCTTTTATCATACATAATCCCTGTCTGGTTCTATTCCCCTAGGAAACTCTAACACAGTGTGACAACATAAAAGTGAAGTAGCTGAGCCAGCTGTGCTAATCCAGGCACATGAGGGCCTGAGGCAGGAGGGTCTAGAATTTGAGTCCTCCCTGGTCTACATAGCAAGACTCTAAATGCTACTACTACTGCTGCTGCTGATAATAATAATAATAATAATGAAAATTAATTCATTAAATAAAAGTGAAATGCTAATAAGGAGGTCCATAACTAGGTAAAAGTCCAAGAGAAAGTGATCAAATTAAAGAGAAATAATTCCTATTATAAGTAAATACTTCAAGGAACTTCTGAGGCGAATCGATTCAGGTGAATCAGAAAACATGAATGGGACGTGATGTTGGAGAGTAGCTAATAAAACTCTGTGAGTGGAATAATCTAAGATCAGGAGAGACTGTTTTCAGATGGAAATACAATTGCCAGAATTAACAATGCAACAGAAGCCCCAAAGAACAGATCAGAGTGGAATCAAATCAATGGATTTGGCTGGGAAGCTGCTGGAGTGTTTTCCTTAGAACTGAGAGAAAATAGATGAAGTGAGGTCTGGGGAGGAAAAGGAAAACAGAGCGGAAGCCTGATCCAAGAGATCTGATGTGAGGCCACAACAATTCTAGAAGAGGAAGCCAGGCAAACAAGACAATGAAATGAGCTTTGTGGCACTCCCTCCGTGAGTTAATAAGGAAGATGGCCGTGTTGGTTGGTTTTCCTGCCGCTGTGACAAAATACCCAACAAACAGCGCTTTGAGGAAAGAAGGGTTTCCTTCAGCTCACAGTTCTGATGGACAGTCCATTGTGGGGGCAGGGCAGGGCGGGAGGAGCAGGAGACAGCTGCACACCGCATCCACAGTCGGGAAGCAGAGAGAGATGGATGCTGAGGCTCAGCTCACCTTCTCCTTTTCACCCTGTCCAGGACCCTACTCTAGGGAATAGTGCTACCCCCAGTTAAAGCAAATCCTCACACCTCAATTAGCCAATATAGAACCTCCCTCATAACCATGCTGAGAACTTTGTCTCCTAGGCAATTTCAGATCCCATCAAGTTGATAGTCAATATTCAATATTAACCATCACAACCATCTTTAAAAAAAAAAAAAACCCAAAAGTTTATTGCTGACTATTGTGATATACACTCAGCAAGATCAAGATGAGGCACGAGGATTTGGAGTTCAAGGCCAGGTTGAATTACATAGGAGAACCCTGTCTAAAATTAAAAATAAAAGAAAACAACAACAGCTTACTGAACACCAAGAAAGGGAGGGCAGATATTCATACCCAAGAGAAATGTCCATGTTTTGCAGAGAAGTATAACTTAGAAGACTCTAGAGAGGTAAAATAAAGACCAACTCAAAGAAAATAAATTAAAATGGTGTCTTAGTTTGGGCTTTATTGCTGTGAAGAGACAGCATGACTACAGCAACTCTTTTATTTTATTGGGGCTGGCTTACAGTTTCTGAGGTTCAGTCCCTTATCATCAATGGTGGGAAGCATGCAGGCAGACACGGAACTGGAGGAGCTGAGAGTTCTATGTCTCCATCCAAAGGCAGTCAGGAGGAGACTGTCTTCCACAGGCAGCCAGGAAGAGGCTCTTATTCCACTTTGGGCAGAGCATGAGCAACAAAGCCCACCCCCACAGTGACACACTTCCTCCAACAAGGCCACACCTCCTAACAGTACCATTCCCTGTGGACCAAGCATTCAAACACATGAGTCTATGGAGGCCAAACCGATTCAGACAACCACAAATGGGAACCTTCTATGTTAGATGGGAAAACAGAGGGGCTGGAGGGGCTCAGTGGGTGAGGTCATGTCTTAGAAGCATGAGGAGTGGAGGTCCATCCCAGAATCCACTAAAAGCCTCACATGTGGTGGATTCGTGAATCCCAGTGACAGGGAGGTGGAGACCAGCAGATCTTTGGAGCTTGCTGGCCAGCCAAGCCTAGCAGAAATGGTGAATTCCAGGGCTACAAAGTCAAGTGGAGAGCAATGGAGGAGACAGCAGACATTGCTAGCCCTTATGATGTTCTGTGGTGGGATTGTTTTCCTGCAGCAGAGTTCACACTATAGCCAGGAGCCAAAACCCGGCACTGGGCTTGCTGTCCGCAGCTGTGGGTAACTGTCTTGAGCAGGCTGCAGCATCTCACTGGCTGTGGCTGCCCATGGACATCCGGATACTGTGCTGTCAGGAAGCTGCCTTTCGGTTACCTCAGGTTCCCAGAGCTTCTACTATTAGGCAGAGGCAGCCATCAGTGCTGAGCTGTGTGGTCTTGTAATCAAACTGAGTCTAGTTCAACAGATGTGAGGTGAGAGAGAAAGGAAACAGAGAGGTAGAGAGAAGCCTAGGGAGGCCACAGGGGTCCCTAGCCACAGTAAAAGGTGCTTTGTATTTGGAGAGTTCTCTCCCTTCCTTCCTTCTTCCTTATCCCCCCTCTTCCTCCTTCTCCATTGCTTCCCCTCTCCTCCTGTCTTTTTTTCTCTCTTCCCCACTCTTCTCTCTATTTTTCCTTTCCCTTCTCTTTCCTAGCCCCAAACTGACCTTGAATTCCACAGTGCTCTTGCCTCAGCCTCCTCAGGCTGGAGCGACAGGCATGTCATCACACCAGGCTCCAGGGAGTTACTATTTCCAGTTTCTTCTAGATCCCTACAGTCTCCTTCATTACATAAATCTCCTTTCCTCCACTTTATAACGAAACTTTCAAGGTTGTAGGAGCATCTATGACGTCTACTCAAACCCTCACCAGCACACCCTTTAGCATAATGGACCCTCTTCTGGGAACTGTTAAATTTCTAGATGCCTTATATAGACAACATGTAACGTTTACATTTGCTATCTACAGCATCACATACATATGTGTACTCACACAGATATATATGCGTGTATGTACATACTTATTTATGTGTCTAATATATTAATATATTTTGTATATATACACACATAACTAAATATATACATATAAACACATGGATACATATACATATATGCTCATACATGTTGATGTAGCTCTGAAGACAATTGTTGTTTTGTATAATGATGAAAACAGGAACTCTTAAATTGGAACTCTGGGTATGAATGGTTCTAAATTCACATGTGAAGAAACAGTGACGCTATTTAGATAGATACTGCTGCAGTTTGGGTATGGTTTCAACATATCCTATAAAGGTCTGTGTGCAAGACCTTGGTCCTCAGGGTGGCAATATTGAGATGGTGCCTTTAAGAGGCGGAGCCTGGACAAAGGTCCATGCAGGCCTCTCTCCATGGCGCAACTTCCTGTGTCCGTCTTTCTCACACCAACACCATCTGCCACTGCCATGAGCTGGCATAGCTCAAGGATCTTCCATTCTCCAAAATTGTGGGCTAATTAAGCCTCATGTTTTTGTAAGTTCCCAGCCTTGGCTAGTCATTACAGTAATAACAAACAGGCTAAAACAGAGATGTTCAACACAGTTGCTACCATCTAAACAAGAAAATAACTGAAAAGGTTTACAGAACAGTTTGTGCAGCATGATCTGATTTTCCTTAAAGTGTTTATTTTTACATGTATGAACCATGTATGGAAATGTCAGGCACCATGAGTCTCTGCTGAAGAATGAGACCATGGATGGGATTTCTATTTTCTGATTTCTCCACAACTGACATTTAATTCTTTTATAATAAGGACAGAAATGAACTCTGGAGGCTGGGGAGATGGTTCAGCCCATAAAGTACTTGCTGCATAAGCACGCCCCCACCCCAAGTTTATCCTCAGGACCCCTGTACGAAGGCAGGGTATGCTGGTGTGTGTCTGTAATCCCAGCACTGGGGAGGTGGAGATGGGAAAGCCCTGGGGCCCATGGCTACACAGCCAGCCTGGCCTCCGAGCTGCAGGCCAGTGAGGACACACGTCTCTAAAAGCAAGGTGGGTGGCACCTGAGAAATGACACCCAGAGCTGTCCTCTAGCCTCTAAGCACACGCATGTCCATGTACACTTGTTCCCCCATATCTGTATGCCTGCACACACAGGAACGAGTACACACATGAACGTACATGCGGAAGCAAATGAACCCTCTTCCTACAGCGCTCTGCGCTGTCTATAATCTACTTGTTTGTCTGTTTGCGCTCACTGAAGGGC
Organism: Meriones unguiculatus; assembly: GCF_030254825.1. Taxonomy (NCBI): domain Eukaryota; kingdom Metazoa; phylum Chordata; class Mammalia; order Rodentia; family Muridae; genus Meriones; species Meriones unguiculatus. Next base: position 5,447,374 of record NC_083362.1, on the reverse strand, counting down.
AGCAGGAACAATCCTTTTTTGTGCCCACAGTGCCTCGGAGAAGTGCTGAGAGAGCCCTCAAGTTATGTATTTATCAAAAGCCTTTTAGCACTCAAATTCAAGCGGCCTCTCTCTCCACGAAATGACTGCCGAGTGCCTGCTTTTGTCCTTGACACGTCCTGGTTGGCACTTGTCCTCCATTGCTTTCTCTTATCTATTTATCCTCCTGCTGTTCACCTACCCATGGTGTGTCCTTCACACACTCCCTCGGGGGATAGCTCTCGTCCTGAGCCATCTCACCCCTGGCTACTGAGAGCCACTATGAGGTGCCAATGCCCAGCTCCATTCTCAACCTCAGTTGGCCATTTACTTGACACCTGCCTTCTGGACTTTTCCACTTAGGTGCCTAAAATGCAATGCGCAGAGGCTGGGGAGATGGCTCTGTCAGCAAAGTGCTTGCCTGGCCATCACCGGGGCTTGAATTCCTCCCTTCCCAGGAACCACATGAAAATGCTGGGCATAGTGGCACATAGTTGAAATCTGAGCACTGGAGAGGCACAGACAAGAGGAGTCCTGGTCAGTACACACTGCTCTTTGGTCTGTGTTGGTGTTCCTTCTCTTGTAGGACTGTGAGCCTCTGAGGCAAAGTTGTATCTGAGACAGGAAGTGTGTGTGCATCCGACACAGTCACTGACACAAAACAGGCCCCTGTAGATTAGTTCCGCTCTACAGACCCTTACAAGACGTAAGCTCCTTAGACGCAGCAGCTATGACTGACCACCTGGAGCAAGGCATCACTCCAACAATCAGTATCTTTGAGACTGCTCCCCCCCCCATGGTCAACCACAAAGGGCTTCCTCGGCATAAAACATACGAGAGCGATAGCTTGGTCAACACTTGGAGTGATGGCTAATGCTGATAGCCAACTTGATGGTCTGGAATCACTAGGGGGCAAAGCCGTGGGCATGTCTGTGAGAGAATTTCTAGGTTAGGTTAGCGGAGGCAGGAAGACCCACCCCATGGGATGGACTGACTAAAACGGAAAATGCCTTTGTGCTGACTGTGGATGTGATCTAACTGGCTGCCTCATGCGTCTGCTGCAGTGCCATCCTGGACATAACAGATTGCATGCTCAAGCTGCGATCTAATCCCTTCTGCCATGAGGTTGCCTCTCATCGGGTTTTGTCACAATAAGAAACACATGAATCCACCTGGACGTCGTCAAAACCTTAGCCTAAGCCTTTCTGAGAAAGAGCAAGAAAGCAACTCCACTGGCTGCCTTCCCCTGTCTGCCCACTGTTGCGTTTGTTGGGGGGGGGGGGAGACAGCTGTCTGAGGCTTGTTCTATGACGCTAGGTAGGTCCCAGAACATCGGCAAAGGTGAGGGTTTGATTTGTGTTTGTGAGTGTACGCGTGAGAGTGCACAGGTGTGTGATTTTTGAAGGCCGGAGCGCAATGTCAGGTCTTCCAACAGTCTCCTCCTTGGCGTTTGAGACATGGCTTCTCATCGAAACTGTCCTCATCAGTCTGGCTGGGCTCCTGGCCAATGAGCTCTGGAGATACACCTGCCTCTACCTTCCCGGCACTGGCCTAGGGCCATGCACTGCTATGTGGCCTTTACATGGGTGCTGGTGAACTGAACTCCAGGACTTGCACTTGGTCAGGAAGCTCTTCACCATCTGAGCTATCTGCTCATGCCCTGAGGGTTTGATTCTAAGAGTGCTACACCTGATCAGCTGTGGCCACATGGACCACAAAGCTGTCCACTCAGCCTAGGCCTTCCCTTGCAGAGGACGCAACTGTGTGTCCATCCCGACAGACATTCCTTCCAGCACACACAGAGGCCTGGCTCTTCCAGTAAGCAAAGAACTTATCATTTCACTGGTGGCACAGTGTGGGAAGAAGGTGAAAGGAAGCGGAGGGAGATGGAGCACGCCAATGAACGATGTGAGATAGAATATAGTTAATAATAGTAATTATATTAGTGATAGCATGCATTATTCATACTTAGTTAATAGTCATTATATTAGCAATGATGGGGTAGTTGCAAGTTAATGGGCTAATGATGATTGCATTGAGTGTTGAAATAATAACAGACAGAAGAGGAAGTCTGTGCTAACAGATCTATCTGCGGGGGGGGGGGGGACATAGCAGCATGAATGCTATGGATGTATGCAGAGGCAGGGGAGTGAGAAACTACATGTGCAGAGCTAGATGAAGAGAAACCGGGCAATGGAAAAGGGAGGCTGTCTCTGGGTGTGGTCTTGCATATGGCATAATATCAGCACATCAAAGTCATCCTCCATAACACAGTGAGTTCAAGGTCATCCTGGGCCACATGAGACCCTGTCTGGAATAAACGCTAGGAAGCCTTCTGGCAGACCCAGAGTCACATCCTACAGACTGGAGGGTAACTGTGGGTCCTGGCACACTGGGGACATAAGATGGAGGACACATGGCTGACAGGACCCTGTGCCTGGACCTGTTGAGTTTGGGTCAGGAAGCAGAGAAACAGCTTCACATCATCTCTGCCTAGACAGGGCTTCTGCTGACTATGAGTTTCACACAGGCCCCATATCGTGTTTCTGGGGCCCAAATGGAAAGTGGGATTCCAATGGAAGTTGTCTCTTCTCTTCTGAATCTTCTTCTGACAGGGGCAGTAAGCCTAGCTGCATGTCCAAGTGCGTTTTCTGTGTGTGCAGACAGGCAGAGCTACACACACACACACACACACACACACACACACACACACACACACGCTTATATATGTATGTTTGTATGTATGTATGGTTATATGCATATATGTATGTGTCACATGTCTATACACCCATCATCTTAACATCAATCAGTGTGTATATATATGTACAAATCTATCTATCTATCCATCTATCCATCTATCCATCTATCTATCCATCCATCTATCTATCTATCTATCTATCTATCTATCTATCTATCTATCATATATCTATCTATCCATCCATCCATCCATCCATCCATCCATCCATCTATCTATCTATCTATCTATCCATTCATCTATCTATCTATCTATCTATCTATCTATCTATCTATCTATCCATCCATCCATCCATCCATCCATCCATCCATCTATCTATCTATCTATCTATCCATCCATCCATCCATCTATCCATCTATCTATCCATCCATCTATCTATCTATCTATCTATCTATCTATCTATCTATCTATCCATCTATCTCCTTCTATCTATTCATCTATCCATATACAAAGCCTCTCTCCTGTCAGTCAGAGTGTAACATGAAGGTTAATATATGAACTAATACAAGTATGTGGAGGGAATCCTGTCAATTCTCTCTAAGATATGGGTATTCAGCAAAGAAACTGTTGTTGCATGTATTTCCTAAGAATAGAATCCATATGTACACACAGAGGAAAGGACTGTAATGCAGGCAAATATGAATAATTCCTAGCTAGTCACTAAGTAATTATTTGAGAGCATGTTAACCCTTACCTCTGAGCTGCTTAAAGTGACTGATTCACTGTCACATGCGAGCAGTCAGTTTCCCATCGTCAGCTAAGACAAGTGCACCCAGCAAAGAAATAATCCCCCTTTCTACAGAGCTCTAAGAAATAACATGATAGCCTTCTGAGGGTTTAATCTTGCTTCGCTTGCAGTGGAAGTGGTAAAGAATCAAGAAATGAACAAACAGTAGGCTGCAAAGTAAAGAGAAAAAATAAAGTCAATTATCTACAAAATGACTGTTCTCCACAGTGTAACCCTGCCAGGCCAGGCTTTTGATGACTGTACTCTGGGTAGGAGGTAGGCAGCGTGGGAGAGTTGATGAGTGTGGGTGTGCCCCAGTGCGGAGCTCTTGAGGGCTGTGTGGATTTCCATAACAACTGGAAGTTGGCTCCCAGGGTTTGCTGTGACAAAATATCACCCACAGGCAACCCAGGAAAGGAAGGGCTTCTTTTGGTTCATGGCTGCAGTTTTCCTGGGTGGGAGAGTCACATCCGAGGAGGTAGGCGTGTCGTCCCGCTGCCGTCTTCTTTTTGTACCGTCACGGACCTCAGTGCCAGGAATGCTGCAGTCCACACTTGAGGTGGGCTTCCCAATGCAATTAACTCAATCTAAATTATCCCTCACAAGATGCTCAGGGTTTTGTCTGTCTCCTGGACAACTCCAGATCCTGTCAAGCTGACGATCCAAAATTAGCCGTCACTTTGTTGGTCGGAACACCCGCTCTCCAGAGCATCCCACCAAAACCCGTCTTCTTGTCAGTGCCACAAGCACTTCGCTTTGCTGAACAACCAGAGGAAGGAGGGGAGTTTGGACACTGCATCCCCTGCCTCCTTTGCCCACATCAGCCCTGTGGAAAGTGCTGCCTGGACTGTGCCCAGGAGTCTTTGTGCTTTCTCAGGGCTGGTCCCAAGCTCTCAGGCACAGGATCTCCACACACCCGTCATCAGCAGTTGTTGAGATTTGGAAGAGAAATGTGCCTTGCTGGCTCGGCTGAAGAATGGCGCATGATGGGATTCTGACAGCTGCGTCCATGTTATCAACACCCACATGAACCGGGTTCAATCTTGCCAGTCACTCAGTCACATAAAACACCCTTTCAAAAGATTTCTCTTTCAGAGTTCAAATGATTGCAGAGATCTCATTTAAATTCTCTAAAAAAAAAAAAACCCCACCACCAAGTGAGTTACCCTATCAAATTGTGTGGACGTTTCTCAACGTTCCATTTAGCTTTTAATTACCCAGTGGGCTGGGCTGGCTCCTCTCGTGTTCTGCTGGAGCACATTCACAGCTTCCTGTCACCGAGGCTGTCACAGATGCCCAATGCTCTGTCCTCAAGCAAAAAATTACTTTGAACAAAGAATTGGGCAAGGGTGAGGCTCTGAACTTCACTCCTTAGTCACTGTGGCTTTCTTCGTAAAAGTATCTGGGTCAATTAGACTCTGCGGCAGTGGTGAACAGCCGTCCCCCCAAATTCCAGGGGCACAGTGGCTGCTCACTGAGCGCTTCCTCCTTCCTGCCGCATCCCCGAGTCTGCAGGGCAGATCCCTCTATGGGTGTGTGTCTGCACAGTCCTTCATGCTCCTTCCAGATTTGTATGGGTGTGTATGAATGTGTGTATGACAGCCTGCGTGCGAAGGCCTGAGATCAACATTAAGTATCTTCCTTAATTGCTGCCCATCTTTTGTCTTTTGATCTTTTGTGTGTGTGCGTGCATGAGCTCACACATACATGTGCATGCCCCTATGTGTTCATGCTAGTGAAAATGGACACTTGTGCCACAGAGTGTAAGGTTAAAGGACAATCTCAGGTGCCATTTCTCCTCCGCCTTGCTTGGTAGTGTCTTCTCCTGCTGGCCTCTGCGTGGCCAGGCTGGCTGCTCTCATGGCCACTGTGGATTCTTGGGTCTGTGCTTCCATCTCACCTTGGGGGCGCTGAGGTGATGGACACTGTCACTGCAGCAGCCCTGTGTGGGTCCCGGGAATCCAACCACAGCCCCACACCTGTGTGGTGGCAGACTGGGGCACGTGAGCCATGCTGACCTCCTCGCCCAGTTTTTCACGTGGGTTCTGGGCATGGAATTCAGGCGAAATCACCTCTCAGAAAGATTTTTAAATTTATTGTAGGCTGTGTGTGTGTCTACATGGGTGCACGCATGTGAGAGCAGGTACCCACAGAGCCAGCAGAGGGCGTCGGCTCCCCTGCAGCTGTGAGCGCCGGTGTGGGTGCTTAGACTGAACTCTGCAAAAACAGCGAGCAGTGTCTCACTGAGGCATCGGTTCACTCCTCCCCTGAGTGTTAGACACAACAATGGAGGCCCCTGGCCCCTCCTTCACTCTCAGGAAGGGGATCTCCGGCACACGTAAGAGATTTGACATGAAGCTGATGAGGAAAAGAAAAGCAGAAGAGCAGGGAAGGGGACGACAAGTGCAGCACTGACACACAAACGTGCACCACATGTGCCCACGCACACACCCACACACGCCACACGCACAGCGCAAACACACACACCATGACACGCCATATACACATTCCATACACACCACACACATAGACATACCATGCACACACTATAAACACACACCATAGACACACACCACACAGACATCATGCACACACACCACATACACACACCCCGTATACACACCACATATACACAGACCCTGCAGAGACTGGCTTTGCTGTCCTAGTTCCCATGACGTCTAGAGCTGGCATTGCAGAGCAGGGGCTACCATCTGGAAAGGCCTCGAGTCTCACCTCCGTGAGGACATGGGGAGAGGAGCCACTAGCGTGGCCGTGGGCGGTGCAGGGGGACCTGAGGGAGGAGCTCCGGGCCCTGGGAAGAGACTGCCAGGCTCCTCAGTGTGCTGTGTTTATGGGGGACAGCAGCACGTCGGTTATCCAGACTAATTGGGGACTTAATGGCCCAAGTAATCGATTCTTCTGGATAACTGATTATGATGGTGACAGAGAGAGAGAGAGAGAGAGAGAGAGAGAGAGAGAGAAAGGAAGAAGGAGAGAGAGGGAAGTGGAGAGAGAGAGGGAGAGAGAGAGCGGGAGAGACAGAGAGAGAGAAAGAGGAAAACAGAGAGAGGGAGAGAGGAGAGAAAGGGGGGAAAAGAGAGAGAGGGAAAGAGAGAGTTCAGCCATCAGGAAGAAAGGCCCAACAAGTGGTCTTCTGAGTGACTCTGTGGCATTCTGGGAACTGACCAAGGATGACGTAGAGGGCAGTGGGGAATGGGGGTGTCCAGCCCCACCCCCCACCTTGCACCTACGTGGTGCATTTGTGTACAGGACAGGTGCGGGGACTGGGGGGTGGCTCAGTCCATAAAGAGCTTGTCACACTGATGCGGGCTGTAAAGCTCCATCTACAGAACTCCTAGTGGAACAAAGTGGGGTGTGGTGAGTGTGCCTGGAATCACGGTCCTGGGAAGGGGGAGACACAGCGAATCTTGGGGCTCGATGGTCAGCCAGTCAGCTTGGCTGCGGAGTCCCAGGGCAAGCAGAGACCCCGTCTCCGAGAACAAGGTGGATGGCGCCTCACACACAAGTGTACACACAGGTGGGCACAGTCCCCACCCCACGGGCCGCACCTGCATGCACACTCCCAGGAAGTTAAAGCTAAGCCCGGGCCATGGCCCAGGGGGTGAAGGGGGCTGCTACCAAGCCTGACACCCGGAGCCGACCCCTTGGGTCCCACAGAGCGGAAGGGTGGAAACAGCTCCGGCAAGTGTCCTCTGACGGCCACAGGCACACTGTAGCACGAGTGCACACACACAAGTGAATAAACATAGAAAACATTTAAGCTTTTTAAAAATGAAACTAAAAACATACAGAAAACCAGGCCTGGGCCCGAGGCAGCCTGCTCATGGGCTGTGATGGCTTCTGGAGAACACGGGCGTGTTTAAGTGGGCACACCTGGGTCCTGCATGCTGCTCAGTGCTCAGTGCCCTTGGCAGTGTGAGCGCGCCTGGGGACCCGCCGGAAACAGCATCTCTGGATGCTGGCACTGTGGCCTGCTTTGCAGTGCTCTGCCAGGCGGTTATTTTCCCTATGCCTGCGGATTCCAAGCCCGGGAGCCTTTACAGGCAGCAGTGGGCAGGGCCCTGGCCTTTGCTCTCCCTCTCTGAGTGCACAGATCCTCTCTCCACTAGAGCTCCCTGGCTGGGAACAGAGCGCAGAGTGGGCACATTCCAGGGAAAAGAATGCAGCCATCTGCTGAAGTGGCATCCGGAAGCCATTCACACACTGTCTCTCTCTTTTTTTTTTTTTTTTTTTTTGTGGTCCCTGCAAAGAAACACGATTCCATATCACCATCACCAAAAAGTTAACAGTCTTTTCCAACAGTCTTTCATACATCAACGTTTGCATTATTTTGTGCATTTTACATGAACCTGACCCTTGGCCCCTACTCCTTACTCCAGAGATGGGGTAGGATGGAGAAAACAATAATTCCTGGCACCCATGATGCTTGTTCAAGGCTGTGTGCTACCGTCCTCTTGTGTTTAACTTCTTTCTTTGAAAGGGGCTGTTTAAGGTGTCAAAGGAACCTCACTGAAGCAAGCCCAGTGGACGGACTGACAAAATCACAGACCATGCAAGGGAGAGAGGGGTCTTTAATCGCAGCACATCCTGGAAGCAGTAAGTTTTAAGATAAGAGATGCGTCTTTGTTAACCCTTGGGAATAGTCCCACCTCATGGAGGTGGCATTCGCTCATAAGGACTTGGTACCTGTCAGGCCACAGTCCGAGTCCAAACAGATGTGTCTCCTGGGCTGCCAGCTGACCATGTCAGCCTCAGCAAAGGTCACAACGGCACCCTGTGGGGGATGGAGGATGGGTCAGATCCGCCCGGCGCTGTTCACCAGCGTGCACACATGTGAAACCGTGACCTGTGGGGCGGGGCCATGGCAGGACAGCCTGGAGCAGTGCTGCCTATGGTAGGCTAACAGCGAAGGACAAACAACCGGAGAAAACAGGAAGGGAGGACAAACTCACTTTCTGCCCAAGATTTCAGGGGTTTCGGTCCATGGCCCAGATCATTAGGGCAGAAACATGGAAAAAAGCAGACGTTCGGCTCTCGGCAGCCGGGGACAGACTGGGAAAGTGGGGACATGTGTCACACTTCAGAGGCAACTTCACGTGACCGAAGTTTTCCATCACCCCTACCTCTCAGCGTCTGTGACTCCATTAAGGAACTAACCAACTGACAAGGCCGGAACCCTCACAATCCTACCACCCAGCTCAGCGCCAGCAGCTGGTGAGCAAGCCGTCAGCACGTGGGCCTCTTCTAGCCTTTGAGGGTCACTATTTGAGGGTCACTATTGTCCAGACCATTCCACCACCCAAGGGTCTACTTGAGGCCAAAGCAGGTGGACCATGGCGGCTCCCACACACGGAAGGAAGCTGGAAGTGAGGCAGTGCCAAGCTTGTGGGTGCTAGTAACTGACCCATTCCCGTTGCTTGTGCCTAGAAACTTCCTGTTTGTTCGATTGCTCTTGGTCTCTTTTTATCGTGTGTATACAATGTGTACACACGCATGTGTGTGCACATGATGGGTGCACATGCCCAGCTGTGCGAATGTGGGAGCCAGAACAGAAAGTCGGGTCTCTTTGTTATTGCTCTTCACTGTGGGTCCAACAGGCAGGGTCTCTCACTGAACACAGTGGCCCTGATCTGTGGCCATAGTGGCTGATCAAGGAGCACCTGGGATCTTGCCTTCCTCTCGAGGTGGAAGGCTCCCAGACTCACACCACCATGCCCGGCTTTTGAGTCCTCATGCTTGCACAACAACCTATTCCAACTGAGCTCTCACTTTTTTTTTTTTTTTTTTTTTGAGACAAGGTATAACACCGTAGTCAAGGCTAGCCTAAACTCACTGTGTAGTTCAGACCAGGCTTGAACCTATGGCAACCCTCCTGCTATAGTGCCCTAACGGCTGGTATTACCAGCACACAGTGACACCCCCACCTCCTGTTTCTTTTTAACGACTATCCCAAGACAAATGGGGTGGGGCATAGGCACTAGAGCGGTCTTCTCATGGAGCACACTGGACTCCGCCATGCTGCTTCAGCAGACCGAGCACAAGGGAGGAAGAGCGTCATGTCTGCCAAATGTGGCTCTTTCCTTCCTGTGCCCCTACCCAAGGACATTGCTTTTTCCTGGCTCCTTCTCTAGATCACCAGGAGATATACACAAAATGGTTCCAGGTTCTGTCTGTCTGTCTGTCTGTATCTTTCCCTGGATGTGTGTATATACTTGTGAGCTGGAGAGATGGGCTAAGTCAGCAAAGTACTTGCCTGTTAACATGCGCTTGTCTCCAGTACTAGAGAAGTGGGGACAGGGGGATCCTCAAAGCTCACTGGCCAGCTTCTTAGCCTTATCATCAAGCTTCAGGTCCCAGCGAGAGACCCTGCCTCAAACAGCAAGGTAGGTTTCACCTGAGGAACCATGCCTAAGGGTGCCCTCTGGCCTCTACATTCCCATGCTTGCATGTGTACCTGTTACACAGATGCACACACACTTACTCTAGATGCTCAGGTGTGGTAAGAGTGAGCCGGTCAGTAGATGAGATATTTCAGGGGAGAGAGTCCTGGTGCTTTGCCAGTGGCCTGAGCGTGGGAATGTCGCCCTCTGAGGAGGGCATCAATGGGAAGCGCTGAGCTGACTGCACTGCGGAGGAACAGCTGGATGGCAGCATGGAGGGAGCGGCCAGTGTGGCTCCACTTGTGCTCAGAGTGGGAACTCCACCCCAAGGACCCTGTCCTGTCCTGGACCTCCCCGGAACCCTGCGTCCTCACGGCCCTGTGGACCCACAGTGAGTCCCCGTTGCTGGCTGGTCTCAGGGAATGTCTATTCCCTGCAGTGCCCTGTAGTGGGCCTGTTAGACACACAGCGGGACCCGGCCAGCTGCAGACACAGGTCCATGCGCAGTGTGTGCCATAGAGCACTGACACACAGCTGGGCAGCCCCTTTCCTGTGCGGCATGCCCCTCAAAATTGATCAAATAAAGGAAAGCTGAGCAGCAGGCAGCAGGTGGCAACACTGGGTGAGGAGAGGCAATGGATGTGGCCCGCCTTGCTAGTGACACCAAGGAACTGCCCAGGGCAGTCAGATTCCTTTTAAAGACGAGGTGTCACTATACAGCCCAGGCTAGCCTCTTAGTGTATAATCCGCCTGCCTTAGTCTCTTAGGTACTAGGATTACCTTTTGCCTGGTTTATCTGTAATCACACACCTGTGACGATTAACTTCACAGACTGGAGGGGGGGATTTAGAGTTGCCATGGAAACAGACCCTGGGCAGGTCTTGAGAGAACAGGTTGTGTTGACCGGGGTAGACCCAGTCTGAATGTGGGGACAGCATTCCGAGGTCTAGAGTTGTGACCTGAATGAAAAGAGGAAAGTTGAGCACCGGTACCTACTCTTCCTGACTGGAACAGCTGCCCTGTTCCAGCTGCCTCAAGCTCCTGCCGCCATGAGGCACTGCACTGTTGAACACGGGCCTTCCTTCCACGGTTGCCATTAAATGCTTCGTCACAGCAATAAGAAAAGTATCCTGCACACACCCTGTCCATGCCACAAGCGAGGAAGAGCCTGGATGAAACCCAAGGAAGAAATTGAAACTGGAGAGCCAAGCTCCACAGAAGGAAAGAGGACAATTAGGAGGTCCTGAAAAGCACTCTAGAAAAAGACAGAGATGCCGGCTGTGGCTTACTGTGAAAAACCAGCTGAAACCAGTTCCAGACCAAGCAGGAGAAAAGCCGTTCCATAGTGATGGGCTCATGGAACATGATGGCCCGTGACTAGAACCAGGATGAAGATGAGACCATACATGTGCACATAAACACCTGCCCAGGTAAGCATGTGCACATGCATGCTTGCATACATGTGTGCACATACGAAGGTACATAAATGCACACAGATACATGCACACTTATTTCCATAAGCAATATACACCCACACAAACACACAGCTCTACTAGGAAGATAGGTACATTAGACACATAATTTGTAATTTGTTCCCGAGCGTCAATGGACTATTTAGAAAAGACCATAAAGTTAGCACGCCTTACTTGATTAAACATAAAAGCAGGAAGTCCAAACTGTAAGAAAAGAATGTAGCACCATGAGAAAGAAAGGCAGGTTCAACAAGTAGGAAATGGAAATGAAAAACGCAGTCCATGGAATTAAAATCTAAAGGTGAGAATCACGCATCAGATAAGGCAAAAGCTAAAGGGAAAATAATTCAATGGAAGGAAGATCAAAGATATTTCCCAGAATGAAACATTAAAGGATAAAGAGATAGACATGGGGGGGGGGCACAGCGGAGAGAAATGAGGAGAAATAAGGTCCCGGGGCAGAGGAGATGGCTTAGTGGATAAAGCGGGGATTTTGCAGGCAGTGGGGCTTGAGTCCAATCCCTAGAACTCATGTAAAAAAGTATGGTGTGGGGTGCAAGCTGTAAGGTCAACGCTGATGAGGTGGAGACAGGAGGATGCCTGGGACTTGCTGGCCGGCCACCCTACCTTACCGTGTCTCACAATCTGAGGTGCACAGCGCCTGACAACAAAAGCCAAATTTGATCTCTGACTTCCACACAAATGTGTACCTACGTGTGTACCTGCACACACACACACACACACACAACAAACAAGGACTAAACATACTGAAACAGGGCGTTTAGAAACGGGCTGAACTGAAACAAAATAGAAGCAATAATCTGGAAAGATGGGGCTGTGAGTTGTGGCTGCTTCTGGTGGAGAAACAACGGTTTGTAACCAGGAGAGACTGGGCGGCCAGGTGAACCACACTTCAGACGAGGGGGACTTTCACGCGCAACACGTGAGAAAGATTGCCTGCAGAAGAATAATTGAACGGATGGACTCCTCATCAGGAAAATAAAGAGGCCAGAGGAAAATAGGACAACAGGACACTGCCCACTAGAAACCTGTGCACATCCAGACGTTAGTCAAGAAACACGTGGCATGACCTTTAAAGTAGGGACAGCACTCTCCCACACTGTGTGTGATTGCGGCATGTGTACACACATTTGCTGACTAGAGATGTTTGCTTCAGTTTCTCTCCACCTTACTTTTTGAGACCAGGTCTCTCACAGAATCTGCAGCTCACAGAGTCTTTGCTAGGCTCACTGCCAGCAAGCTCCTGGGGTCCTTCTGTCTCTGCCACCGATCTCACTAGCACTGACTTCCAAACGCATGCTGCCTCCCCTGGCTTTTTGCATGGCTGTTGTGGGAATCAAACTCAGGTCCTCTGGCTTGCAAGGCAAGCACTTATTGACCAATCCATCTCTCTACCCCCAAAACAATTCCAACAGCCACGTATAGATATGTAGCAGCAGCAGAAGGAAAATGCGGCCGTATCTCTGCTCTGTGAGGACTGATTTCCAGACACCAGGGAAAAACAATCAACTACTTGGTACCTGTGAACCAGAAACATGGATGTATTTACTGAGACGTGATTATGTGTCACTAAAGCCACCATTTTCGGGCCCACAGTCACATGGTTCTGTGTTGATTATGTATTTATTACGGTGCTACATTAGATCTTACTGTATTTACTGTCCTACGGGGATATGTCCGTGTGTGCACCTGTGGAGGCATGCACATTGAGAGGCCAGCCTCTCGGGGCTCCTCAATCACTCGTGATCAGATCAGCTCTCTTCACTTAATTCCGGAATATTCTCCCACCCCATAGCACCCTTTGGCAGTGACTTCCCCTCGTTCTCTTTTCTTTTGTTTCTGGCAGCCTGCCGATCCGCTCTCTTTGGAAGGTGTTGTCTATTCTGCCTACTTCACATAAACAGGATCACAGATATGCGTGCCTGTGTTTGACGGTGTGTGTGTGTGTGTGTGTGTGTGTGTGTGTGTGTGTGTGCGCGTGCGTGCGCGCGCACATGTGTGAATCATCACATTATGTGGGTTCACATGTGGTACATGAATACCCTGGCGCAGGAGTGGAGCTCTGATGACAGCGTCCTCACCCTCCACATGGTTGGAGGCCAGGTCCCGAGTTCATTGCTGTGCACAGCAGGCCAGCTGGACCTGGAGCCTACAGGCATTCTCCTGTCTCCACCCCTGCCCCGCCCGCCTCACCACAGGGAGGCTGGGGTTGTTTGGCGTTATGCAGAGTTACTTTGCCCACTGTCCCCCCAGCCCTGGCTTCTTAGCAGAACCCATCTGCTACACCCCACGGCAGCATTCTGTTCCTTTTCACGTCTGTATATGATTCCATCACACGGGAACGCCCACCTTATGTGAAATTCATCTGTTATTGGTTTTCTACTATCTATTGGCTGGATAATGGTCCTAATAATACTCTGAAGACAGTTGTGCGGGTGTACATTTCTGGGTCTCTGCTGGGTCAGGTGGTGTCCTCATGCTTGACTGTCTGAGGAACTGCCAAGCTCCCCTCCACGGCTGCTGCACCTCGTACAAGCTCACTGCAGTATGTGACGGCTCCAATTCCTCCCCTTCCTAACAACACTTCTTAGTTTCCATTTTTAAGTTATTCCTGGGGAGTGTGAAGAAGTATCTTATTACTGTTTTGATTTGCATTTCCCCGGTGACTACATGTATTAAGCACTTCCTCATTGGTGTTGTTCTAGTTTTCTCTCTGTTGCTGTAATAAAACATTCTGACCAAAAGTGGCTTCGGAGAGGGGAGGGTTTATCTCCCTCCTGGGGTTACTGTACATCACTGGGGAAAATCAAGATGGAAACTGGAGCGGGAAGTGAAGCAGGAGCCATGGTTACAGGGTTATGCTTAGCTAGCTTCTTCACGTGGTCCAGCGGCCTAAGGAATGGTGCCGCCCAATGTGGGCGAGCCCTGCTACATCAACCAACAATCAGAACATCTCCCACAGACAGCCTACCGTTGCTCATTTGAAGCATTCCTCTCAGCTGACTCTAGGCTGTGTCAAGTTGACAGTCAAAACAAACTAGGACAGATGTGTTCCCCATTTATGCACTTGCTTTGGAGAAGTGTGTATTAAAATATTTGCCCATTTTAAAACAAGGGCGTCTGTGTTTTTATTGTTGCACTGTAAAAATCCCCCCTCCTTTTAAAAAAATAAAACCTCTTGTGTGTGTGTGTGTGTTCACATGTGTGAATGTGGGCACACGTGTAGGTCAGGGGACAACCTTGGGTTCCTGGTACACCTTGTGGAAATGGGGCCTCTTGTTTTCCTGCCTGTGAGCTTCCATCTTGCAGTAGGAGCAGTGGGGTTACAGAGGCACACTACCACATCTGGCTTTACATGGGATTTGTCATCAGGCTTGCACAGCAAGACAGCCACAGAGCTATCTCCCAGCTCCTAAGAATAACTTAGTCTAGACAACAGACCTTTGCCAGATACACACTGTAAGTATTTCCTGCTGTGCTTATTTTAGCGGAGACAAAGACACACAGAACAGAGAAGGAAGAGGGGAAGGGGCGGTAGAGGAAGAGAAGAAGGAGGAGGAGGGGGCAGAGAGGAGGAGAGGAGAGTGGGAATATAGCGGAAACCTATGGAAATGGCTATTCATGAACACCGCTGACGACAGGGCACACAGTGGGGACAGGAAGAGCCTCTGAGCATGTTACCTCACAGTCTGCTAATGCTTCCCAGAGATCAAACTATGATTTTGAATTGGGGTGAAAGAAAAATCTCTCACACAGAACTAAAAATCCCAAGTGTGCAGCTAGTGGCTGATGTACATGGAGAGAAGGAAGGGCACCCAGGGAAGCTGGACCCCAGTCTGACTGCTGTCCTTACTGGGGTGTCTTCTATGCCCAGACAGGAGAGACTGCATTTCTCAGGTGAGTTTGTAGAAGCGGTGGTGCTTTTACTGTTATGGGGAAGTACCTCACATATGAGCAGAGGGCCACAGCATGGAGTGGAGAAAGGGAAGGAAGAGCTTGTGGACTGAGCTGGGATTAGGGATGGTTTAATTCCCTGTGTCATCTATCAGGCATAGATGTGTCCATCCAGCGGTGCACATTTCTTCTAGCTCCTTCGGTGGACAGAGTACATGGCCTTGGAGACAGCTCAGAAGCAGGAGCCGTGAGCCTGCCTAGTGCTGCTTCTGACTCCAGGACCAGGGCAGAGGACCTGCTGCCTCACAACAGTGGCTGATTCCAGAGCGGGTGCCAGGGAAACACAGAGGAGAGAGAAGGGAAGTAAGAACGGATCCGAACACAGTGAAGAGACACAGGGGAGGGGTCACCCAGACCGTGTGAAAGTTGAGGGAGGCAGCACGTGTCTGTAACGCCAGTGCACGTGTGGAGAGGTGGGAGGAGGAGGCACACGGCACCCTGGTGGCTCTGAGGTCAGTGTCTGGGGTACTGAGCTGTGAACTGCACAGTGAGCCTGTCCCGAAAACGATGCAAGGTGAGGACTGACAGCCAAAGCTGTCACCTGTCCCCACATACATACACCTGCCCAAACAAGGACACACAGACAGGTACACACAGGATATATATATTTTTAAAGTTTGACAGGACTTGTGGCAGCCAGATATAAAACAGTTTGAGCATGAGAAAAATGGGTTACAAAAAGGTTAAGTTGTATCACATTAGATTCATTAAAAGAGTACATGAGTCCCTCCCCCCAAAACAAAAGGAGATGGAGGTGTGGAGGAGGAAAATCAGTTCTTCACAGAATGATACTAAGCAAATAAGCATAGGATGGTAGAAGCCAAAAGAAAAATCACTAAGACACACAACCATCAAGTAAACACCGCTAAAAATACATACGATGCATACATAGAATCATTGAAAAGGGTGTGCTTATGCACATTGGTGTATGTGCATACATATGTGCGAATGTGTGTGTGTACATGTAGGCATGTGTGTGGATGTGTATACATGTGTGGGTGCGTATGGATGAATATGTGTATGTGAATATGTCTATGATTATATTTATGAAATTGTGTATATGCAAATGTGTATGTGTATGCATTTGTATGTATAAGCGTGCATGTTTGGATTTGTGTGGATGTGTGTGCACATGCATCTCTGTGTGCACATGCATGTGAATGTGTGTACAGGTGTGTACATGTGTACGTATGCACATATGTGTGTGTGAAGGTGTGTGAGAGGGAAGGGAGAAGGCGAGAGCAGCCAGGAGTGGTGAGAAGCTCACACGTGGAGGACCGAGGCAAAGGATGTAAGCTGCCCCCTGTGGTCACCTTACATTTCCACAGGTTTAAGCTTTTTTGAATTTGACGTGGGAGAAAGATGGCAGTGTGATGGAAGGAAGCTGTCGTCAGCTCTCCACCAGGAAGCGGCTTTGTAGGGGTTTTTCTGTGGGGCATTTAGCATGGAGAAGGTAGGGTGAGGGTGGGGGCCGGAGAAGCCAGCCATCGACCAAGCTCTAGCTGCGAAACATTAGCTGTGCTCCTGTGAAGACAAGCAACCCAGGATGGGCAGCAAGGCCGAATCAGCACAGCGGACAGATGGCGAGGACTGGAAGAGAAGCAGACGGGACCGCGGTGCAGCGTGCCATTAGCGCCCGAGCCTGCTACCTAATGCTGGACTCAGGTGATTTTCTCTATAAAACATTTGAGGTCGGCTACCTTCAGATGAAAACATTTGGGCTGAGGAGATGGTTTGGTGGCGAAGTGCTAACTGTCCTCGGAGCCCTGTAGGGCAGCCAGCCGTGGGGTGCTCACTGGAATCCTGTGCTGTGGTGATGGACATGGAGAACCCCAGGGCCAGCTGACCAGATGCTGTGTGATCCGGAACTTCAGGCCAGTGAGAGAGCACGTCTCAAAGAACATGCCTGAGGAGAGACCTTTGAGGTTGTCCTCTGCCCTCTGCATCCTGTCCTACACACGTGCATGCCACCACACACACACACACACACACACACACACACACACACACACAGCTGAAACAGAAGTACTCCTTTAAATTTAAGGATACCTGGTGATACCCTGTTCTATAGAATAAGGATGAAATGTACAACGGAATATAAAATAAAATGTGGATCACAAGGAGCATGGCCGGGATGGTTACCAGTTTCCTAGCAGAGAAGACAGGATGGAGGTGGTGGGGTCGGGTCTGTAAAGCCGTGTTTCCTTAAATACCCATATGCAGACCTCACATTACAGCTTTCTACATGTGTCTGAGATGCGTCGCAGCCAGACAGAATCCACTCATATCCTTCAACATGGATGGGGCCTCTGGGAAAGCAAGCAAGGGATGGAATGGAGGAGCGACCGTGGCTCACTGGGAGCTGCCATCACTGAGCTCTGCGACAGACGGGGGCCTGGCACAGCTTTCCCGGTCTCTGGGCGAACGCTGCCCTGCAGGTCGACATGCGGGCGGTGGGCAGGTGGGTGTGGCCTAAAGTGGTACCCGAAGAGATGCAAGCGCTCTCGCTGGCTAAGGCAACTCACTGGCCCTACTTTTTCATCCTTAGTTATGTGTATACGTGCATGTTTGTGTGTGCGTTTGTGCGTGTGACAGCAGTGCTGGGTGTGGCTGGTGCAGAGAGGGCAGAGGAAGGACTGACCATGCTCAGCAGTCTGGAGCAGAGGGCCTGGGGAGGGCCAGAGCTTCAGAAGGAAGCCAGACCTGGCTGGCTGCAGAGCTTTGAGCTCAGGAAGATCCCACCTGCGGGTGAGAAGTCAGCTGTGCTGCCCACGGGCGGGTGTGTGCAAAGGCCAGCTTGAGCCTCCGAGCTGAACGCTTCCCTGAGCAGAGAGGACAGCACACGCGAAAATGTGCGATGTCTCAATGGCAGCTTCTGTTCTTGCGGAGGCCTTGAGCTGGCACCGACGCTGGGGAGTGCACAGGCACCCGTAAGTCCTGCTCTGGGGGCTCCAACACCGTCTTCTGGCTTCGGCCACTGCTGCGCTCACATGCACAAACCCACACATATTTCCACACATAATTAAAAATAAAAAAAAGGGGCGGCGAGATGGCTCAGCCCGAGCCTGACACCCAGGAGCCCCCACAGTGGAAGTAGAACGGTCTCTTCAAAGGCTGTCCTCCGACCCGCAAGCCTAAATAAGCCCTTCTTCCCTGGAGCTGCTTCTCACTACTGCAGCCTTTCCTTCTGGTGTGTCTCCCTTTCCACAGGCCTTAAAGCAGAGGGGTCATCGTAGGTGGGAGCTGAAATCTCTCACAGCACGAGCCCAAACAAAACCTTCCTCCCATATACTGTCTTTCTCAGTTCTTCTGGGGCAGAGACAAAAAGCGACTGGCACCTTTCTGCTAATATGGTACTAAATGAGGAATATATGGGAAACCGTTAATTTATCGTGTACTATTTGTGCAGGTGTGAGGTAAACAACAAAAACAACAAAACCCCCTGCATTTGCCGAGGCTGGGGAAATGGATCAGCAGTTGAAAACTCTTGTTCTCTTGCAGAGGACCTGGGTTCAATTCCAAACATCCATATTAGGTGTTCACAATCACCTATAACTCCAGTTCCGTGGATGCAATGCCGTTTTCTGGACTCCACGTACTTGCACATGTATGTGTGCACACACACACACACACACACACACACACACACACACGAAAATAAAAATGGATCTTTTAAAAGCACCTTATACTTGTCAAAAGATAAAATCCTTTTCAAAACAACTCAACAAATAAACAAGATGTCAAAGATACAGCTGACCTGGTAGAGGATAAGCTTCTTCTCGTTTATTCATCAAACAAATCACCGCCTACTTAAACATGCTTCCAGAAGGCTCTAGTTACTGGGACTTACTTTGACAATTACTGATGACGAAATGCCTCTCCCATCACATAACAAAAAATCTAAATTAGCCATTCAAACTTTTTAGTAAGTCAGATGCTTTGTCGTTAGTCACAACTATTGAGACACTAGTCTTTTGTTTGGGGTTAAATTGTTTCCTCAAGAGGCATAAAGAGCATGAGAAAAGTGCTAAAACTGAACAAAAATATTTGTAATGCACAGTGTTTGAAGCCAGCCAAAAGGGGTCAAAAGGGCATGAAGAATAAGTACTTTTCCACTGCCCCAGTTTTAATGATCTGTATGTTAGGTTGAAATACAAAAGGGCAGTTAGAGGGGAATGCGGAAGAAGAGATCTGAGTGACACAGGAAATGGCTATGTGAGGGGCTGGAGGGATGCCCAGCCATCAAGAGCACTTGCTGCTCCTCCAGAGGTCTGACTTTCTCTACAGCCACCTGTACTATAGCTCCAGGAGGTCCGGTGGCCTCTCTGGCCTCCACAGACACTGCAGTCATGTCCATAGCCCACCTTCCTCAACATACACATACATGGACACATAAGTAAAAATAAAATAAAGTCTATTTTAAAATGCTCACATTTAAAGGATAGAGACTGTGAGCCCCCAGCTTTTGATCCCTATCTCTCCAGCCCAGAAGATCATGTCTCTGTTGCAAGGCAAGTGAACCCAGAGCCAGAGGCTGAGGACCATGCTCAACCCTTCAGCAAAAAATCGTCTTTGCTTCCTGCAGGATTGGAACACTCCTGTGCTTCGGTCCTTGATTTCTTTGACAGTTAATATCAGCAACTTGATAGGATCTACAATCACCTTGGAGACAAGCCTCAGGCCGGGTCTGTCAGGAATTACCTAGATTAGGTTGTTAGCTGAGGTTAGAAGACCCGTGGGCAGCACCATTCCCTAGGCTGGGGTCCTGGGGTGAACAAAATGGAGAAAGAGAGCTGAGCGCCAGCATGCGTCTCTCTGCTTCCTGAGGTAACGTAAGCAGCTGCCTCACTCTCCTGTTGCCATGCCTTCCCACCACGATGATGGACTGTGCTTCTTCAACCTCTGAGCCAAAAGAACTCCTTCCCCCTTAAGTTGTGTCTTGGTCACTCTTCTGTGCTGTGATAAGATACCTTGACAAGAGCAAATTAAGTGAGCACCAGGGATCCCATCTCTGAGATTAAAGACATACCCAGCTTGTAAGTTTCTCAAAAATAGATGATGAGGATTCGGGTTGATCAGGACTATCAGGTCATGAGAGCATGTGGAACCAGATTTACTCTCCACCTTAAACAACTAGAAAACCCTGACAAAACAGAAAAGGATGGCCTTCGAACCTGGACCACAGACAGCCTAGGATGGGGAACAAATGGCCACTCAGAGGGTTGCTTTGTGAGTTTCCACATGAAGTAAGGAACTCTAGCAGATCCCAGGAGATGAGAGTGAATGATTTAGACTTCAGATTTAGGAAGGCCCAGGAAGCAAAGCTTCTATACTGCATAAACCCCAGGGAGTCACCTGAGCAAGGAGACGTTTGCTGAGTCCCCACTGGTCTCCGTCTGGGAGCTGTTCTGTGCACAAAGCATGGAGGCCAAGAAGAAGCAGGCAGCAGGCAGCAGGCAGCAGGCAGGATGTTGGCAAGTTTGCATGGCCCCAACCTCACACACAGGGGCCCAAGCAAAGGGAAGGCTGAGAGGACCCCTGGGGAAAAGCTCATCAGAGACATGGGGGGGGGGCAAGCAGAAGGCCCTTTGCTTTTTCTTTTTTGTTTGTTTTTGAGACAAGGTCTCAGGTAGCCCAGGTTGGCCTCAAGTTCAAACTTTGCAGTGGATGGTGACCTTGAACTTCTGATCCTCTTGCCTCCTCTGGGACCCCGAGAACCGGGATTATGGCTATACATCACCATGCCAGGTTTATGAGGTGTTGGGACTCCAACCCAGGGCTTTGTGTATGCTGGCTGAGCACACTACCAACTGAGCAACAGTCTAGGGACTGGTCGCTTAATTTTAAAAATAATCTTTAAGAGTTAAGAGAGGCAGGAGGATTTTAAGTTTGAAGCTAGCCTGGGCTACAGTGTAAGACTCTGTCACAAGATTAAACAATGTAAGAAAGGAGGAGAGAAAGGGAAAGAGAGAGAGGGGGGGAAAGAGGGAGAGGAAGAGAGAGTGAACGTAGGTCAGATAGAGAATCTGAATTATGAGCCTGTTTGACCTAACTTGTATTTACAGAGCACTTGATCAAGAACAGCAAAACACTAATTCTTTTTAAGTGCACACACAACATTCAACAAGGTATTGTGGGCCATAAAACAAATCTGGGTGAGTTTCAAAGGATTAAAACCATGCAAAGCATGTCCAACCACAACAGAACTGCATTGGAAATCAATAATAGGAAGACAGTGGGAAACCCTCAAATGGCCAGGATTTAACAATATACTTACAGACAACCCAGGAGTCAAAGGAGAAATCATACGGGAAGTTAGAAATATTTTGTTAACAATAATGAAATCTAACAGGGCAAACACTGGAGGCTGCACTAAAAACGTGCTTCAGGAATATTATACTTATGGCACCACGTGCTGCCATTAGAAAAGATGCGGGGCGTGAAAGCAGTGAGTGACCTGAGTATCCACTCCAACTTAAGAGGAAGGAGGAGAGGGCTGGCGAGAGGGCTCAGTGGGAAAAGGTGCTTGCTGCCAAGTTTGACAACCCAAGTTCGATCCCAGAGACCCCCACATGGTGGAAGGAGAGAACCGATTCCTGCAACTGTGACACCCACAAGTGTGCCGTGGCATGCAAGGCCACACATAGGCACCCTCACATGCAGAACAAACAACTCAATGTAAACGGCACAGCAGTGAGGATAGAAGAATGAAACGAGACAGCAGAGAGCCTCTGGCTCTTGTCATCATCCTCCGCCTCAGTCACAGGGTGATTTTAGTTTTACGTCCATATCCCAAAGAAGGGAGGGGCAACATGGTGGGTTTTTAAAAAAATATGTGTGTACTTGTAAGTGTGTGTGTGCGTGTGCGTGTGTGTGTGCACAATGAGACATTTCTCAAATGCACACCTTTCCTGTCACAAGCCTACACATGAAGTGTTTCTGAAAGCCTTACTCTGAGGTTTCCACCACGCACTCATTGGTCAGAAGTTGGCTGGCGCGTTCCACTGGGACAGGCGTTGGGATCAGCCAATCCACAAACAGCCACACAAGGCTGCGGGGAGGTGACCTGGAGGGCAAATCGTTTTCTGTGTAAATACAAGGATCCGAGTTCAGTGCCAGACCCCATGTCCTGAGGCCAGTGTGCTGGTGGGCACCTGCAATGCCAGGCCTGTGGAGGGGGAGACAGAGAGATCCTCAGGGGGTTGGCGGACCGCTGGTTGAGTGAGAGAGCCGTCTCAAAAAAGTATGGTGAGGGGCTGGAAAGGAGGCTCAGCAGTTAGGAGTGCCTGCTGCTCCTGCAGGGTGCCCAGGTCAGCTTCCAGCACACTTCAGCACCCAGCACCCGAGACCCCAACTCCTGAAATCTTTAAACTAGAAGAAAGTAAGGTGGAAAGATACTGAGAAAGGTAGCCTATTGTTGATTTCCGGGCTTCTCATTCACTGAACACACACACACACACACACACACACACACACACACGCACTAAGTCACAAAGTAGCGAGGGTGAGAGTATCATTGTCATAGGTGATAATTACATGCACAAATAACATCTATGATCTCACCACTCAATCTGAGCATCAAGGTCTCCCCCGCCCCTTGCCACATGTCAAGATTTCTCTCCAACTATAATAGCTCTGGCTTCCATCTGCTGGATATTTTATGCTATTCTTCCTACCTAATATCAGAAACTTTTACCCTATTGAGAAAAAGCCATGAAATTCTTGGAGGAATGAAAGAACAAAATGTATGTTCAAGACATGCCGGTAATTGAGGGAAATGAGGGTAATGCCTTGCCTTTCTTCCACACAACGGAGGGCTAGTGAAGCAGCCCTGTTTTCAGCAGGCTTGATGGCCTGCCTCTGGGGCTGCCAAGGAGGATGTACAGGAGGCAGGCCCTGGGACACTGTGAGGCTGCAAAGAGGCTGCAAATTGGGGGCTGGGTTCCTTTTGGAAGTTTGTGCAGCCACCTCACACAGGCTACTTGTTTAAGATGGGGTCCAGGCTAGCCTCAAACTATGTAGCCAAGGGAGGCCTTGAGCGTCTAAGCTCTTGCCTCCAACTTCCAAGGGCTGGGATGGCAGGCATGTTTATGCAATCCTGGGGATGGAACCCAAGGCTTCTTGTGTACTAGACAAACATTCTACCAACTACATTCCCAGCCCAATACCAAGGTTTTGTGGGAACCTTTGAGGGAAGCCTCATTCCCTGTCCCTCCTAGGCACTGCTGCCTCTCTCAGGAAAGCCTTTGGAGACTTGGGGAGAGATGGGGCCCACCTAGCTTGCTTAGGGATTAGCCGCTGAATTACCCAGCTCAGGGCTGCAACCAGGTAGATTGAAGCCGTTAGGTTCAGCTGGAGCTGTCGATTTAAGAGTTGCCCTGATTTAAGTTACAGGCAAAAGTAAATTACATTTTATGAAAGCTTTGACTTTTAATACTGTCTGCAGTATATTAAAATGTTCAGGAGATTATTTATGATATATTTTTTTAAATCGGGTACAATGGCGGTGATGAAGAGGAGCGGCAGCAGGGAGCATTAAATGCTTAAGGTGCCCTGCTGTACTGCAAAGGAAGGCTCACAGAATGTCCCGTTTGTTCTCGGACCTTAAGCCTCTTGGCAGTGTCTGCCCATGGAGAGGCAGAACAGAAAGATGGGGAAGTTCACAGGCAGGCGGGGAGAAAAGGAGCCCCTCACGCCCGAGCCTCCTGCCAGCTCAGAATCAAGAATTCTAACACAATCAACGATGTTTGCCGTGAAAGCTGCCCTGTGACACAGAGACAATATTCCCGTCTTTCACAGACATTTTATATTAAAATAGCAATAAACCAGGTTTAAGGCTTGAACATATGTGACCTTGGGAGGGGCCTTATTTCTCTCAGACACCTTCTGGGAATCACAAACAAGACTGTGAACTTTGTTGACAGTGATGATGGCCCACATTTCTGCAGCCTTTGAGCTGGATTTTTACTTTAACACCTGTAGTCCTATCAAGTGTCCCTCAGGACCCACTATGACATCTTTTAGGTTCCTTAGAAGCCCTTCGAAGACAGCAGCATCAAACCCCACCCAATTCCTATATATGGCCACTGTGAAGACAAGAGGCAGACTGTCCTTTTAGAAGCCCTCATCCGTCCATCTTTCCTCCCAAGTACCTCTCTTCCCCTTAACCCCTGGCTTAAGACTATATGAAAATATCCCAGGGTCAGGGAGATGGCCTAGTGAGTAAAAAGCTTGCTATGCTAGTGTGAGCATGGGAGTTTGGATCCCCCCAGACACACACAAAAAAGCATGGCAGGAATGTAGTCTGTCTATAATCCCAGCTCTCAGGAGGCTGGGTCAAAGGTCCCAGGGCAAACAGGCTAGCTAGAATATCTTATGTCATATTATAGCCGGAAGTACTGAGCTCGGGGTTCAGGGAAGACGCTGTCTTGGTAAGTGAAGTGGGAGACTTCACACTATGCCAGCACACGCCTGTGTGCCCACGCATGTACAAAACCCCCGCCACAGGTATGCATGCTAAACACAAACAAATCGTCAGTAACTCCAGTTCTGCGTTATCCCGGCAGAATAACTGCTGGAGTTCTCCAACTATTCAGAGTTCTTGGGCTATAGAGTTCCAGGTCAGCCAGAGCTAGAGTAAGACCCTGGCAAAAACAAACAAACAAACAAACAAACAAACAAAACAATAGGCAGGCAGGCAGGCAGGGAGGGAGGGAGGAAAAAGGAGTCATTTGATAGTTTATAGAAAAACCAAGATTCCTCCCTTAACTCTTCAATCACAGAGGACAGGGATTAACTTTCCAAAAGTTCCTCCAACCCATAAAACGGCATCAGAAAACAAAGAGTTAAGGGTGACTGTTGGTGATTCCAAACTAACCCTGTAAGGCCTGGAAAGCTAGCCCAGAGGAATGAAAGTCAGAAGGAGGAGTTTCAGGCAGCAGGCAGGTGGGTCTGGGACTGGGGTCAGGTGAGGAGGGTCTTCCAGGTGGCTGGGTCACTGCCATCTGCAGAGCACAGAGCAAGGAGCAGGGCAAGTGGAAGGATGCGGGTTCAGCTGGGCCCCAAAAGCCGCTTTGCTGGGCTGCTCCTCGGACTCAGAACACTTCCCTTAGTGTCTGCAGAATGCCGGAGGAAGTTGAGATGGCTTGAGGAAAGATGAGGGCTGCACAAGCAAGGAACGCAGGCTCGGGTACCGGGAGACTCCGTGTGCAGTGACAAAGGCAGGAACCAGGCCACCGATGTGACTGTGAAGGGAACTGTTGAACCTCTCCTGGCAGGAGTGAAGATCACCGAAAAAACTCTTTCTCAACCTGTCACAACCCCCTTTGGGGTCACATGAAATAGAGCCCTGGCTGTCCTGGGACCCACTCTGTGGACCAGGCTGGCCTCAAACCCAGAGATCTGCCTGCCTCTGCCTCCCGAGTGCTGGGATTAAAGACATGTACCACCACACCCAGCCCCGTTACGATTCTTAATATAAGAATTCTTAATATAAGAATTCTTAATATAAGTTATGATGTAGCAATGACATAATTTCATGATTGGAGGTCACTACAATGTGAGAAAACATATTAAAAGGTTGGAGCATTAGCAAGGCTGAGAACCACTGATCGAAGGAGACATTTACATCCTTTAGGTTAGATATTTAGACCCTTCGAGTCTCAGACTATTGGTGACTCCTAGGCAGGGATTAGGCAATGTTGTCAGATCAGCCTTCTCTGTGCTCCTGGTAGGACTGCCCTGTCCATCCATCCGTTGTCTGAATGTCTCTGGACCTGCCCACTGGAGGCCACACTCCTATCACCTTTCCTGGCTTTCCTGGAGGAAGGTATCAGCAGACATAGTCTCTGGTAGCTGGGATGCTGCCACCGGCTTCCTGCAGCAGAGGACCTGAGCACCGCACAAGCTTTGCAGTCCCTTCTGAAGCAAGTCTACACGCTGCTCATTGGTCCATATCTCCCCAAGCCACACGCCTGCTCTTAATCCGCTTACCTCTTAGCAGCCCCCTGAATGTGTAGCATCCTCCCTCTGTTTTCAGTGTCATCTAGTTACTAGCAATTTGAAGTTGTCATGCTATCAAGAGATCAGATGCTGACACCCCCTTCTTCGGGGCACTTAGTCTAGCTGAGCCACTTCACTGGGGGACCATGTTAGCGCGAGATTTCCTCAGAATGCGTGAGGCATGCATCTCTGATTTAGTGTTCATGGTTAGGCTGTGCCTTCATGATGTCCTTACCCTGATAAAGAACAGCTCCATAACAAAATCCTTCAAGTCTTGACATTTGGGGGTCTCTGATTGTTCCCTTATGATTGTGTTTCACTGTGGAGGGTCTAGGGTGTGGCTTTGATGGTAGAGTGCCTGCCAAGCTAGCCCAAAGCCCTGGGCTCCATCCCCAGCATTGTGTAAACCAAGAATGGTGGCACACAGCTGTAACCCCAGCACTGGGGAGGTGGAGGCAGGGACAGCAGAAGCTCCATGGCTGTCTAGGCTGTGTAAGATCCTGTCTCCAAACAACATGGAAAGAAAGCAGCTGGGAAGTGGGGTCTAGGGGAATTTACAGGCCCATTTCTTTCCCGTATTATTTCGGCAAAGGTTCCCCACCTCAGCCAGTTCATACAGGAAGCATTCTGTTTGGCAGACAAGGTTCTTAGGCCCGCTTTCTACCTGCTGGGTTATCTATGGTGATGGTTTTCTGCCAGTGCTTAATCGTATTTTCTCAGCCTCCCACAAAGAGCTTCTGGCTTCCATCCCCTGAATTCTGAACCAGTAGCTTACATCTCAGGGTTTTGCAGTAACAGCGTCAACTCCCAGGTACCGATTTCTGAACCCACTGGCTGCCGCTGCAGTGACTGGCAACCCCCAGCTCCCTGCGGCCTCTGACAGCAGACATTCATTTTTACTAAGGAGTGCCAGGCCTCAGCCGTGGCTCTGCTGAGCGTGGCTGTGATCCCCGTGTCTCCTCATGCCTAGACTGAGCTCACACAGGCATCTGGGCCCTTCTCTTTTCCCAGGAGCCACGGGAGCTCCAAGGAGCAAGGAGGAAGTCACAAGTACCTCCTGTGTGTTCAGCAGGGGATTGGCACTCAGCCACTGTATCCCAGAAGTCACCAGTGGGCAGTGTCTGTGTGCTGTAGAGGTCAGAGGTCAACTTCAATTCTCACTCCTTGGGAGCTACCTATGTTGTTGTTGTTGTTGTTGTTGGGTGTTCCTTTGGAACAAAGGGCTCAGCAATTAGGCTGGGCCTGTTGGCCAGTGAGCTCCAGAGATCTTGCCATCTCTGCCTCCCAGTTCTGGGGATACAAGCTCTCACTGCCACACGACAGTCTCTACATAGGTTCTAAGAACTGAACTCAGGTCCTCACGCACTCACAGCAATCACTTTACCAACTGAGTCACAGTAAACGGCCCTGCCTCCCCAGAACACATGTGTTGGCATTTTGCAGAGGTGGGGTGTGGTCATAAACCACAGGACAGGTGCAGGAGGCCTGGTCTTCAGGCAGGCATCGAGATACGCTTTAGGCTCAGAACAGCAGAGAGATCGTCTTGGGGTCCAGACATGCAAGTTCTGCTGAGTTCTGGCCTCAGCCCTGTACCCCTTACTGGGAACCGTAGGCAAGCAACTAGGTCCTTCTGTGGATGCTGAATTCCCCGAGTGTAAGCAAAAAGGTGCATGTAGTCATTGATTCTCTGGTTCTCTGCCTGCACGCGTCCACAGCCAGGAGTCTGCTACGCTCCCAGGAGTTTGGGCTACAACAAGGAGGAGCTGGCTGAGTGCGCATCCCATCCTGCCATCTGCCAGGTGTGGGATGCGGCGTCTGACCCCTGATGCGACATGAGCACGGTGCTGCCTACGTCGAAGCTGGCACTGGTTTTGCTATTTTATGCTGTTTCAAGGTAGAGACCTCTTTCATGCTGAATCTAACCTGATGCCCTCACCACTTAGCTTGGATCCCAGTTCTGCCACACTGAGGGGGGAGCCTCCCCTGCAGGCTGTGAGTTAGAGAGGCGAGACACTGCTGCTGCACCCAGTGTGCCCAGCTATGTGTGAGGTGCCACACTGTGACAGGAGTTAGGGTTGGACCCGGACCCTAGCTGTCCTGACGACCCAGGTTCACCTGCCCCCAACAGTCCACTTAGTAAGATAATTAAATCAGAAAAAGAAAATTTATTCATGGCCACACTATTAAGAGGACTAAAGAGGTCCGTGATCTCCCTTTATTCCTAATTCTATACTAGGGTCTTGAGACCCAAATGCATCTGTTTGATCCCACGAGGCTTAGGTTTAAGTAGAGTAAGAGGTATGTATGAAGTCCTGGTCAAGGTCTGGCCCTGCCCACTGTTGTCTGGGCTTGTCTCTCCTGCATGGTGGTCTGACAAGGTGTTGGACGGTGTGAAATCTTTCCCTGGCAGACATGCTCCCTGCCTAGTGGGCACCTGGGCTTCAACTCTTTCCTTCACCGGACGGAGAATCCTGGGGAAATTCTAATTCCCAGACCCCCAAAGAGGGTTTTATTGAGTGTGACCTGTCGTTCCTCCCCTGTGTTCCTGCTTACCCTTAAAACTCAGCGACCACAGACTCCTGCTCCGTCAGGGACTGGGACCCCAGATGAGAAACACATACCTTGGCTCAGCTTAGAGCAGTTGGGCCAAGCCCAGCAGGGAGACAACTGCTGATAGACCCCCAGCAGGAAGCAGACGGGGGTTGCTAGAAGCTCCTGGAAGTGCAGAATATTTATCGGCACGGTTGAAGCTGACATAAAATTCAAACATAACTGCAGGCACAGTTTTAGCCATAGAGCCAAGCTCTCCCTAGTGGGTGCAGTGGCTTGGTTCAATAGGAGCAGTGTGCAATTTATACAAGTAAATGTGGGGCTTGGGAGGGAGGAGCTACTGAAACTTGTGTGTGTGAGTGTGTGTGAGTGTGTGTGTGTGTGTGTGTTTGGCCTGGAACTCATCAAGTAGGCTAGGCTGTCTGGCCAATGGCCCCCAGGGGGCTTCACGCATCTACCTCCTGAGCTCTGGGGTTACAAGCCACCAGCACTGACACCTGGCTCTTTTACCCGGGTTCTGGGATCTGAGCGCCCTTTTTGCACAGTAAGCACTCTGCCAGCCAGGCCATCTGCCAAGCTCTGGAAAACCTCTTTTAAAGGGTACGTGTAATCCTTTATCTTGCCCGATACATCTAAATATCATTTTCACATGTGATCAATATAGAAGCTTAAGTTGGAGATGGTTGACATTTCTGTTGGTACCAAATCCTTACAGTCCTGATAGATTTTCCACAAGCAGCACACGTGCCAATCCAAGCCATGCTTTACACGCTCAGAACTACAGTGGCCGCCATATTGGGTAGTGCACATTTTTAGAATTGACTAGAATTTTCAACAAGTAGAAAGAGCAGACAGCTGCCAGCTAACTGGAAGGCTCCAAGCCTGACTCAGACCCAATATGCAAAGGCCAGGATGGCAGGACGGTGGTCTCACGGACGTTCCTCAGAAGTCCACTAGGCCAACAGGAGAAGTGCCAGCCAGCCCTGGGAGCCGGACCATAGAAGGACGCCATCTTGGGAAGTCGTCTGGGCAGGCTGCTCCTGGTGGTAGGCATGCTAGCTTTGGACACCAGCAAGGCGGATTCTAAGGCAGCTCCACCCACCCCAGAGGTGCAGGCCCTCCTCGTCTGTCTCCTTTGCTGCAGTCAGTGTCCTGGCGAAGCCTCCCTGGCGTCTCAGGGAACAAGGTAGGTGGCAATGGCCTCCCTTGGGGTCTGTTGCCAGCTTCACGGATGCACATGCCTTAGGGCTCAGGGGTGAGGATGGCTCTGTTGATGCCACGTAAGCACGAGGACCTGAGGTCTATCCCCAGCGCCTGTATAAAAAGCCAGGCTTGTGGCTTGTAACACTGGCGCTGGGGGTGGGGGCAAGAACAAGAGAATCTCTGAGCCTAGCCCCAGGCTCACGATTTTGTTTTGTTTTGTCATTTGATCAAAACAAATAAAACAACAACAAAAACTTCTCATACCAAATAAAGTAGCTGGACAACTAAGGTTAAACTCTGCCCATCATATATACACATACATGCTTACACACCTTCCACACTTGCACATACACACATTTACACATGCCAGACATGCACATGCTGGTGCATACATAGGGAAAATATTTTAAAGATGAAGTAATGGATACCCCCTCAGACAAATGCACACACACACACACACACACACACACACACACACAGGCATGCATACACACAAAGCATTATAAATTTTATTCTCTTATCAAAGCCCCTGCTATTTGGATCTTGGGGACATTAGATATCACGGTCAGCTTTCATCCTTATCAGACTTAAGGCAGCCAAGAGCTGCTAGTGGGTTTTCTAGGCCTCAAGGTCCCAGAGGGTCTAAAGGACCAGGGCTGATAGTGCCAGGTGAACTCTGAAGTCATATCAAGGCATCTCATGAAAACATTAACAGTCACAAACAGTGAGCTATTCCCAGATCTCTTTTAATAGAAAATGAAATTCCACAGCTCCTTGTTAAGATTTTCGGAAATGTTCATGGATGCACTTTTAGGTAAAAGGGAAAAAACATAACTGTAGGTCTTAGGCAAAGTGAGGGAGAGCCAGATGTGAAGACCTTGTCTGCTGTGTGGCATTAACTCCCTGCAGCCGAGCTGGTCTTTAGCACATTTCCTCTTCAGATCCCTAAACGCTTTGTCAATCCGAAACATATAGCCAAGCAAATGGCATCACTATCTATGGGTGGGGTGCACTCTATGTCCTGATTGGTCCTCCATAAAAGCCTTCATCGGGCCTCGGGAGCTGACTTACTCAGTAAAGGGCCTGAGTCCAGACCTGAGTTCAGACGCCAGAACTCAGGTGAAAAGCTGAGGTTGGCAGTGCACACTGGGGAGGCAGAGTCAGGAGGATCCCTGAGGCTCACTGGACAGCCAGCCAATCAGTAAGCTTCAGATTCAGTGAGGGACCCTCCTCACATAAACTGCTGGCTTCCACACTGCTCACCTGCACGTGTGCTCGTGCACCCTCCCATAGGCAGTAAATAAATAATAGTAGCTAACCTTTTCCAGTTCCATCCCAGATGCCTGGGACAAGGCAACGGGTTGGAGCAAGACCCAGAGAAGATCACCGGTGAAGGCAGCGACTCTCTCTTGCTTGGAACTAGGAATTGTTTGCAACACAGCCTGCCCGGATGTGTGGCTCGAATTTGTTGAGTTTCCACAATGGCAGGCAGGCAAGCCAGGCTGGGGGGCATAGAATCTCTCACGCTCCGTAGAAGAAGAAAGCCAGTCTTGCTTGTTTAAATAAAGCCCAGTCAAGACCTCCTCCCTACGTCAGTGGGTTTCCCTTGGTTGAATTCTTCGGACAGCGTCTTTGATGCTAAGGTGGCGAGGACCATGAACTGGCAAGGCTCTGTCTGTTCCACAGAGAACAGAAGCATGATGCCCACAGAGAACAGAATTGTAAATAAAGATTTGCAGGCCTGGGGTGGGCAGATCCTATTGCTGGGGAGAAAGGGATTATACAAGTAAACATTCAAATGCAGTTTGGTTGCTGAGGGTTTGAAGCAGCTGTGGGAACAACTGCTGGCTTCTGCCCGGTGATGATATTCCGTGCCGGCGAGATTTATTCCCAGATATGACTTGGCGGGCGTGGGGCAGGGGTGGGTAGTTGCTATAACTAATGTGGTGCATGAAACGGAGCGTATTCCTCTGCCCCGAGAATCACAGGGTCCAGAGGTACATGACAAGGAACCTTTTTTTGTTTTGTTAAATAGCCAAACAAATGCTGGCTATTAGAAATAGCAGTCTTGGCCCGGGGCATTTCTGAGGAATTAATGAGCAACTGACATTTACAGCCCCAGGCAAGACTCCTCCAGCCTTTTAGAAAACCCCAGGAAAGCCCTAGGCAGCCTTGATCATGATTGCTTAATTATTATCGAGCCCTCGTGGGAAGGCATTTCTGGTGTTGCTAATATCCAGCGGTCCCTCTCCACCCTTGCCAGGCACAGGGGAGCCTGCACATCTAAGCTTCTCTGTAATGAGCTGGGGCACAGATTTGGCTACTGAAATGGAAATCAAGACGGTGCTATCATATCTGGGCTGAGTTAGTGAGAAAGCTAGTGTCATTTTCAGGGCTTCTATAGCTACTGAAACAGGTACCCAGAAGCTGCTTTTGCTAACGGAGCACGGATTTGGGCTGGAGACACGGCTCAGTGGTTACAAGCACTTGCTGCTCTTCGAAGCTCTTGTATCTAGTGGCTCACAAGCCTATACCCCCAGCTCTAGGAGAGGCGACATCCTCCTCTGGCCTCTGAGGGCGCTGCACTCACAAGCACACACCCACACACAGACACAGACAGGAACATACACATACATTAAAAATCAGCAACAAGTTCGGTGTGGAGGCACACGCCTTTGATCCCTGCAGTCAGATATCTGTGAGTTCAAGGCCAGCCTGGTCTACAGACTGAGTTCCAGGATAGCCAGGGCTACACAGAGAAACCCTGTGTGGAAAACCAAACCAAACCAACCAACCAAACAAAGGATCATCACATCAGCAGCAGCAGCAGCAACAACAAAAAGCGTGAACTTGGCCTGACCAGGATGAAAGTCTGTCATCTCTGCCTTCATTTTGTGCCTGTCTATTTTTTTGTTTTGGGTGGGGGGTGGGGATGACAGAGATGGATCCTTAACTGTCCTTCACCTCCCTTAGCAAACAGAGTTGCATAAACAAGGCAAGATTGCACCGGATACACGCAGCCTGTGCCCCACAGGGCTTGCGTCGGCCTGTCTACTACCACACTGCATGGCTTCCACATCAGCACAGGCCCACTCTGCTACTCAGAGAAACAGTGACCTGTGTCACAGAGCAGCATGCACGGCCTGCTTCCTTACCTGTCACTTATCGCAGATCACAGATTAACTAAGCCTACTTCCTCCTGGTGCAAGGTGGCATCTTGGGAAGAAGGGGAGTGCTCACTGGACTCCTATTTTCTGTGCTTCTCCCCTGGGCCACACTGAATGAATCCCTTCTCTCTGCCTCCCAACATTACTTGTCTCTAATTGGTGTCTGAGGACAGCCAGTGCTGGCAACTGGAGCCTGGCCACTGGCCTTAAAATCTCTGTTTACAGCATTGGTGAAGTCAAGGCTGAAAGCCACAGGTTCGAAGAGCCTGCATCCTAGATCTTCACATGAGCCCGCAGTGGACTCTGGGTGCTGTTAAGCTACTCAGTCCATGAAGCTGCTAGCACCAGCAGCAGCAGACCTGGCCTGTCCCTCCCTCGCACTTTCACCTCTCCATCACTCAGTGTGCCCTGACTCTCCATCTCCCAGCACGCCCCACATCTGCCTATCATTCAGCATTTCGACATCTCCACCTGTCAGTACGCGCCGGCTCTCCATCACTCAGCATGCCCTTCCTTTCCTCATTCAAGCACCCTATATTCATCCGCCGGCTTCACTCAGCATGACCCACCCCTCTCAACCTCACATCTTCAAAGACGCTTCCTGGCTTGTCTTCAGAGTGGGCTAGGACCTGCTTCTTTGAGGGACGCAAGCAGCGTGGGGGCTAAGAGGAAAACAGCAGCTCAGATATCAGCAGACCCTAAGCTCACAGAGCAACCTCGAGAGCCATTAACTGGGGATCAGGGTGCTCAGAGAGCCCCAACAGCTCGGACTTAAAGTGCTACTGGGAGACAGTGGCTAGTCCTTGAAGGCTCCTCTTCATCACGTGAGGAATGACAACCACACAGCAGCCTAACGGCAACTGCCGGGTCGATCTGCCCTCTCCAGCATACCCGGCATGCTGCTGCCGGGCAACTTCCTCTGGCCAGCACCTGCCTCTTCCTGCTTCACGGCTCTCTCTGGTGGCTGGGATGGACTCCACCCTCACCTACACTGACTGGATGTACTGGAGAATTAGAAGACCACCCTCCCTTCCCCCATACACGTGTTGCACGTGTCTCACACTGGCTCCATGGCTCGAGCAGGGCCGAGCTGCCGGAGCAAACAGCAACGCGCATCCTGTGTGTCTGTTTCCAGAGCCCCCTCGGTAAGCGTTAGCGGCCGTCCTTACAGCGCTGTTCGTGGTGAACAGGGTGGAAGCGGGCACGGAGAGGCTTCCGTGGAGTGCTCCCTAACACAGACTGACACTGCGGAGCGAAGCAGGGCAGAGATTGCCTAAATAATTAAGCGCTTCTACTCTATTTGCCAGAAGATCTGACGCTAGATACATGTTCTCCACCCAGAGAAAGCAAGGCACACGGGGGTCACCAGCCCACAGAGAGGGGCCAGGGCCGAGAGCCCAGAGCGGCAGAAGCCCGAGGCTGGGCTCACAGTACGCCGGTGTTCCTGAGGTTGTACGTGGACTTAATGACCTGTTACAAACATTCGGCGTGCAGAGGGTGAGTCCTGCCTCCTCTGCAAAGTGGGAGAATGAGTCTCGGGTGATGGAAGTGTGCTGTTGGGCTTAGGTCAGTTTGCAGGGGTGATTCCAAGCAGCCAGCTCTTAGGAACTGCCAGCTCCTTTACAGATCTCCTTCCAAACCAGCCATTCCAGGATGTCACAGCCCTGCTTGGCCACCCGTGTGCCCGACACATGCTGTATTCCAACAGAGCTGCAGCAACCTTGAGCACAGGTGAGTCCGCTCAAGGATGCCTGACTGTCCCATCCCAGCAGCCCTGAAGGGTAACCGGGAGAAGAAAGGGCGTGTGGGCAGAAGAGCTAACTCGGGGGAAGCTGTGAGATTTCAGGGTACAAATGTGAGGCCCTGAGTTTGAACCCCCAGGACCCAGTTAGTGCTGCACACAGCAGTACACATCTGTAATGCCACGCTCCTATAGCAAGATGGACGCAGAGGCACGACCTTCACGAAGCTCATGGGGCAGGTAGCTTGCACGGAGGCAAATAGCAAAAGATCCTGTGTCAAACAAGGCGAAAGGTGAGGACCGATACCTGAGGTTGTCAGGTTGTCTTCTGACCTCCACAGGCATGTACACACACACACACACACACACACACACACACACAGACACACACACACACACACAGACACAGACACACACACAGCTTTAAGGGGTGGTGGCTTTTGAGAGGTCAAGAGGAGGTCACATTTCCATCAACTTTCCAGCTCCCAGCAGCCACTCTGCAGGAAGAAGGCCACCCATCCTGAGACTTGTCATGACTTAACTGCTGACCCATGCTCGTGCTTGCTCAGTGCTGATCCGCCCTCCCCAGAGCTGCAGGATCCACACCGCCCAGGCACCCTCTCACCCTGCCTTGGGTATGTGTCCTCAAAACTGGAGGAAGCCCTACACCCACAGTGGTTCTCAGAAACGGCTCCAGGTGAACGAGGAGTGCCACTCCCTGAGACTGCTGTTCACGTAAGAGTGGAGTTAATGTCTCCCATGGCTTAAGGCGGTTGCGAAGTTAAAAAGAGGCAAATGCCAAGTGCCTGGCACACAGAAACACTCAACAAACAACAGAACAAAAAGCAAGGAGGGATTTTAGTGCATCCTGTACAAATGCCAGGAATGCCTTTCAAGTGTCGTGCACAAAATCAGATGTAAGAAGCACTTAGGTGAACACCAAGCCTCGAGGACACAGATATGCCCAGTCCCCAAAAAGCTCAGAATGAATTCACTCACAGGCCTCTGGACTTTTGAACAGCTTATCATGGCTGGGACTTCAGATATACCTTTCAGCAAAGAAAAACATGGGCTATAGGTGTTTAGTGGCACCTTAGTCACCATGTTTTAAAGCTTTAAAAGCAGGATTATTTTTGAAGTGCTGAGTAAGTGTTCTACCACTAAGCCACACCGCAGCCCCTCACTGGGGATTCTAGGCAGGGGCTCTACCACTGAGCCACACCCCAGCCCCTCACTGGGGGATTCTAGGCAGGGGCTCTACCACTGAGCCACACCGCAGCCCCTCACTGGGGGATTCTAGGCAGGAGCTCTACCACTGAGCCACACCCCAGCCCCTCACTGGGGGATTCTAGGCAGGGGCTCTACCACTGAGCCACACCCCAGCTCCTCACTGGGGGATTCTAGGCAAGGGCTCTACCACTGAGCCACACCCCAGCCCCTCACTGGGGGATTCTAGGCAGGTGCTCTACCACTGAGCCACACCCCAGCCCCTCACTGCGGGATTCTAGGCAGGTGCTCTACCACTGAGCCACACCCCAGCCCCTCACTGGGGATTCTAGGCAGGTGCTCTACCACTGAGCCACACCCTCAGCCCCTCACTGGGGGATTCTAGGCAAGGGCTCTACCACTGAGCCACACCCCAACTCCTCACTGGGGATTTCTAGGCAGGGGCTCTACCACTAAGGCATACCCCCAGCCCCTCACTGGAGAATTGCTAGACAAGTGTTCTGTCACTAAACTACATCTGCAGTTCTTAAAAGCAGCACTCTTGATGCTCTGTGGAAGTCTTGGTGTGGCAGAAAAGGCAGAACAGTTAAAACATTAAGTCATTTGTAGCAAAATGATGGGGTCCAGAGGCAGCCAGTGGGAACAGAGGGAGGGGTTAGGTTTTCCTCACCAGGTAGCACAGGTATACAGAGGGTGTAGAGCAAGGCTCCATTGTCTGGTTCTGCCTTCACAGGCCACTCCTTAAGATAGAGGCAGAAGCTTTCATTAAGTAAGTTCCACTACCATTTCAGTCACACATAAAATCTTCCCTGTGCAGCCCCTTGAGCCACAGTTTCCTGCTTATTCTCGGGGGATGCATTTCTGGAACTCATTCAGCAATAAAGCAGCCACATGTGACCAAGAGCTCTCTTTGCAAATGCACATAGCTATTCATGCCCACCTGTGCATACACATATATATGCATGAACATACATGTACATACACTTACAGACATATGCATGCACACACACATACAACACCTTATACATGCATGCACATAGATGTTTATACAAATACACATGCATTCAAAGATTCTTGCGCTCGCATGTGTGCACGTGAGCACACACACAAACTCATACACATGCATGATGACACATATGTGAATCCCTGTTTGGGAGACAGGTATACAAAAGAGCTTTCTCTTCTAAGGCTTTTTACCAATGAGATCTCTCTAGGCTGTGTCTAGTCTTATCAGTTCCACTGCAGCAAGGCAAAAAGCTATATTCTTTAACTTTTAAGAATATAAAGAAATCCTAGGTGGAACCCAACATGAAAGGAGGTGACCAGGCCAGGGAGGGCTTGTTGAAACATGTCAGCCTGTGGCCAACAGGTAATCTGTCCTGCCCCTTGATCCCCACATACCTGCCCAGAGATCCCTGGACCCCGTGGAGCACACTGGAAAGGCCTCATGGCTCCAGCACGTGGGCCAGCCTCTCAGTGTGGCTATCATGGGGATCACATCTATAGAGCCCTTCTGACAGTCTATGGAGAAATGCTACGTTCCTGCAATCCCAGTGCAGGGGAGAGAAGCCAGAAGAATGCCTTCAGTTGTGTGTGATCAAACTGCTTTCTGTACCAGTGCAGCCTAGTGACTCCAAGGAAGCAGCGGAACCTGAAATTAGAGTTCTTTCTTCTTTTTAACTCAATTTTCCTCATTTTAACTGCTTAAACAAATAGCTACAAAGTGACTTTCAGAGGGAGCCTTGCCAAGTCTGTTTTCATTTAAGAAGAAAAAAGAAAACAAACCAACCAAAAGGTTCGTTTGTAAACAGTGACATGAGTCGTAGGTAGGTACTCCAACAGGCTCGCGCACAGGCAGAGAGCCCCCGC
The DNA here is from genome assembly GCF_030254825.1 of Meriones unguiculatus. Taxonomy (NCBI): domain Eukaryota; kingdom Metazoa; phylum Chordata; class Mammalia; order Rodentia; family Muridae; genus Meriones; species Meriones unguiculatus. The sequence goes on along the minus strand of NC_083362.1, from coordinate 5,409,268 downwards.
CTGCTATTTACAGTCTGGACTGTCCGAGGGCACCTTTCCCGTGGACGACAGGAGGGTAAATTTCATCCCAGGCCAGGGCAGGTCATCATAATTCAAAATGCTTGGAATCCAAGAGCATCGTGTTTGCTGAAGCCAAGTATGAACTCTGTGGAGGAGGCATCAGAGAAGGAGGGCGGGCTGCAAGGGAAACAAGCAGGAGGCTCTCTGGGGATCTCCTGGCTAAGGCATCGACCTTAAACCCATCCTGAGCTCACCCTTCCAATAGCACCCCATCAGCGGAGGGGCCTTTCATGCCACCCATCATGGCAGGCCTCAGCAGCAAAGCCTTAAGCTCCCTCAGCTCACCAGGAAGCTGTGCTTCAGAGGAGAGAAACTTAGCACCTGTTTGAGGGTGTATGCATGAGACACACACAAGGAGAGGGCTCCTGTCGCATGTCTGAGCCTCGGAGAGTCACTCTGAGGTTCTGTGTGCCTCAGTGGAGACGAGATATTTCCTTTTTTCATTCTGTAGAGTGAATAGCTGGCAATGTCCAGTCCTTCTAAGGCCTCGTGTGGTGTACTGGTTCATTATTTATTTTGAGATGGCTGGCCTTGGGCTTACTCTGAAGCTGAGGATGGCTGTGAGCTTGCTGGGTTTTACACAGGGCTTGGAGGGAACCCAGGGCTTCATGCATGCTAGGCAAGAACTCAACCCCGACCCCCCGTATAGAAGTGAGGCAAGCGCTCCATGAGGCAAGCACTCCAGGCCTCCTTCCTCTGATGCTTCTTTTGGATAGCGTCTGTGCCAGCTAAGATCCACAATGGCTTCCCAACAAGGCTTTCTGTCACGGTCAGGGTGTGGATCCCAGCAGTAAGCAGAGAGCCCTCAGCTCTGCTGGCTGGCTCTGTGTCCTTCTGTAGAGGCCATGTTAGCGATGTCACCTTTTCCTCTGAGATGTGTTGATGGGGAAACCAAGTAGGAGAGGGAGGATGACAGGAGCAGTGAGTGCCTCCTGATTACCTTCAGGTGCTTTGGGGCTAAAAGCTTGTTTGTTTTTCTATCTGTCTGTGTGTCCTTAAAAACAAAAACAAACCAAGAAGGGGAAAAAAAAAAGAAGAAAGAAGCTCCAACAGGGACTTTGTCATAAAATGTCACCACATGGCCTCACATCACTGCACTTGTATTCTGATCTTGGAGGCTCTCCAAAAAGGTGGCGGAGTCCACACAGGGGCCACACTGCCCGCAGCTGCAATGCTGCCCTCCAAGCTGTGTTGTCCAACTGTTGATCAGAGGGCCGCCCCGCTGATCTCTGGCTGGCTGCTAAAGCTCACCCCTGAGTTTTGTCATTGCCAATGGCTGTGTGGGGCAGTCTGCAGGCTCCAGCGGCTGCTGGGAATTTGTCTGCACTGTGGCAGATGCTTCAGATCATTTCTGTCTGAGATCGGGGTTCACTCGTTTGTCCTGAGAAGTCTGGGCATTCGGTTCCTATCAGCTCTCATGGTGACATCTTTTCCATTAAAGAGCACACAGATGATGACCTTGGCCTCAGGATTAAGGCAGCGTTATTTTTCTTGATTACCAGCAAGCAGAAAAGAAGGGAAATTATAAAGCCATTGAGAGGATTAATATGGCCTTGATCTCTCTCTCTCTCTTGCTCTTTATCTCAAGTGATTAAAATTCTGCAGGGAAAAAACTGGCCATGTAGCATACGCTGGCTGCCACAGACAGATACGGTATCAGCTCAGCGCATCGGCTCACGGTGACAGCCGCGCAGAGGTTAATTATGCATGCTGTATATAGTTTTAATCACTTTAATCAGAGCGCTGTTCTGCTCCAGTCCAGGCTATAACTTCTCTGCAAGCAGAGAAAGCACTTCAGGCATGTCAGTGTTTGTATAGGGGAAGAAAAGGGGGAAAATGGTACATTAACCACAGAAAGAAAGATAACGCAGAAAGCTATTGACTGAACAACAAGATTAAGCCCGTTGTCCATCCCAGACACTAAGCGACTGGCTAAGTGAGGCTGAGAGCAGGGGTGGAAGAGCTGCCGGCTGCTGGCCCCTAGTGAGAACCTGAACATTCTCTAGAAGATTTAGGAACAACCTGGACTCTGGAGAAGGGGGCAAGGCCCAGGAGTCAGATGCGATGGCCTCTGCCTCCAGAGTCCTGAGGTAGGAGCTGGGGAGATAGCTGGCTCAGTCAGTAAAACGACTGTTACACAAGCCTCAGGACCTGAGTTCAAATCTGTAGCACCTATGTAAAAAGCTGGACATATCTGCCCATGCTTGTGACTCCAGCCTTCGGTGGGAGATGAAGAATGATGGCCAGGAGGTTGCCCGACAGTCAGCCTAGCTGAAATGCTGAGCTTCAAGTTTGGTGATAGGCCTCATCTAAAGTTGCCTGGAGACCGCACACGTGCACACACATGCACACAAGCACACACACAAATAAAAGAGGTAGAAGAACAACCGAGGAAGACACCTAATGTTGATCTCTGGCCTCCACACGCATACATGTGCACGGGCACCTGCACAGACATGCACACACACAGTCCTGAGACAGTGGCATGCGGTGTCCTGGCTGCAAAGCGTCTGTCCCAGTTTGCTTTCTGTTGCTGTGAGAAATAGCAAGACAAAATGACAGCTTGGCGGAAAGGATTCACTTCACCTTACAGGTCACAGTTCCAGGCCATCCTCGAGGGAGATCGGGCCAGGAACTCCAGCAGGACAGGAACTTGAGGCAGAAACCATGGAGGGTGCCGCTGGCTGCCCGCTCGCTCCGTGGCTCACTCTCTGCTATCTTTCTTCGCCCAGGCCCGCCCAGGAATGGCACCACCCACAGTGGACTGCAGCCTCCTGCATCAATTAGCCACCAAGGAAGTGCCCCACAGCCATGCTCACAGCCCAACCCGACGGAGGAAATACCTCAGCTGAGGCCCCTTCTTCCTAGGTGTGTTGAAAACCAAGATCAGCCACCGCACTGTGACAGCAAGTAACGTGTGAAGGGACCTGAGGTTCCCTCGGCTCCCACTGCACGTGCAGTTTCCCGCTCACCTCCAATGGCACCCAGCAACTGAACAGTGTACGTCCAACAATGACTTGTGCCAAGCGCTCGATCCGGCTGGTGTAAAATATTGTTTTAGTCTGCAGGAATAGGCTCTCCAGCACACATTTTCACAGGCTGCCCTGTTTTGCCCTCACAATTCTTGGCTTAGCTTCACTGTCAAATAGAAGAGGGTTGAATGATTTTAACACCGCTGTAGCTAATGTAAAAGCCATGTAAGTGACTACGCCCAGACACCTCTCAGCTCGGAGCGACATTACAGCATCCCTGTAAAGCCAGTGCGCATCGCTCTCACGGGCCGATCATCACAGCTTGCGGTACTGTGGATACGCACCAGCTGTCTACTTCTTGATTGTGTGTCTGACCGGGAGCCATGACAGACTGCTGCTGCAGTGCATCATGGGAGGATGGTATCACACACCATGTCCTGGTGTGTATCACCATCCACTTGATAGGACTGAGCACCGCTAAAGGACAAGCCTCAGGGAGTGTCTGGGAGGGGCATTTTAGATTGTGTTAACTGAGGAGAGTTGTATATATGTTGTATATGTATATATGCATACATGTATATAATATGTATATGTGTGTATATGTAAACACACACATATATACAGTTGCAATTATCTACAGTGGAAAATCCAAATGAGCACTTTTGATTTTGACCCAGGTAGTGAGAACACAGGCCTTAACTGCAGATAATTCCCTCCACTGAGAGTTTTAGACTTTTCTGTATGCATGCGGTGCTTTCACAGAACAAAATTTAAATGTCACAGGGTAGTCCTGATGCTAGGAGAAAAATACCAGCATTTCCTATAGGAATGAAAAAGGTGACTACTTCAATATACGAAGAAGGTGGGAGGGAGGAAAGGCTGCAGAGGGAAGTCTTCTGGGTCCTCCAACACCTCATTCTGCCTGTCTGCAGAGAGCAGCACCACACAGGCCTGAAGATGCCACTGCGGCCCTGACACACAAGGTCTTCACACCCACAAAAAAGGACTTGGTGTGTAGCCAAAAGTTTTTGTGTATTGTTAGAAAACAGACTTAAACATTTTCAGTATGAAGAATTTTGATACAGACCATTTGTCTGTAGGGGAGAGGCACTCCTATGTATCAAAGAATTTAGAAATGTTTAAGTATGGGGATGGAGAGATGGGTCTGGGGTTAAGAGCATTTGCTATTCTTACAAAGGGCCTCAGTGCAGTTCCCAGCATCTTACAACCATCCATAACTCCTGTTCCAGGGGGCCCAGTGCCCTCTTCTGGCCTCTCTGGGTACTGCATGTACACAGTCTAGTTACATGCAGGCAAAACACACACACATAAAATAAAAAAATAATTAAAAAAATGAAATACATAAATTATTCAAAGGACCCTACGTGTGGGAATATGAACATATATATCTTAACAGAAGTATAATTCAGCCTTTCTCTAAGTAAAGATGGTAATTTCCCTCATTATTTACATCACGCCATTAGACTGTGCAGCTATGGCGGAATATCAGACATAAGCAAAGGAGGAAAGGTTTACTCATGGCCTCCAAGATTTCAGTGTATGGCAGGAGGGTTCTGAATCTGGCTGTGCGGTGACCCAAAGCACAGTGTACAGTTGTGGCGACGGTGGAGTGTAATTGCTCACTTTATGGCAGCTAGGAGACAGAGATGAGCAATGGGGGAAAAACACACCCTCTTTAGACACACCCCAGAGACCCACTTCCTCCACCCAGATCCCACCGTCCACAGTCCTGATGCCTCCCAGCAATGCAGTCAGCTATTGAGCCTACGGCTGTGTAAAAGCACGGACTGTGTGGCTGGCCTCCTAATCTAACTGCTTCTGGAAACTTCCTCAGAGTCACACCCAGAGACGTGCTTTATGAGTCTCCTAGCCAGTTCACAACGTGTTCACGTTAACAATCAAGATGAACTATGTCAGGCCAGTGACATGTGTCAGTGGAGAAAAGTACCCATCACATAAGCCTGACAAAACCCACATCAAAAAAAAAAAAAAAAAAAAGTGAGAGGTGGGGGTTCACATCTGCAATCCCAGCACCCCTATGGCGAAAAGGATGCAGACACGATAAGAGGGTCACTTGGAAGCTCCTGGGCCAGCTAGCCTGACAGCAACACCAAGAGGGACCCTGTCTCAACAAGGTGAAAGGCAGAACAGTTACAAGACTTGCCCCCTGATTTCTACATATGCGCTGTGGCACAGGTTCTCTGCATCTTTACCCTACCCACAAAGACACACACACACACAAAAAGCAACTTTCGAGAAGCTGGGCATGGTGGCGAAAGGCCCAGCACTCAGAGAGGCAGAGGTAGTCAGATCTCTGTGAGTTCAAGGTCAGCCTGGTCTACAAAGTGAGCCCAGGAGAGTCAAGGCTATGCAGAGAAACCCTGTCTCGAAAAAACAAAACAAAACAAACAAACAAGAAAAACTGCAGCACTCTCTCCTACTCAGCCCTTCTATTCCTGCCACTTCACTCACAAAGTGTTCTAAGCGGTCACCACGCATGTCTGAGCTGATGTACACAGAGCACGGGAAGACTCTAAGCCCCTCTGCCAGAGCTATACAATGACGTGACAAGACGTCCCTGACATGGGGGTTTGCCTGCGTTACCACACTGTGTGAAGGGACCCTCCACACCTTGCCCACTCTCGTGCACACCTGTGCATTTCCCCAAGCTACATGTGACAGGGCGACAGCTGGTGTTTTCAGACCTTTCCTGTCCTCTCTGTGTTCTACTTGTAAAAAACTCGAGAGCCTGCAGTGTGCAAAGAATCACTGCTGATCTTCAGCCTGTCTTTCATGTGGGGAAGCCGAGGCTCAGAACGGCTGGTAAACACACACACAGACAGCAGCAGGAGAAGGTGTGATGCTGGGTCCCTGTGGGTCAGGGTCGCTTACGGTTGGGGCGTCTCCATCAGGCCAGGCCGCTTTCTGGGTATTTAGACATATATTCTGACGGGTCAGGGGTTTGCCTCTAAACAGAATTAGAGTCCACTTCTCCCTAATTCCAAAGCTGAACTACTGGTGGAGGACAGGATTTCATAGGGCGCCGAGTGGCCTTGAACTCGTTATATAAATGAAGGTAACCTTTGAACTCCTGAGCATCTCTACCTCTTTAGGGCTATAGGTGTGTGCCATCATGACAGGCTTCTGTAATGCTGGGCATCAAACCCAGGGCCCCATGCATGGCAGGCAAGCCTTCTAACGACTGAGCCACACCTCTGCCCCAAAGCTGCATCTTTTAACTGTCCCTTTTTAGCAGTGACAATTCAATTTGCCCCTGGATCTAAGAAGTTTCTGGGTTCGTGGGTACAGCAGGTGAGAGGGGCAGAGGGAGCGAGGTCATTCACTGCAGGAAAATCCTTTCCCTTGATACAAGAGCGAATGACCTGCAAGACCATCCTCATTGATAAAGAAACTGGGAACACTGGGTCCAGCTGGCTAGAGGTGCTGAAATGCAGGGCCTCCAGGTCCGTCACCACCCGTCACTTCAGCAGTGTAAATAATACCGGGGAGGGCAGTTGACTGTCCTGACCAAGGGCTCTGTGTCGAGAGAGAAAGTAGGAATTACCCACTCCTCCCTCCAGGATCTTTCACTGGCCATTTAGGATCTGTTATTGCAAGTGAATACCTCTTTCAGCATCTTTGTGTGTAGAGGGGTGTATGTGTGTATAGTGTGCTCAAACCTATGTGTGTGTCTGTGTGTGTGCATGTGTCTGTGCGTTTCTTCTGTTTCTGTTGTGTGTTTATGTACTTCTCTCTCTGTTTCTGTCTGTGTGTGTGTGGGGGGGGGTGTCTTGTGTGTCTGTGTGCATACAGAGAGGCCAGAGGAGGACATTACTGTCCTACCCTATAGCTCTCCACCTTATTCTCCTGAGTCAGGGTCTCTCACTGAATCCAGGGCATGGCTGTTGGCTGGGAAGCCCTGGTCATCCTTCTGTTTCTGCTCCACATGGTGCCAGGCTCACAGGTATACCTAACTATGCCAATGTTTCACATGGGTTGTAGGGATTTGAACTCAGCTCCTTATAGTTCTGTAGCATGTGCTCTTATAGTTGTGTAGCATGGGCCATCTCTCGAGCCCATGCTCAGTATCTTAAAGTCTAAGCATATTAGGAAGTTAGGAGCTCTCAATGGCCTCTGTTTTCCCATTTTAGCATTATAAAAATAACAAGCAGAGTAAAAGGACTTCCTGGAACCATTTCTTTTAAAACCATCTATTCATTTGAAGCATATGAGTGCTGATATGGGGATTTTAATACTGGATTCTTCTTGGGTTAGTCTCTATAATCTCTTCCACATCCTGAGTTCTGGATCCTCAAAACAAAATTTCAGGGCTGATGACCCAGCTCAGTGGGTAGAGGTGCTTGCTGCAAGCCTGGCACCTGGGTTGGCTCCCGGGGACACACATGCTGGAAGAAGACTGCTCTGAGCTGTCCTCGCAACAGGTGCTCCCCAACCACCCCTCAAAAAACCAAATGAATGGATGGACGGAAGAATAATAAATAAATAAACAGTTTTGAAAAATATGCAAAAATTGGACACCAGATATTGAAAATGTGTTTCTCGGAGCTTGGGGATGGCAACGTGAATAAAGTCTGCTTCCCAAGCCTGAGGACCTGGGTTCAGAGCTGCAGAACTCACACACAGGATGGGCACAGAGGCACGAGCCTATAACCCCAGTGCCACCCAGGGTGTGGGAAGCAGGAGGATTCTGGGGGCTCACTAGCCTGTCTAGGTGAGGCTCTCACTGAGAGAGCTTGTCTCAAAGCCAGACAAGCAAACAAGGACTGAGGAGTGGCCTGACCTCTTAGATCTGCCAGAGAATAAACAGCAGACCTTAAATCTAGAAAAATCTAGATGGAGACAGCGCTTCTGCATAGAGATGCCTGAGTGACAGCGTGTCTGGGTTAGGCACCTGCCACTCAACAGAGGCCATTTGAAGGTTCAGCTCGGAGGTTCAGTGAGCGGCCCAAGGACACCTACGGGCCTGTTTGAGTGTGTGAGCCCCAGAGACCAGCCTCGAGGGGCTCAGAGCCACGGTGTCCGGGTGTGGCAGTGTGCACCTGTGATCCCAGTGCTGTGGGATGGGAGAATGAGATGGGAGGCCCCATGGTAGTTCACATGCCCCGTAGCCTGGTCTACTGTGCAATGTAGACTGTGAGGCCAACCTGAGACCCTGTCTTAGTCCAGCGCAATAAAACACAGAATTGGAATGAGGCACACTGCAAAGAAACCAAACTGTTTTCACTCACAGCTGAAATTATTCACTCTGTGGATGTCTCTAAGAACTATATGAAAATCTTCTAGAACAAATAAATGGGCTTAGCATGAGGGCAGAAAAGAAGGCATGAGGATGAACTGTGTTCTTATTTGCCAGCGGTGGACTAGCATTTGTGATGGCAGAGAGAAGAAGAGAGATAGAGAAATGATAGACTGATGGAGAGATAGAGAGGATATAAAAAGGGATGGGATGAAAGAAAGGAATGGAGATAATTAGGTTTAAAAAATCAAAAAGACAGTAAACAATCTCTGTTAAACTTTCTGAAATGTTAGAGCTGGGGAGATGGCTCAGTCAGAAAAGTACATGCTGTGCAAGCATCAAGACCTAAGCTTGGATCCTAGGACCACGTAAAAACTGGGTGCTACGCTGTACCCTGTGATGGGGCAGGTGCGAACAGGTGCCTTCTGGGAGCTCACTGGCCAGCGTAAGGAGCTAAAACGGCAAGATCCAGCTTCCGTGAGAGACCCTGTCTCAAAAACAAGGTGCGGAGTGACTTAGGGAAATGGCTGGTGTTGAGCTCTGACCTCCATCCACCCCATACACACCCACATGCATTCAAAGGTCATAGGATGCTAAACTACCAAGGGAAGAGTTGAGACTGAGCATGCTCCTGACTGAGAATCAGGCATTTACCAGTGTGATCTATGGACTTAAACGCATGTCACTCAAATGGGCTATACCAGATACCCGACTGTGACCCATAGGAAGTGCAGCTATGATATACTGTGGGTAAGAAAAGATGCATGGCAATCAAATCCCTTGTAGTATCTTGGTGTAGAACTATAAGAAGAAAAAAAACCTGTGAGCTGCCCATTTTAACTTCTTAATTCTGGTCAATTAATTGTAATTGGACACAAGGCAAATATTACAGTAAACTGGGTAAAGGGTTTTCAAGGACTCTCTGACTTTGTGATTCTTCTGTATATCTAGAATTACCTAGAGTTGAACGTTTATTTGTAATAAATGCCGAGAGAGACGGCTCCGTCCATTTGCTGTGGAACCATGAAGACCTAAGGTTGGCGTCCCAGATAAGCAGGCCGGGAGCAGCAGCCCACAGGCTTGTCGTCACAGGGCTGGGAGCTGACGACAGGTGGCCCCCGGACTTAAAGGTCAACCAGTGTGTGTCTCTTAGTTTTATTTCAGCTAGCCAGCTCGCTGAATTTGTGAGCCTCGGGGTCAGTGAGAACCCGGTCTCAGCAAATAAGATGGGAAGCGACAAAAGGAGACACCTGGTGTTGACCTCTGACCTCTCCACGTATCCAGGAAAGGAAGAAGGAAGGCGGGATGACAGCATCCTTTTGAAAGGGAGGCGTTTGGTGACTGTGTCTCTGGGATAATGAACGGCTTTGGACAGTAAGTGGGAGGCAGGGATAAGAGCCCATCCTTACAATATCACGCCTTCCTCTCAGTCCCGCATGCTATGGATGCCAAGTGCTTCTTTTGTCCCCAGAGCCGTCATTGTTCCCCGGCCATGGCCACCCAAGGTCAGCTACCTCAGCTTAGAGGAGGCAAAGAGCTATAAAAATAATGAGAAGTGGCAATTACTTGATATATTAGAATACATTTATAGAAGCAGAGAGTTAAGTTTAATACATCAAAACCCCACAGAAACCATGGCCTCTAGATTATAGTATCATTATGGAGTCTTAAAAGCGAACCATTATATGACTCTACATAAACTTTCCCGATGCTGACCAAGGCTCTGTGTTAAAGGATAATGCACCTTTAAATGCCCTGCACTGTTTTCATCACGTCCGCTTTTTTTTTTTTTTTAAGGTTTCATGTAACCCAGGCTGGCCTTAAATTATGTAGTTAAGGATAGCGCCTCTTGCTTCTACCTCCCAAGTGCTGTGGTTACACGCAGGTGTCATTACGTCTGGTCGAAGCTATGCTGGGGATGGACTCCAGAGCTTCACGAGAGCCAGCCACACCTCTAGCCCCAGCCCTGCTCTTAATGACTCAATGACACGATCCATTTATTAGAACCCTTCTCCCTGCATTAGATAGATGATCAAAAATAAATCATGATATTTTTTTAAACTTGTAATATTCAGGGAACAATAAATATCAGATGACATTTCTTTCAAATAAAACAATTTAGGCGGCATTTCCATTCGCTACCCCGTGGGAGCGAAAAGAAACCGACATATATTATTTGTTAAAGGTTGCAGGCAATGCGTTAGGTTGGTTTTTAATTTAAATGCACACTTTAGCTCCCACCTTTTGCTGGGCAGTGGAGCAATCCCACACAGGTGTGACTGACTGCCTGAGAGAGCCCAGGTCCTCTCCAGGTGCTCTCAGAGTCTTAGCTTTTCTAGAACTTAGAGAACAGCATGGTGGCTGGAGATGAGCTTAGTCAGTAGAGCGCCTGCCTAGAGGGCACCAAGCCTTGGGCTCCAGCCCTGGCACAGCACAGATTAGCAGTGGTGATACACACCTGTAATCCAGCTCTCTGGAGAAGAAGCTGGGAGGATTAGGAGTGCAAGGTCATTTTGAGGGTGTATGTAACGAGTTCAAGGGTAGCCTGGGACAGGTGAGATTTTGTCTCCAACCAAATACCACATGGGCCTTTTTCTGATATTTGGGGAAAACTGTAGCTTCCTTTCAGCAGCCCGGGGGCCTGGAGTATGGCACAGCAAGAAAGGGGATGCTGGAGGGAGGGGGCGCTGTGATCAGAGCTAGTAGAGGTTACAGCATCCCCAAAGCACTATGATGCTAAAAATAGCATCTAAAAAGACACCCTGTGTTCTTTCTGGGTTTGCTCTCTTGATTTCAATGTTACAGATGTCAAAAGGAATGGTGTATTGGTTTCTACTTTGAAAAGAAGGAACAAGAAAGAAGGAGGGAAGAAAAGAAAACGGACAGACAATTTAAGTTTACAACGCCCTGGAGCCAAGTACAACCCCTCCATAGAATCTCAAATTTAGCCTGTTTTCCTGAATGGGGAATGTCAGTCAACTCCCCGTCTTCTTTCCATGTTACTGCTGTCTAATGATGTAAAGGAGTGATTTGCATTTTCTCACACAGAGCAATGATACTGTACACACCATTTATTCTGCTCAGAATATTAGGCTACAAAAAGAAGCAATGAAGAAGTTTCTTATGCAGAAGGCTATGAAGGTGCCCTAGGAAACAATCCCCCGTGTGTATGTGTGTGTGTGTGTGTGTGTGTTTGTGTGTGTGTGTAGGTCATCTGTCAACCTCAGGTGTCTTTCCTCAATTGATGAGATTACAAATAAAAATCACCACTTTTTTTTTTTTTTAAACTATGGATCCTTGGGAATCCACACTCATGTCCTCATGATTTGTGTGGCAAGAACAAATCATTACCCACTGAGCCATCTGTCCCAGTATCTAGGAAGCACTATAAGGGAGGGGCAGTTCAGAATGCCACTTGTGTGTGAGTTCCAGGTAAGAGTTACAGGTAAGCCTGTAGTTTAAAAATAACAAGTGTCAGTTTAGAGCAAGGCTCACATCTGAAATCAGGAAGGAAGCCTAGAGTATTTGCCCATGGCATCCCAGCTCCTCTCCTCGGGGAGCTGAAGGAGGAGGATTTGGGGCTCAAGCCCTGCTTGGACAACATAAAAAGCTACTGGCTAACCTGGACAACTTAGTGAGACCCTGTCTCAGAAGAGGGTGGAGCCCTGGGGGTGTGGATTAGCAGTAGAGCACTTGCTTGGCATGTGTGGCCCTGGGTTCAACCACAAGTACTGCAAATAAGGAAATAATAAAACTGTAAAAGAAATAGTGAATTCCGGTGGAAGAAAAGCACAGATGAAGGAATTGAGCTTGACCACAGTGGCAGAGATTATGTCACTGGGCAGCAGAGATGCTCATCTGTTTTATTTCATCTAATAGTAATGCAAATTATGTTTTCAACAAAAACAGCAAAATTAAGCAGATGTCACCCGGTCCGTAAAGCCAGTGTTGAGAAGGTGGCTTTCTTCTCCCATTTCTGTTTTAATAAACTCTCGTTCTCTGTGGAACATTTTAATCTCATTATATCAAGGGTCTGCGGGCTGGTATTTAATAATCACAGGGCTTCCTGTAGAGAAACACCTCCACCCTCCCTTCCAAAGTCACCAGGACAGACACACGCGTGCTCCTCAGATCAATGGCTGCTGACAGGCTTATCTGTCATCTATCAGTAAACAGTGAGTGGCAGTCCTAACCTGGTGTCATAGGCTCCTGATTATATCTCCTTGCAACTTATGGGCTGACCCCTGACTTGGTGGATCAGAGAATTTTTCTGAACTTTACTCTCCTCACAGATGCAATCCTTTACCACAGAAGCTAAATATGCCAGGATTAGCATTCTGCTAAACGTCCACACCAGAATTACTCCTGAGTTATGATATAGGGTTTTATGAGGGACTTTATGAAATGTGTATGCTCTGATCATCTCCAGAAGGTTATAAAGGATAAGTAGTCATTTGACAGAAATGATATTACTTCCCTCTGGGAGGAAGGGAGGAAGAAAGGGAGAGACAGGATGGTGGGAAAGAGACAGGGAGAGAAAGAGAGGAAGAGAAGGAAGAAAGAGGAGGAGAAGAAGGAAATGAAAGATCTTATTGTATAGAGAAACAGATGCATAGCTAACGAATAACTAAGGAATAAGACAGTCCTAAAGAAGATTAAAGATAAAAAACAAAACAAAACAAAAATCACATACTTTCTCAAAACTAGGTAATACATTAAAAATTAAAAGTGTAGTTTTTAAAGTATCTTTTAATCAAAGCAGCTGCATCCTTGGTGGTTGACTTTAGTGTTTGCCTAGAATCCCCCAGTGAGGGGCTGGGTTGTGGCTCAGTGGTAGAGCATCTGCCTAGAACCCCCCAGTGAGGGGCTGGGGTGTGGCTCAGTGGTAGAGCCCCTGTCTAGAATCCCCCAGTGAGGGGCTGGGGTGTGGTTCAGTGGTAGAGCATCTGCCTAGAATTCCCTAGTGAGGGGCTGAAGGCATGTCTTAGGCACAGAGTGCTTGCCTATTATGTGAAAGACAGCAGATTCAACTATTGATAATACAAAAGCAAAAAAAAAAAAAAAGAAAAAGGTGATTTCAATAATAATAAGCAATTTATTGTTCTGTCTTGGGTGATTTTTTTTTTCCCTTTCTTCAGGCAGTCAGTTTGCATTTACCATACTGAACCTGTGACTAGAGCCCAGCATGGTAAGATCACACTTCTTCGTGTTTGGTTAAACCTCACTTTCTGGGCTCTCAGGTCATCACTTGGAAGAATGTGACTTTCCATTAGCCCTTGGAATGAAGAGCCATGCCTACACACAGTCCCTCTGCCAGGCCAGTTTGTGGTCCATCTGTCAGAATCACAGGACAGGTAGGAGGTGGCTACTCTCATTAGCCTAAAGCCTGACAAGGAGGTCAGTGACCAGCCAGGGGAACCAGACTGAGGGCTGTGGGCTTTCCTGTCTCAGAAAATCAGCTCCTGGGATGAATGGGATCAAATTCAGGTTCGCTACATTGGCATTTGGCAGAAACATTTGGCAATCTGTCCCTTGTCTTTGTGCCCCATCTTCACACACAGCCCTGCTCTGCTGGGAATGGTAGTTTTCCTAGTGAGCAGCTAGGTTCTGTGCCCCAAAGACACTGCCTCTCTCAAATCATGCTGTGCCCCATGGATGCTGGAAATGGACATCAACAGTCTGAGAGAGGAATGAGATCCTTCCCATGGTCATACATATTCAAGCCATAAGCCTGGTTCATGGGTATTTAGGTTCATAGAATATCTCTGTATAAAATGAACGCTATCTCTACTTCAGAAGCGCAGCCTTCACAGAAAATGTTAGTTGTGTTGAAATTCTAGATTCTCAGCTGAAGAGTCTCCAACCGGACCTCAGATTGTGGGTGAGGGGTGGTTCTCACCCTTTCCATTCCTCCATCTTTAGATCCTGTGCATCCCCTCCCTCCTCTTTCTTTTTCCTTCTCTCTTTATTCCAAGACAGGGTTTCACTATATAGCCCAGGTTGGCTTGGAACTCACTACATAGACCAAACTGGTTTCAAATTCACAAAGCTCCTCCTGCTTCTGCCTCCCAAGGGCTGAGATTAGAGATGTGCACCACCATGCCACAAGCTTCTTCATGCACCCCTGCCAGCCTGGGGCCTCCTCTCAGTCCTCTAGTAAGAAAGAGCAGATTCTGTGCTCACTGGAATCTCAGATCTTTTTCTGCAATGGTTCCACCTGCCTGCCAGCTCTCTATCTTTCTCCTCATGGGCAGGACTATCCGTGGATTCCCAGAACCTGAAGAAGGTCCAGCCAGTGAGAAGAGCTATATCAATATCTGCTAAACGAGCATGCGCGCGCGCGCGCGCGCGCGTGCGCGCACACACACACACACACACACACACACACATACACACGGACCCCCCCACACAGAGACACACATGGGCACACAGACCAGGTCCCAGCATGGCTTTGGCCCCTCAAATAGTTCTGATTTGGTTTCTAGGTAATAGAAATCAATCATCAGAAGAGTATCTGGACATAGATCCTAAACATCTAAAAAAGTAAAAACAAGTAAAAATACATCTGGGATGTTCTTTGGTCTAATTGCTGTGCGTTGGAGTGTCAGGCTCCTGAGAACTTGTGGCTCTTGGCTTTCTAGTGCTGTGACCCTTTAACACAGTTCTTCATGCTGTGGAGACCCCAACCATAAAATTACTTTCACTGCTACTGCATAACTGTACTCTTGCTACTGTTATGAATCATAATGTAACTATCTCAGTCTTCCTGTGAAAGGGTCATTCAACTCCCACAGGCTGCGGACCACTACCCCAGATAGTGGGGTGCTCTAACATCCTAGCCAGCAAGGAGCTGTTCTGTAGACACTGCACCCCTCCGCTTGGCTGACAGGCTACAAAAACAGACCCCAAGGATCTGGCATTTTCCACAAAGGTGAAGCCTGGTGTCAGCCAGAGGTAGAATTTGTTCCCCAGGAAGAGGAGACTTCAGGGTTCTCACAGCATGTTCAGACCAGCTGGCAGAAGATCAGAGCCAGATGTGATGTCAGCGGAGGGTGGGACCACGTCTTGACCAGCACTGCTTAACCAAGCTTATTCTTGTCCTCTGTTTAAACCGACACCCGAAGGCAGGTTAGAGGGTCCCTGGGCCTATCTGTGCCTCTTCCCAGTGGCCACACTGAATAAATCTACTTTCTCCGATTTACACCATTTCTTGTCTGTTTCACTGGTGGACTGAGGATGGATTCTGGAGCCTAGCTTGTTGGGGCTGCAGCTTTGACCCCAATAGCGGAGGTAACAACCCTGTCTCCCTCTTCCTCTTTGTCTACCTCATGTTTAGGTGATGTGTGTTCTTCTCAGGGCTTCCCATGCTCAGGCAGATGGAAATGTCTGAGGGTGTAGGAGAGGAAGGACACAGGCTGTGCTTGGGCTATGAACAAAACAGATGAATCACAGGTGTGATCAGAGGCTGTGTGTGTGTGTGTGTGTTCTTACCATACATGCAACCCATCTGTGTAAAAGTGGGAGGCACTTTCCTCTCAGCTTTTCCTTCTCCCCATGGTGCACTGCTCCTGTCCCTTGCATCCATCCACCTTGCAGAAGATGTACAGTTCACAGCCTTTCCCCTGCTCTGGGATACAATGACTAAGTTCAGCCCTGCCACTGGCTGCAGCTCTGGGTCCCGTCCCGACCAGCTGGTAAGATCATGTTTTAAGCTCCTACCTGCTTTCATCAAAGTAAAAACTCGGGGAGCTATCAAGCTATGATCGTTGTCAATATATATCCACCTTCTCTCTCTCAAAACCCAACTAAAATGACAGCAAGAGATCTTTAAAAATTATTGGCCTGTAAGTACAAAGTGAGGCAGAGCGGACATTCAGCTTCCAAGAGATTACTGAGAATTTGATTGATGGGAGTGGAGGGAATTATACCACCAGAGCCTGTTTTTAGAGATGCCTTCAGGGTTGGGAGATGGCCCAGTGGTTAAGAATGCTTTCTGTGCAAACATGAGGATGTGAGTTCAAATCCCCACAACTCATGTAAAAATCTGGGCATGGCTGTATACTTGTCTGCAACGCCAGTGCCATGAGGGGCAGAGACAAGAGGGAGACACTGGGGCTTGCTGGCCAGCATCCTAACTGCCAGGTTCAGTGAGAGTCCCTGTCTCAAGGGAATAAGGTGGTGAGTGACAGAGCAGGATACCCAGTGTCCTCCTCTGGCCTCTGTGCACATACGAGAGACAGAGAAACAGAGGGAGATACCTAAAAAGCAATTTATAGAGTAGAGCCCATTAACTGGGAAGGCTGTGGAGGCCACAAAAGTCTGGAGGACTCAAAGCTGCAAACGTAAGCTCAGTGCATACCCACACACAGGCCTACTGGAGGCCCGGCACCAGTTCACATAAACCAGTCTCTTTTGTGCATTAAAATATTAGAGGTGAGCTGGTCAGAGTTGCATTAAAAAGGAAACCACTTTGCATGCATTAGCCTGCTAATTATGAAAGCACTGAGGTAAGAATTAAGTGTTGGCAAAGCGGCAGAGAAACCAGTGCCCGTGAGCACCCCGGGAAGAACAATGTTGAGAGTGTAGCTGCAGTGGGAGAATCCTCTCCCACCCTCTGGCCCAGAAGTCCAGCAGTCTCCTGCCGTGTGACCCAGCAATCCACCCCTAGACCTAGACCCAAGGAAAGGAAGGGCGGGGCCTGAGAGGGCATGCCAGTGTCGCCAGTGTTCGAGCACACCGTTCTCCAGAGGCAGATAACCCAGACGGCCAGGAGCCCGCAGACTGACACGCGTGTGCCCATGTGTGCCACCTGAGCACTGTGGGCCTTACTTTCCTCGTTTCTACAACCAGAGTCCACAAGAAGAAATGCAGGGAAGAGGGTGGCTGTGAGCTACAGCTCTAGGATACAGTCTTCCGCGTCCATCCGGGAAGGCTTTTCTGCAAGGAGCAGATGATCAGCAGGTGTCTGCTCCGAGGCTCCTGTCATCACTGTAGCAACAGGCTGAGATGGCATAGGCCCCAAAGTGCCTTCCAAATTGTGTCTCTCAAGCTGGCTACAAACAGAATCCCCCAGGATGCTTTGGTAAGCCCTAGGGCTGGCTTCCTTGCCAGGTGCTCGCTGGCATTGATCTGGGTAGATTCTGGAGCCTTCCAAAGCTCCCCCACGTGGTTCTACTACGCAGCTACTGCTGGGAGCTGATCTAGATAACCGGAACCAATTTTCCAATCACTGTGTAAGTAGACATGGTGATTCAAATGAGGTGTTTATGTGTGTGTTGGGGGGAGTTCCTGCTGCTGTTGGCAGGGCCTGTTTTCTAACCCACTTTCCAAAGCCTGGCTACACAATCGACCCAGGAGTTCCTGCTTGCTAAGCTGTCTCCTGCAGGAGACCGAGCCTGCGCAGTCACACCAGGACTCCTGTAAGCCACAGCTGCCTCGATGGCTTTGTTTGGAATGCCCACCTTCACATTGGAACGTATCAACACAAACGCCTCCAATCCAGTAATCAGGACAGATAATTGCATCCTCTTAATTGTCTTATTTCATCTTAGGTTCACATTGATGGGAGACGGTAAAATTAGTCCACAAGCCATGTGAAGTTTGCTACTTTGCTGATTAAAGCCTTAATTGATTCGGAATGTTTTACAAATCAATCTACCCAAATTACTCCAGGCTCATGCGAGGCAGCCTAGAAAGAACTGTTCGTCCCAAATAAGGGTTTGAACGAGCACCCGGCTAGCAGACACCCCTCCCGTGAAGACATTCAGGTTCTCCCTAGTATGGAAATGAGCCTTGCTGTCTCCCATTTGTGTTCAAATTACTCATTCCATTTCTTTTTGGTGGCACCCAAACAGCAGGGGGTCAACTAAAACCCTTCAGTCTGAAGCACACAGCAGTTCCCCAAACTCCAGACGCTCCTACCTTGATTACAGCCCTCCTGTGGGCACCATAACAATCAAGCAGCAGCAGCAGAAGCTCTAGTTTTACAAAGACATCAAATGAAACCGCACGCAAAGTCTGTTTAAAGGCATTTGCGCAGGCACCGTGAGCTAGCGACTTAGCAACTAGTGGGAATTGAAACTGGATCTGTATTCTTGCCTCATCTTTGTGTGCAGCACATCTCTGAACTTCGTGAATAAGATGGCTCTTTAGATATGCAATAGTGCATTTAATCGGCCTTCCTGCAGGAACACCGGGGCTCTGTGTTTAGCTGACACTGGTACATATCCTACATATCCGGAAGTGCATCTGACCAAGTTTGCAAGCAACACAGATCTCGGTATAGATATGAATATTTAGGGTGCAGTGTGATAAGGTGACCACTCAGCACAACAGCAGCAGTAGGTTTCTTGGCAGGGCCGGTGTTCTCCCCAATCGTGGGCATCTGATCAGCTTTACCAAACCAGGCAGGAAATCCCTCCTGGAGCGTAAGTAATCTCAGACCTAAGCAGAAAGTGACTGCTTTCCTCTCATTGTATCAGTGGGCCCATCTTGCCAGCAGGTCAGCGTTGTTACAGGCAAGATGCAGCATTTGATAAGACCACTGATGTCTTTCCTCCCCCAGGAGCCCTGCAAGCACCTCTGGCATTATGTAAGCAAAGCAGCAGGGAGCTTCCTGGCGAATCTGAGGTTGATTGTCTCTATGCCCCGCCCCCATCTTCAGCAATAGGGTCTTACCATCTAGTTATGGCGGGCAACGGAGAGCAACGACAATGCCCTGTGTTGTCTTGGGTGTTTCTGGGGCCTCCATGACCAAGAACGTGTAGAGAGACATCCCATGCGTGGGGCTGAGATTTTATTTAAGAACCCATGTCTTCTGGGAGCAGTGTTGTGCACTCATGCAGGGTCCCTCCATTCAAAATATCTGTAAGACCTGATACCTTGAAACTGCAGGGGGAACAGCTCCCCTTACAGGCCCAGGCATGGATTTTCTGAACACATTCCTGCAATGTAGGAAGATCAGAAATGGACAAATGGAGTCTCACAAAACAAAAAGCCCAGGCAAATGTCATCAAGTAAAAAGACAACATACACAATGAGGAAGACATCTTTGCCAGCTATGTATATCTGGCAAAGGGTTAGTGTCTAGGATATATAAAGAACTTATGAAACTAAACATTAAGGAAAGAAACTCAGTTTTTAAAAAAGGAACCATGGGACTGGCCATAAAGTTCTTGAAACAAGAGATACAAATAGTAAACACTTTCAGAAGTCTTCGGCATCCTTAGCTGTCAGAGCAATGCAGAATAAAACTACTTTAAAGACTCTTTTTTTTGGGGGGGGCATTTTATATCTTGATCCAACCCTTTTTCTATTAGGTAGTTTGTGACTTTTATTCCTTCTGTGGAGCTAAGGACTGACTTCAGGACTTCAGGACTCATCCTTCCTAGATTGGCACTCAGCCACCAGCCTCTCACGGGTGGACTCTAGGCAATCGTCACAGCCAAGCTACAACCCCAGTCTCTCCCTAGCAGAACACCCCCCCCCCCCATCCTGGAGTCTACAGTTTGATCCCCATCTCACACTAGCCAGGGCTTCAGGCAAGTACTCTGCAGACTGAGCTGCATCTTCAGCCCTGCTTCATGTCTTATTTTTTAAATGACATGTACTGAAGGTTTTACTTTCCCTCCTCCTCTTCCACTTCCCCCTCTCCTTCCTTCATCCTCCTCTTCTTTTGTAGTGCTAGGAATAGAGGCTGGGGCTTTCTGTGTGCTAAGCAAATGCTCTACCACTGAACTATATCCTACTGCCCTGGCTTTCTTAGTTTATATACAAAAATATATTTTGGTTGTCTCGCTACAGTCATATACAAATCTACCTCATTACTCCAGCCTGGGCCTACTACATGGAAGCATGTATGCCTCAACCAAACCAACCAACCAACCAACCAACCAACCAACCAACCAACCAACCAACCAACAGTTAATCAATCAAGCAAAATTAAATATGAAATACTTTAGATATCATATTAAAGTATGTGTGTGTTGACATAAGCAAGGGTCATCTCAGAGCCCCTGTCAGTCTGGCCTATAGGCATGTTTTGAGGTGTTTTCTTGGTTAATGATTGATGTGGGAGGGCCTATCCTACAATGGGGCATATCCCGTTCCCCCAAGGCAGGTGGCCCTGGGTTTTATAAGAAAGCAAGCTAACCAAGCTATGGGGAGCAAGCCAGTAAGCCGTATTTTTCCACAGCCTCTGCTTCAGTTCCTGTCCTGGCTTTGGACTGTGATGTCCACTGAAGTCTAAGTCCAAGATGAAATAAACCTTTTCCTCCCTCAAACTGCTTTTGGTCATTTCTCAGAAAAATGGAGACGTGACTGGGCCAGGTATTCCGCCATGTTCCTGGATTGTTGTCGGAAGCCTGTGTGTGCACCACAGGTGTGCCCGGTGCAGACACGGGATCTAACTGAGCTGGAGTTGCCAGTGTTTGAAAGTGACCAGGCTGTGGACGCTGGGGTCAGAACTTACGTCCTCTGAAGAGCAGTACACACTCCTAACTGCTGAGCCCTCTCTCCCTCCCCCAATTATTTGTAGCTTTCCTTTCCTTGGATGGTAGGATTTGCTTCTTTCCTCCCATCCCCCCCCTCTAGTTATCTGCAACCTGCCATGTAAACTCCTGTTGTCCTGCAGCTTCCTTTCCGCTTTTGGCGTTTCCCTAGACTTTCTCCTTCCAGCTCTACGGCTCTCTTCGGCACCCCCGTGTCTCTGCTTGCTCATGTTCTCGGATCTTTCCTCTTATCGGCACCGCCAACAGTAGGCACTCCCTGGATCAAGCACTGAGGTTGTTTCCTGTTCACTGCACTGCACCGCTCTGTCGTTCCCTGGCTGCTGGAACCCATCATTTATTCATTAATTCGCAAGTGTAAGTTGGCAAGTTCCTCAGATCTTCAATGCCTGAAAAGTCTTTGCTGTTGTCACTTCATGTTGGTCCTTGACAGGCAACACAGGATTCTACATTCTAGGTTTATCCTCAGAACTTTTGCCAAAGATCCTCTGTTCATAGGTCCTTTCAGATACCTGGTTTAACTTTGTCTCCATTTTACTGGCATCCTGGGACCTGTTTAAATTATCTTTACCTTCTTTGTTCTTCTGTTTTGGGGGGTGTGTTTTGCTTGCTTTTGTTTTCCTGGTTTGGAGACGGTCTCCAGACCAGACTGGCCTCAAGTTCAACATGTTGCAAAGATGCCCTTGAGCACCCTACGGCCCTGGCCCCTCCTCCCGAGCTGGGGTTGCAGGGGTGCACCACAGGGTTTACCTTTTGCCGGGGTTGGAGCCCCGGCCTTTGTACAGGCAAGCATGCTACCGACTGAGTCACAGCCGCACCCATGTGTGGAAAACTGTCCAGAATTCCTTTGTACAGTCTCTTATTTGCAAAAAGCCTCCCAGGAGTTGAATGCCTCTACCTTCAGTATCCACTGATGTAATAAATATGCAATGCATCTCCTGATGTTCCTGTGATTCATTTTAGGAGAATTTCCAAGCTTGTTCTCCGGTTATATTCATGTTTTTCTCCAGTCTGTTGAATTTTTATTTCAACAGGCAACATGTCGCCTCTAAGTTACCCATTTTTTTTGTGATGGCAATATGTTCCTTCATGTCTCCTAAAAGCTCCCATGCATCTTTTCTATGGCTCCCCTCCACCCTCACTTTCTCCAGTCAATGTTTCCTTGACAAACAACCCTTTGTGAGTGGTATCTCTCTCATGATCCTCACTGTTGTCTGGTGAAAACTGGCCTGTGCTTACTCAACCTCCAGGTCCTCCTGCCTCAGCTTCCCCAGTGCCGGGGGCACCACTATGGCCGAAGCTCAGCCACCTGTATACTTCAGATTCTACGGGAGAATAGCTGCTGTGCCTGTCACTGTGCCGAAAATTGTCTTTATCTTTATCATTTTTATCATGTGTATGCATATGTGTGCGTATACCTGAGTGCAGTTCCCAGGAAGGCCAGAAGAGGGCACTGGATACATTGGATCCAGCTGGAGTTAGCGACAGTTGTGAGCTACCCAAGGTGAGTGCTGGGAAGCAAACTCTGCAGGAGCAGCATGTGCCCTAACTCACCGAGGCATCTCTCTGGACCCCACCAAAGCTTCTGGGATGGCCTTGCAGGTTTGAGTGACCCTCCTCCTAATTAAGAAAGGAATAAACAGTCTCTGATGCTGAGGTCCCCGATGCTTGCTCCTGTGGTTGACCGCCTGGGATGGGCATGCATGCAGAATACTGAAGATAGACACGTGACACTCCACACACACACCCCCCGCCCGCACGTGTATCACCATCTCCTGCTCCCAGAAGCTCCCGTGACCGGGAATACTCATCCTTGCAGACCTCTCCTTTCTTGTTCAGCATCTGTCACAATTCATCCATCATTTTCTTTTCTCTACTATATATCCATGCCTCTGCCTGCCTATCTTTTCATTATAACCTTTTCATCATTTCTATATTGTCAGGTGGTGGAGTGTTTTCAAGTCTTTTAGTTTGAAAGTTCGGGTAAAATCCTTTAAAATATTCCTCCTGCCTAGGGAAACGGCTCAGATTGTGCAAGCCTGAGAACCCAAGGTCTAACTTACCCAAATCCATGTAAAGCTGGGCACAGTTATGCACATCTACTTTTCCAGCCCTTCTGTGTGAGGTGGGAGATGGAGACGAGAGAATGCTCTGAAGCTCATGTGCCAGCCTGTCAT
Source organism: Meriones unguiculatus (assembly GCF_030254825.1). Lineage (NCBI taxonomy): Eukaryota > Metazoa > Chordata > Mammalia > Rodentia > Muridae > Meriones > Meriones unguiculatus. The sequence continues at coordinate 5,386,275 of NC_083362.1, read as the reverse complement.
CCAGCTAGCCTGATGTATACTCCAGCAAACAACAAATGAGAGGCCTATCACAAACAGAACAAAGCAAGGTTGGCTGATAAACCAGGATCAGATGAAGGGGAGGAGGCCCCCCCATCAGTGGACTTGGAAAGGGGCAGGGAGGAGATGAGGGAGGGAGGGTAGGATTAGGAGGGAATGAGGGAGCAGGATACAGCTGGGACACAGAGTTAATAAACTGTAACTAATATTAAAAAATAAAAAAGAAAATATTAAAAAAAACAAGGTTGAAGGTGAGGACACACAGACACACACACACACACACACACACTGTACTGGTTAGTTTTTGTCAATGTGACACATCCTAGAGCTTCCTGGACACAGAAGCCTCATTCGAGGAACTGCCTTCATTACATTGGCTTGTAGGCATGTCTTCGGACCACTGTCTTGATTGACCATTGATTGACCAGGCTGCTGTGGTTCCTTGGCCAGGTGTATAAGAAGACAGGTTGTATAAGCAGGTGAGCAAGGCATGGAGAGCAAAACTTTTCCTTCCATGGTCTCTGCCTCAGTTCTTGCCTCCAAGTTCCTGCTTGACTTCCTGCCTCGGCTTCCTTTCTTGATGGATAAACCCTTTCCTCCCTCAAGTTGCTTTTTGATTAATTTTTTATTACAGCAGTAGAGAAACGAACTAGAACAGACATACACACACACACATAGGAAAAAAAAAGAAAGAAAAAGTATTCCTTCTGTTAAAATAGTATAAAAAGCAGCACACTGTGCCTTTATTATTTTCCGATGAATTCAGGTGCTCAAGTTAATTGTAGGACTAAGATTTCATGAATGACTTTTTTTTTTTTTTTTTTTTTTTTTTTCAGAGATTGCGTTCCATTCTGAATGAAAGCTTTCTCATGGCATTCTGGGATGTTGTCACTTGTCCTTAGAATAATCAGATCTCCAGAAGGTGGTAGAATTCTCAGACTGTGACTTTTGCCTGTTTGGTTTGGGGTGGGGGCTCAGGTCTATACTCTCTGTTGTCATTCAGGCTGAGATAATCTGGGACCAGGAGTGGGGTCTGAAGCAAGTTTGCCTCTGAAGGACAGGCAAATCTTGGCATTGAGTGTTGTATGCGCTACAACATCTGTGCACTCACTCTAAATTTAGCATAAAATATTGACATTCAGGGCTAGAGAGATGGCTCAGTGGTTAAGAGCATGGACTGCTCTTCCAGAAGCCCTGGGTTCAATTCCCATCATCCACATGGCAGCTCATAGCTCTCTGTGAACCCAGTTCCAGGTCCAGTTCCAGTTCCAATACCCTCACACAGACACAGACATACACTCAGGCAAAACACCAATGTGCACAACAAATATTGATATTCACTTGCTTCACCACATACAATGATTTGAAGATACAGTCAGATTAGCTTGCAATGTCCCTGAAGGCACCATCTATACCACAATCTGCCTTCAAGCTGGCATTTAATAAACACCCTCCAAATTCGATGAATAAATGATCAAACTTCCTGACCTATACTCAGGGTGACATACTGTTTTCAAGATCCGCTGAATGAAGGATTGCCTTCCTCCATTTCAGCCAGCACAGTCAGCACACAACACAGACTGCTTTTGTCCATGGCCAAACACTGACTCATCTGTCCTAGGCCTGGGCAAAACGGGGTGTGATGGCACATGCCCGTGTTTCAGAACTGTGGAGGTGGAGACCGGAGGATCATTGTGAATTATATAGTGAGTTTGAAGTCAGCTTGGGCTACATGAGGCTTTGTCTCAGACTAGTGGGGAGGTCATTGGAGCGATGGCTTAGCAGTTAAAAGTGCTTGCTAATCTTAGAGAGGACTGGAGTTCTGTTCCCAGAACCAACGTTGGGTAGCTCACAACTGCTGCTCGAGGAGATCTGAGGCTGTCCTCAGTCTCCCAGAGCACCAGTATGCATGTACAGACACACACACACTTTCTTTAAAAAGAAAAAAAAAAGAATTTTCCACCACGAATATTATCTCTCTCATCTTCAACAACCTTGAAACTGACAGGAGGTCCAACTGACAGGATGACAGCCCTGGATATCCGGCAATGAGTTTCCTTCAAGGACTTGCTACCACATGCCAGTCTGGGCTGTCAGTCTCATTTTCTTTTTAATTAACACATAGTAATTGTTACAGGGGTAGAGGGCTTCCGCGATTCCAGTACACGAAGTTTCTGATGACATGAGGGTAATTAGCATTCCCACGTCTTTGTCGTCTCTGTGTGTCTGTGGCCTCCCAGCCCTGTCTTCCAGGTCTTCATAAGCCCCCTGTACGGCCTGGTGAGATTGGTCAGCAGGAGAAGCAGTAATAGTGAAGGCCTGCAGCCTCAGTTTGACCCTCTGACCTTCACAGGTGTGCTGTGGTACAGAATGTCCACATGCACTTACACACACACAATAGTAAGAAACATCACACACGCACACACGCACACACACTCCACAGGTTAGAGTGAGCCTTGCTTACCTCCCTGTGCTTTCAAACAGTAGAATCGAGTCCCCGCAGCTATCTGTTTTGCTAAGCGTTACCCTGTTCTTCCCTACCTTTGCCTCTGTGAACAGTTTTCTGTGCTTTTCTACTTTGAGACCAACCTCTCTGTTTTTGTTTGCTGATTTTAATGTTACATTTAGTCCTCCTCATCCTCTCTCTCTTCCCCTCTCCCTCTGTGTGTGTTTCCGCATATACATACAGGTGCTCTGGGAGGCTAGAGGGAGGCCATCAGACCTCCTTGAGCTGGGGTTACAGGCGCTCGCGATAGTGTGCTTATGGAGTTCCGAAGACAACTTGGAGGCATTGCTTCTTTCCTTCCACCATGACAGTCCCAGAGATCACACTCAGGCTGTAAAGCTTGGTGGCAAGTGTTGTTATCCACTGACCCACACTGCCAGCTCTTGGTCCTTCCTTCCTTCCTTCCTTCCTTCCTTCCTTCCTTCCTTCCTTCCTTCCTTCTTTCCCTCCTTTCTCTCTCTCTTTCTTTTTTCAAAGTAGGGGTCTCAGATGTGATGCTCATGCTAGCTGTTGACTTGACAGGATCTAGACTCAGCTAAAAGGAAAGTCTCTCGGCAGGCCTGTGATGGAATAAATAGAAGTTAATGGAATAGAAAGACACAGCTTAGCTGTGGAGGACGCCATCCCAGGGTCTGGAGCTCTGGGCTGAATGTAACGGAAAATTGAGCTGACTGCTGGCGTTCACCCCTCTCTGCTTCCTGACTGTGGCTGTGGTGTGAGCAGCTGCCCGAAGCTCCCGCTGCCAGGAGGACTGCACCCTTGAACTGTGAGTCTAGATGCATCTTCTCTTCTTTAGGTTACTCATCATCGCGCTTCATCATGGAAGCGATCAGATAAGTGAACAGCTTATCAGGCCAGCCTTAAACTAAAGGTAACTGACAATGACCTTGAACTTCTGATTCTCCTGCCTCCTGCCTCCACCAGGCATTTGCCACGAGGCCAGGCTTGGGAACAGAGGGTCCCCCCACCCCAACACACACACATATGAGAGAGAACACAGGTGCCTGTCTTCTGTGTCTGGCTTCTTTCACTTATCACAGTGCCCTCATTCATGTCTGCCCATTGGTTATGAACGACATTCCTTCCTTTTCTCTTAGGTGCTTAGCTTCTCATTCATCCTTGGAATATTTGCCACACGTATATTCAATAACAGCAAGTGACCCACACTCTGATGCTGGTCCTTCCTCCTCAGGAGTGGCTGGGAGCCAGCAGAGACATCTGGCCTCTGATTTGGGCATCCCTGAAGATGTCCTGTGGAAAACAGTCCTGGAATCCCAGGCAGCCCGTCCTTCCTTCTCAGTTCACCCCCATTAACTTTCCACAGAGTCCACTTGCGATCTCTCAGTGCACCAGTGGCATTCAATAGTGTAAAACACACTCTGAACACATTTTTTCCTATCAGCAAAACATTTTTTTTCTTATTTGTCAAAATCTGTCATGGGTATGAGAATATACTACTGTATTTATAGATCGTATTCTCTAATAACAACACTTTAAATCTTATTTTTCTTCCTCGGGGGGTGTCTGAAGCTATTTAGCCATTTAGCTTTGGCGTCCAGTTCCCTTCCAAAGGCCATTTGTCCTGGGTTCAACCTCATTTCCACCGACGAGGCAGGTTTACTAGTGGGCTGTATAGAACCACTGACAGGCTCCCCCATGAATCACAGAACTGAGCTGCCCAGTGTCGGCAACTCTTGTTACTGAGCAGGGCTCTTTCCAAACACTGGCTTCTGTGCCCCACATGGACGGCTGGGAAGCCTTCCTGTGGACAAGGCTACTCCCCCCAGTTACTAGCCTCCTAAGGCCTTAGTTACAAAAGACAGATCCCCAGACTGAAGAGGCAGGAGGTGAACATATCCCAGCTTCTGTCCTTACGGAAAAATTAAGCATAAATTAGTTTTCACCGAGACTTCCAACTACGTTAAGTACCCATCACACGCTCAACACGAAGCAGAAATTGAATATCAGTTCCTTCAGAAATACGAAAACGGGATAATTCCTTCATTAAAATGTTAATATCGCCAAATAATTCAATTTGCAGAAAGGATAGCATGTCTTCAAGAAAGACACTGTGTTTCAAAGTGTATCATTCGGCAATAGATCGTATCTCTGTCTGCCTCTAACAAGCTGTAAATGAATTGTAATAAGATGATAACTTTCACTCTAGCAAGTGAAATGCCTGCATGCATTGTCTAACCTCAAATTATTGATTATGCACTCAGAGGTTGGTCACGTCTGGCCCCAAACTCACACAGTAATTAGAAAAATAAGGTTTAAAGATTTATTTGTATTTAGGGTTTTGATGGTGGTGGTTGCATTTAAAATTTTTGAGACAGGGTCTCTCTGTATGGCCCAGGGTGGCCTTCAGTTTTAGATCCTCCCCATTAGCTTCCTGAGCACCCGAATTACAGCACGTGGACACGCTGTTTTATCTTCACAAACACTGCCAGGTGCCATCACATGCTTTCCTTGTGTTTACTTAATACTGAGATGAAGAGGTGACGTCACTGTCCTCACTTGACAGAGTTAGCAGAAGACTGACCCAAAGAGAGGCCCAGTGGCCAGTCTCTTCACCTCCTACCAGCGGCTCTCAGCGGACCTAATGCTCCGACCCCTAACCCAGCTCTTCATGTTGTGGTGACCCCTCCAACCATAAAGTTATGTTTATTACTACTTCATAACTGTAATTTTGCTGCTTTTATGAATTGTAATGTAAATATCTGTGTTTCCCAATAGTCTTAGGGGACCCCAGAGGTATCACAACCCACAGGCTGAGAACCACTGCTTTAGAAACATTTCTCCTAATGAGAGGTAGGACAGAGAACATGAAGAGAGCAGGGAACACAGGTCATACGTGGCCTGTAAATAACATCACTGAGTCTCACCCTGCAGTCCCCACCCCTGCCCTGCCCTGCTGTGCCCTGTCCCACCTCCACTGTGAATTATTGGTCACTCTTACAGCCCAGACCTCTTAAGTCCTCTTCCTAACACAGCCAACATGTTATCATTGAGCATAGTGCTACCTTGATAGCTAAAGGCGTCATTCTCACAGCCTCACTGTGTGACACTGGGAACAGCTTTTAGAAAACAGAATTAACTGATGATTTTTCAGACATTACTTATTTAGGCAGGAAAGTAGATGAGATAAAGAAGAGAAGACAGGATAACTTGGAAAGGAAAGGATAGCAAAGGAAAAAGAATAGGCTTGCTTCAGCCCTAAGGACTGCGTGTGTATAGGCAGTGGCCAGCCATCAGCTGTTTTCCAATTTGTTCCCCAAATGTGCAGACCCTCACAGCCATCCATCAAAATGAATTCTGCATCCTGCTCCAAATTGAAATTCCCCAGTCAGTGTGAGGTTCAAAACATCTTCCAAACTCATAATATTTTCTTGTGATGTGTCCTGAAGTCCAAAAATTGCCTTCTGAGCCAATGAATTTTTCCAACAAATTTTCCTCAAAAATTATCCAAAGACTAATAAATCAATTTTCACATAAATATCTAAGACGTTTCATTTCTTGGCATTTGAAATCGTGAACATTCCATCCCATTTGGCTTCAGTCAGGGATCTAAGGTCAAAAGGAAGCTGATGGGGGCTGGGAAGACAGCTCAGTATGTGCCTGAGGTTCAGTTCCCAGCCCCCCTGTAAAAGCTGAGCCTGGAGGCTTGTGTCACTCAACATGGGGTTCAGTGATGAGGCATGGAAAGAGGAGTATCCACGGAGCTTGCTGGCTAACCAGTCTAGCTGGAAGAGTAAGCTGTGGGTTCAGTGAGAAGTCTTGTCTGAGGAGACTGGACAGTCACCTCTGCTGCACACACACACACACACACACACACACACACACACACACACTACCACCATCACCAGCAGCAGCACTGCCAGGCAGCAACAATAAGATTGCCAGGCAGAGCAAGCACACAGCACTGTGCAGTGGTCACTGCCATAGGGCACAGTGCGTGCTGGAGGGGCAGATGTGAGGAGGCAAGTGTGGGACATGTGTGCCACCCCAGAGAAGAGCTGGCAGACAGGACGAGGATGGGGGTACAGCCATTTAGGACTGGCTAGGGGCACAGCTTAGCAGTGGGCAGGAAATTTGGGGTGGAAATACACTCGTTAAGACAGAAAAGTGGTTCAGTGGGGGAGGCTTGCCACTAAGCCTGACAGCCTGAGTTGGATCTGAGAACAGAATGGCATGCAGGAGAAGAGAACTCTGCTGTTGTCCCTGTGACTGGCCAGCCATGGCGTGGTCTTTGGAGGAGGGCATCTGCTCCCCTGTGGAGGGCTTTCCAAACACAGCAGCCTCAAGAATCCGTGTTGAGAGACTTGACTTCAATGCTCCCTTGTTTCTCAAGAGGCCATGGGTGTGGGTTCTCACCTTTCTGTCTGCCCCTCACCCGTATCTAGAATATGAGTGACCCAGAGTGACAAGACATGTTAGAGGGCCCAGAGCTCTGGGGAAAGGATCCCTGAGTAAGCTCCACCGGGTAAGAAGGGAAAAGTGAGCCCCTCTCACAAGGACACCCCAAACCATGCTTGGGATTCCAGTTCACCAAGGTACATGCTTCTAATCCAAGTGGTTCAAGTGATGAATTCTGGGAAGTGTTAAAAGAGAATGGCCCCCATGGGCTCATGTATTTGAGTACTTAGTCCTTAGCTGGTGAAACTGTTTGGGAAGGGTTAGGAGGTGTGGCCTGGCTGGAGGAAGCATGTCCCTGAGAGTGGGCTTTGAAATCTTAAAAGAGCGCATCATTGCGAGTTAGCTCTCTCTGCCTTGTGGCCGTGTCTTAGAAGCAAGCTCTCAGCTACTGCTCTGGGGCCCTTCCCATCTGCCCACTGCCATTCTCGCCTCCATGATGGCCATAGAGCCCGACCTCTGAAACTGTAAGCTCCAGGCAACATCCTCCTGTGTGCTGCCTTTGTGCTGGTCTCTTATCACAGCAACAGAAAAGCAACTAAGACAGTAAAACACGCAGGTGTTCTGGCCAACTGTGTCCTAGAAATCAGTCATAATTCGTCAGTATAGAATTAGTTTTCAACCTAATTCACGATCATTGGAAATAAGTTAAAAATGCTGGTGTGTGTGTGTGTGTGTGTGTGTGTGTACATGTGAGTACAGGTATCATACATATGATAGGGTGATCAGTGACATCACTGCCCTCATAAAATGACACTGACAGTAAAATTCGGGGATTTGGTGGGTGCAGTTCTATCTGCAGTGGTCAAGGAAGCATTTGATCATTTCGGATCATGATGGCATTTACATATTTCAGCGATCCATACACAAGAATGATGTCAGTTTTTTTTCTTTTTCTTTTTTTGTAAATGTCAATAGTTAACAACAAAAACTCGAGGCAACGAGGCAAGCGTGATGGCTCAGTCAGTAAAATGTTGCCTTGTAACTATGAGGACTTGAGTTTGGTCCCCACCTGGGTTAAAAGAGCCAACGTGGCTCAAGCTTGGGAATCCAGCACGGGGGCCAAAAGACAGATGGATCCCTGGGTCTTTCTGAGCCCAGCTAGTCCACCCTAAAAGGTGAGCGACAGGCCAAAGAAAGATCCTCCACAGGTATGTGCGCATATGCGTGTACCTGTGCCCTCAAGAACACACACGATGCTTCTCACATATAAAATGTATCATATTTTAAACACACATGAGTGTGGCTTCCAGATATTCTTTCAGGAGGGCTAAAAGCCAAAGCACCTGAAGAATGTCATTCCGGAGGGGCTGAGAGGGTGGCAGTGAGGAGCCAGGGTGGCGGGGGGAGCTGAGGAGGAGGCGGCTTTGAGGCACACATACTGCCTGTCCTCTGTGGCACTTTGTTGGTTTTGTATCTCTGCAGCACAGCACACTTCCCTCATGAACGCTACGTCGCAATCTGGGAACTGAATGGAACAGGTGGAAAATGACAAAGGCCCCTGCAGTTTTGAAATCTGCGTGACCTCCCTGACAGAGAGGAATCCATGCGGGCAAGAATCAGCCACTTCTCTTACGTAGGTGTTGAACTTGAGGTACCCATGGGTACCCGACTTTAGATAGCGTGGAGCTTGGGAAGTGGGGAGCGTGTGAGTTCTCCATCTAAATCTCAGGGACGTAGAGGTGGGTGGAGGTATGACAGATGTGAGCAGTGAGCTGAGCCGCACACAGCACAGTGTGGAGGAGGGGAGCACGGAAAGGAGAGGCTACCTGAGCTAGGAGAGCAGGGACCCAGGCCTGCAAGGCTTCCATCCAGTCATAAAGTCAAAGAGACCAAAAGTCATACAGACCCTTGACCTAGGATGAATTGGTGGCTTTTCATCTTCAATGACAGATTCTCTGGAGACAGAATAAGGGGCAGCCAGTTCTACAACCCATGGGCCATGGAGGGAGTCAAGGGGACAGAGACTGCCTGCCGTTCATGGTGGGGGAGGGTTTGGGGGTTCCAGAGTGATCTCGTGGCAAGAAACAGGCATGAAGACACTCTCAGAGCTCCTGGTAAAGGAACACAGTTGCGTTGGGTCACTTTCTAGTTGCTGTGCCAGAATACTCGGCAAAAGCAACTTAAGGAAGGAAAGGTTCCTTTTGGCTCACAGTTTGAACACACGGTCCATCATGGTGAAGACGACGGCATGGCAACAGGCATGTAAGGCAGCTGCTCACATTCACCCACAACCAGGAAGCAGAGATAAGGCTGGGGCCAGCTCACTTTTTCTTTTTTCTTTTATGATTTGCCAACCCAGTAGTTGTGGCACCCATGGATAGGATATCGCCCCGAGCCAATTTTCCCCCATTGATTTATTGTGTGTTCGTTGTTTAGGTCAGAGGACAAATTGTGGGATGCTCCCCTTCCACAGTGTGTGTGCTGGGGATCGAACTCAGATCATCAGGCTGGATGGCAGGTGTGTTTATCTGTTGAATTATCTCACTGACCTCTTCCCACCTCTATTAACCTAGTCTGAAAACTCTCTTATAGAGTTGCCCAGAGGCTGTCTCCTAGGTGATTCTAAACACTGTTAACCATTATTATTAACCATCACAGCAGAAGGAGAGGGAGGATGAGTTCTGCACATTAAGGAGGCTTCCATACAGACCTGTAAGATCCCGGCCCTGCCCTGCCCCACCCCGCCCGGCTCCAACCCCTGCTCAGCCCCGCCCCCTGCTCAGCCCCGCCCCCTGCTCAGCCCCGCCCTCTACTCAGCTCCGCGCCAGAACAGGGCCACAGTGGACAGGATTGGCCACATGTCCACCCAGATCTGAGGCTATTCCGCGCATTGGATCCATCTGTGGGGGATCTAAGAGTGGTATGCATTGAAACATCAGCGGTGACGGAAGATGAACGCTCTCTATTAGCTTTAGAAATGGCTCATCAGTAGATAATCAAATTCCTGAGGCAAACGTCCTCCTCTCTTTAAAAATAAGCGGCTGGATTCCCCTAGCACGCTTAGAATTCCTACCTTATTCTCTATTTTCACGCAATAAACATAATTTATGAGAAATCTTTACTGAGACCCCTTTCAATGGTATGTTAGCCTCCCATTCACAGGGCACTGCCCAGGGTTTCCCTTCTATGCGCACGCACATGTATGTGAGGTGTGTACCTCTTGGCGGGCTTTTTCTCATTCAGTCCATGAAATTAAGAGGGTGTCATTTCTCAGCAACCTAAACTTCGAGTTAATGAAATTCCCGGGGCCTCTTTCCTCCTGCTGTATGCAGTTACTCTCATTTACTTCATTCACCTGTGTTATCAAGAAACACAGACACCCCCCCCCAAAGTAACTGGGAATAGGGTTTAAAATTATTAAATTGGATTTCTGCAAACCTATACATAGAGGAGCATCTCAAAGAAAAAACATGTCTGCTGAACTTAGTCCAGAAAGCACAATTTCTGCCTGCTCATAAAGAAAATTCAGCCACTTTCTAGTGTATGGAGATTTTTCTCTACTCACTCAAATGTTATTTTTACTATAACTTTCTACATAGCAAAAATTTGTTTGATGTTAGATAAATATGCAGATGGATTTCTTTTTAATTGATTAGGCTGTATTTGTTTAAAAGGGAAAAAAAATCAAAGAGAGCAATCAGAGATACCCAAATAGGGAAGGGAAGAATGGCTGGATGGGTGACTCAGGCCTGTAACCTCAGCACTCAGGAGGCTGAGGCAGTGAGTTCAAGGACAGCCTGGGGTCCTGTCTCGAACAACAGCAAACACCTTGGTGTGTGTGTGTGTGTGTGTGTGTGTGTGTGTCTGTGTGTGTGTGTGTGTGTGTGTGTCTGTGTGTGTGTGTGTGTCTGTGTGTGTGTGTCTGTGTGTGTGTGTGTGTGGTGTATATTTATATTCCTGCGATGTGTACTTTTGGGTGTGGAAGCTTCATTGTTTTCCATCTTGGTTTTGGGGAGGGGTCTCTCTCTAAGCCTGGAGTTCATCAGCTCAAAAGGGTTGCTGGCCAGTGAGCCCCGGGGAAGCTCCTGTCTTTGCGCTCCACTGCCCCAGCACTATAGTTACAGACACACGCCCTGGCACCTGGCTTTGACTTGGGTGTCGGCGATCCGACTTGGGTCCACTGCTTGTGGCATCTCCCGGTCCCAACCTTTCTGGTTTACTTGACTTCGTATTACTTGACTTCCTGTCTCCCCAGCACGTGCACACTCCCAGCCATTTGTCCGAGTAAGCCAATGGTTCTTTCCCATCATTCTTTTGGTGAGTTCGCCTCACTCTCCTGCTGCACCCTGGTGCCTCTTTCACTGGGTTCTCCCGTGGTGGCAGGTGCTCTGCTGAAGTGCACAGGGCAGCTAACAGACTAGCGGGCTGTAAGTAAATGATAATTTGATTAATTCAGCTGGTTCGACTCAGAATGTTTTTTTGTTTTGTTTTTTGTTTTTTTCAAAAACAGAACTGCGTGTCTCATAAAAATGAAGGCTCCTGCTGCATCTGACCACAGATGCACGGTAGGGGAATGGGCTGTCTCCAAGGCCTAAGGCAAACAACAACAAAATGGAAAGAATGCTGGAGAGCTGCTGCTGGCATGGATCCACCACGTTTAAACGCGTGATCTCTTTTCTCTCTGAACTCTTCCTTGCTGAGACTATAGTTAGGGAAGTGGGGCTATTTAGTACTATCATCATCATCATCATTATTTGTCAGTAAACTTTGATTTTACAGCTCTCAGTTGCAAAAGAAGTTTATGTTGCAGAAAACGGTGTGTCTGGGGAACATCAGCAAAGGTACGGATCTCAAATTTGATAGGACCTAGAAGCAAGGTGAGCTTGTGCAGAACATTCCAGAGAGAGTGTCCAAGCCTTCCAGGTGAGGGCATTGGGTCCTTCCAGGTGACGGTGCCTAGAACCCTCCAGGTGAGTGGGTGTGCCCAGGCCCCTCCTGTGAGCACATCAAAGCTCTTCTAAGTCTCAGTGATGAGATTTGGGGAGCATGTCTCCTTACCTTCTTCTTGTCCTACCACTTCCCCTTTGCCCTAAATGGTTACTTGGGGATTGGCAGTGTCTGTTGGGAGATGGAGATATTTAAGCAGTACAATATGAATCGGCTTTAGTATGAATCTAGCTCATCTGCAAGGTAGATCACTACACATCTGTCTCCTTTGATGGGCTCATTTAAGACAGTTTAAAGTTTAGCTGATTCAAGCTCCTGACTGCAGAGAGGGAGAAACCGAGGCTCGGACCCCCAGCAGTCACAGAGCACCCATGTTCCTGGGGCCTCATGGTGTGGCCAGAGGCTGGGAGTCCTGGGTGGCCTTTACAACAGGGCTTTCCTGCACAACAATGCCTAGGTGCCCACAACAACACTGTCTCAGCTGTAAAAGAAACTAATTAATTTTCATCAAAAGCATGATGAAAAAAAATCAGATGTGCAGAAAAATGAATTAAAACTAATAAAAGAATACTGCCCACTGAAAATGGGCAGATTCTAGTTAATTTGGGGAAGAAAGAGCAAGTTCTATTCTGCAAGTGATGGGACTTCAATTTCCCCTCCACAATAAAAGGTCCCTTTTTTGGAACAGCTGGAGACAAAAGCTAATAAATCATACTCATCTGTAGTTAGAAAATAGACAATATGAAGCCAGAAATTCAACGTGGCCTGGAAGACAAAGCCGTGTGAGCCTGGACCATGCAGAACTCTGGAGTAAACACAGTTAACAAGAAGTCCAGTTTCTCCTTTGGAGTCTAGGCTCTTTGCTGAGGCAGTCAGGGGGCTGGAAAGATGGCTCAGTGGGTAAGGGCGACTGCCTCCAAGCCTGATGTCCTAAGTTCTATAACCGGGTCCCACATGATGGAAGGAGAGAACCAACTCCTGCGGGCTGTTCTCTCCTTTCATATTTGAGTCACGGTATTTGGCTCTGCCTCCAAATAAATGATGATGGTGATGATGATGGTGATGGTGGTGATGGTGATGATGGTGATGATGATGGTGATGATGGTGGTGGTAATGATGATGGTAATGATGGTGATGATGGTGATGATGATGGTAATGGTGGTGATGATGGTGATGGTGATGATAGTGATGATGATGGTGATGATGATGGTAATGGTGGTGATGATGGTGATGATGATGGTGATGATGATGGTAATGGTGGTGATGATGGTGATGATGATGGTAATGGTGGTGATGATGGTGATGGTGATGATAGTGATGATGATGGTGATAGGCAGCTTAACATCCAGCTCCCATGCTCAGGAAAGCCAGGTTTTAGAAAATGAGGAGCGCAGGAAAGGGTGGGCTCTCCTGTGCTCTGCTCTCTACTGTAAGTGCTCTAAGGCACAGGGATGGTTAACTGTATCAAACGATTGGAGTTTGAATCCACTAAGAGACATACCTGGGAGGGTCTGGGAGGACACTTCCAGCAAGGATCAATTGCAGGATAAGATCTCCCCTTGAATGTGTGCCCCTAATATAAAGGCGCAGAGGCTAGGGCTGCATGCTTGCCTGATTTCCCTTCTGCTCATGTCTGTCTCTATCCTTCACTGAACTCTGAACCAGGCTGTTGAAGCCCACTGACTCCCTAGCATAGTCCAGGTGCGTCTACATTCAGAAGTGACAGTCGTCACGTTTCAGTAGTGACTCAGGGTGGGTCAACTGCACGCTTGAGTGGGAAACATCTCGGTTGACCCGCAAGAGCAGCAATCTCCACCAGCCAGAGAGCTGGGACAAGGTGAGGAAAGTACACGCTTTGAACTCACTTCCGATTCCCCGAGATCATGCTCCCTGGGAATCCTGAACCCATAGATCAGGATGATGTCACCATGGCTTCGGTCAGAACACTGATGTGCTGTATATATGTTTGTGTGTGTATGTGAGAGAGAGAGAGGGAGGGAGGGAGAGGGAGGGAGAGAGAGGGAGGGAGAGAGTGATTGCAATACAAAGCACACGAGCCTGTTTGGGGAAGGGGTCTGAGCAGAGTGTGTGTCAACCAGAAGAAAGGCAGATGGCCCCGGGGCTCATTCCTATTTGGTAGGAATGCATCCAGTAAATGCTGAAAGCCCCTTGTCAGTTGGACTGATGAAAAAGCTGCTCTCACAAATAGCCTCTGTATATCTGTATTAGCGGTTCTCTATGGGAACAGAACTGAGAGAATGACTATATCTTAAAAGGGCATTTATTAGATTGGCTTGCACAGTAGGAGCTGACTAGTCCAGGGAAGGAGCCACCTACATCCAGAAAAACCCAGTAGCCCCGATCCTCAAGGCCAGACGTCTGCCTCAGATGACACTGAAGATGTGGAGGAGTCCTCGGGGGACCTGGTCTTCAGTCCATATTGGAAGGTCAAAGAAGCTGGGTTCAGAGTTCAGTCACTCATTTGGCTGAGGAGGAAACCATCTCTCACCCCCCTTTGAGAAGACAGTTGTATCTTTGAGTCCACAATCATACGGAGCCCTTCTCACCACACTCTAGCTGCGAGGCATGAAACAGGAATCTTTGTTAACATGGAGTGTGTAGGGCTGGGGTACCCTGTATGTAACTTCCTCCTGTTTCTGTCTCTGTCTGGGCCTGGCCCCAACTATACCATTTCTACCCCTCACAGGCTGAACTTGCATCCAGGGCCCTGGACATCTGGTTCTGGTTCCTAGACCCTTGGTACTCAGTATTATCGGGGTTTAGAGGCTCATCAGAGCAGATGCTGGTCTTTTTCCAACACTGAGCAGTTAGGGATTGTCTTGCCTTGAAACTCCAGGGCTCAGAACCCTAGGAGGGTACCCCACGACTGTCATATCTGCACCTATATCAACAGGTATAACTGGGTGCTGCACAGATAGCTCAGTCAAGGACCGGAGTATCCCTGGGCCCACATGGTAGTGGATGCTTGTGATTACAGCTCTGGGGTGGAAGAGACAGGTAGACCCATTGCCTGCTCCTGGTCTCACTGAAGTCTCAAAAGTCAGGTTGGGGCCAGCCAGATAACTCAGCCTGATGACCTGGGTTTGATCCATGGGACTCAAGCAGACTTGAAAGTTGTTCTCTGTTCTCCATATGTGTGGGCCATGCATGCATACATGGGCACACACACACACACACACACACACACACACACACACAGAGACCGAAGAAGCCAGGGCCATATAGGATGTGACCTAAGGATGAAGGCAGGTACCTCTGACTCACATGTGAATGAAACCTTCCACATATCCATGAGCTCCTGCAGAGCCTGGGGCACAGAACAGGTTTCACCATCAGCTTCCATTAAGCTGGGCCTCTCAGCATTAAACTCCCATCGATCCTCTAGATCAGCAGTTCTCAACCTGTCGGTCACCCCTTTGGTGATCGAACGACTGACCTTTTACAGGTCTGAGCCTGCCCGAAAATGCAGATATTTACATTAAAATTTGTAACAGTAGCAAAATTACAGTTATGAAGTAGCAAAGAAAATAATTTTATAGTTTGGGCTCACCATAAGGTGAGATGCTATATTAAAGGGTGGCAGCATTGGGAAGGTTGAGAACCACTACTCAGGATTAACCTTAGATGCTTAACAAGATGGGGTTGCTGTGGCTTTCTCAAACAGAGCCTTCTTCAAACTTAGGTGGACATCAGAACATCCAGGAGACTTGATTGCATGGACTCCTGAAGCCTGTTTTTAGAAAGCTGTCCTTATGTCCAGGCTGGCTGATGATCTTCTCTCAACAAATGCCCAAGATCATCTGTGTGCTACCCA
The DNA here is from genome assembly GCF_030254825.1 of Meriones unguiculatus. Taxonomy (NCBI): domain Eukaryota; kingdom Metazoa; phylum Chordata; class Mammalia; order Rodentia; family Muridae; genus Meriones; species Meriones unguiculatus. Next base: position 5,370,613 of record NC_083362.1, on the reverse strand, counting down.
AGGTTGGTCAGGAGGCTGCAGGCTGAGCATCTCTGTGTTAAGACGCCTGCTGACCATGGCGCTCTGCCAGAAACCAGCCACACTGGCATCAGCTGGGAGCTTGTTAGAAATCTGGTTTCCCCAACTTTAATGTGCATAAGACCTGCCCCAGTATCCTGCCAGGCTTCAGAATCTGGTTTTTAGAGGAAGCCGCAGTTCTGCGTTTTTTTAAAATTATTTTTTAAATTTTATTTTATTTGTGTTGGTGTGGGATCCCCTGGAAATGTTACAGACAGTTGTGAGCTGCCATGTGGGTGCTGTGGACTGAACCTGGGTCCTCTGGAAGGGCAGCTGGTACTCTTAATCACTGAGCCATCTGTTCAGCACCATTTATTATTTTTTTTTAAGATTTACTTATTATGTGTACAGTGTTCTGCCTGCATGTGCACCTGCTCACCAGAAGAGGGCACCAGATCTCATCTTTCGCAGTTGGCTAGAGAGATGGGCAGAGGTTAAGAGCACTGGCTGCTCTTCCAAAGGTCCTGAGTTCAATTCCCAGTCAACCACATGGTGGTTCAAAACCACCTAAGATGAGATCTGGTGTGGTTCTGCATTTAACAAGCTCCCAGGACTAGGCTTTCAGCTAAGTCCTTATATGCTCAGAAAAATCCAGGGACACAAGGGCTCGCAGAATCCAGGTGACTCGTTTGGGTATCTAGAGGTGAGAAGCTGTATCCTGCATTTTGTTACCTCAAATGCCTTCTAGGTGATCCTACTCTACTGGTCCAGCACTGCTCAAGTGCTGCTCCACTCCTTTGACCCTACCTTCCTAGCAAGTGGCAGGCGGATTTCTTCCAGTTTCAGCATCCCTGACCCTTGATTTCAACCTTTCAAAGACAGGCCAAGCGTGGTGGCACCCTCCTGCAATCCCAGCTCTCAAGTGGGCCAGGCTGCTGCATGGTGAGTCACTATTACAATGTTTACAGACTATATTTTGACTCTGATATTCCACAAAAGAATTTTGGAAAAAAAAAACTTACTTTCACATGCTTTGGGTTTATACTTCAATGTTTAAACATACTTCTCATTTAATTATGAACAGAATTTTGTTTTTTAATTACGTGCATTTGTGTGGCAGGAGGGAGTACATGCATCTGAGTGTGGGTACCAGGAGAGGGCGGAGACAGCAGATCCTCTGGAACTGACTCTCCTCTAAGCCATGCACAGGAGCTCATTCACTATGCTCTATGCTATATCTGAAAATCTTTTTCATCATTGAGTTACAGGAAGTTGTGAAGTGCCTGAAATGGGTGCTGGGATTTGAACCTGGGTCCTCTGGAAGAGTAAAATACACTCTCAATTCCTGAGCCCTATCTCTGGCTACCATTAACAGGACTTTAGCTCACTCTTCCATATGTATCTGGAGAGACCTAGGAACCAGTGAGCTGTGAGCCTCACCATCACCCACTTGGAGCCCCTCCCTGTGGGACTGCAGAAAGGCATCAGTGGCTAAGAGTATGTACTGTTCTTGAAGAAGACCTGAACTCACTTCCAAGCAACCAAGTCTGGCTGTTGCCAGCTGCCTGGAACTCTAGGGATCCAACATCCTCTAAGGGACTGCCTGGGCACCTGCACATAGATGCACAGCCCCACCCCCCACAGACACATCATTACAGAAACGTAACTCCTTTGTAACACTTGAGAATTTTATATCATCCCTTTTCTTCTTTAATCCATGCACAGAATTGCATTCACTATACTATATATTATATTTGAAAGTCTTTTTTTTTTCACTGAATTACATCTTTCTTATAAAAGGGGGTTTCCAATAATTTGTAAAATTCCCAGGAGCCTGAAATTCCAACTATTAAAAATTTATGGATTAGTTACCCATTATAGTGATTATTAGTAATTAATCAGACTCACAAATACCATGACAAATTTTTACAAATCATTATGGAATTTGAAAGGCAAACTGCAGCGCACATCTTTTAATGAGATGAATGGAGCGTTCTTCTTTTAATTAGTTCCTGTACTCACCGATGAATATTACTTCTAGCAAAAATTAAAAGTCATTCGGCATCGATTTTATTTCTATTTTTCATTTTAATAAATGTACCCACCGAGGAAACATCTTTCAGAGATAAGCCAGGGGGAATGGAGGTTTTACTGTGACAATCTCAATTCGTTGACTTCATTTGGGCTTGCTCTAAATCACAGAAATTTACTAGAAAGCTACAGTGTCTGTTTGCTTTTGTTTTGTTCTCTGTACCCTTTTCACTTTTATTATTTGGGAATTTTTTTCACTTTAATTATCTGGGAATTTTACATCATGCATCCTGATCATACTCACTTCCCAGTCCTCCAGGTCTGTATCCTGACCCTTGTGACCTCTTCCCCCAAAAGGAGGAGGAGGAGGAGGAGGAGGAGGAGGAGGAGGAGGAGGAGGAGGAGGAGGAGGAGGAGGAGGAGGAGGAGGTGAAGGAGCCCAGTTTGTGTTGATCATTTACTCACTAGAACATGGACAAACTCCCAGAGTCCCTTCCCACCTGCCCCCTTGCCAGAAGCTATCAAGTGTGGATGCCCTTTGGCATCCTCATCACAATTTTAAAGCATTCTCTTCTGTCTAGGCTGTTACATTTTGGGGTGGGGGTGAACGTGGGGCTGTCATAGAAGCCTTTCATGTCCCTCTTTCTCAATGATGCATCTGCAACCATTGATATCACTGCAAAAATAGTTTCCTTGCCCTTCACAGTCAGTGGGAGCAGATCATACACTTCCATACAGTTCCTAGCAACGGCGGGGACCACAGACATCCACGTGGTCTCCAGCATCAGCACATGTCACAGACCTCAGTACAGGCCTCGGGCATCAACTCTGCGGCACCATGGGCCATGGATACCACCATAGTATGATGGTAGCATAACCCACGGCTTCATGTGGCAGCACAGATCTCAGACATTCTCCTGGCCCTTCGTGCTGACCTCTGCGGTCACCGTCAAGTCTAGTTCCACCTCTCTCTACTGCACACGCACGTCTCCGTTCCCCCGTCTTTCCCTCCTCTTGGAAACTGCAGCATGACACACAGCATGTTCTTTTCCCTAAACACCTTTAGGGAAATATTCATTGTGAAGAGTCATTGGTTTGGTTCAAGGTTTCTGTTTCTGATGCACCATGAATATCGGACACTCTGTGAGACTCATCTCAGGGAGATCTTGGGGGCCAGGCAGGGCATCTGGGGGTGGGTTCTGTGTGAGTTCCAGGCTGCTGCATGCCTCCCCGCCCTGGTGTTCCATGTCGATACCATTGTGCTTGTAGCCGAAGGCAGCCCTGCCAGCCCTGTTTTGGTTTTTAACACAGGCTCTGATGTGGCTAGGGCTGGCTTCAGACTTTGCATTAGTTGAGGATGACCTTAAACATTGGATCCTCCTGCCTTCGATTCCAGAGCGCTGAAATTACAGGTGTGCAGCACCACGCCTTTTGTGCAGAATCGCGGACGGAAGCCCAGGGCTTCACAAACGCAGGCTAATGGCGCTACCAAATAATTCACACACCCGGCTAGGTTTTAAATGATCCTATCGACGGATAGCTGTGACCAAGTCACCCTCTACCTTTACTGCCAGCAAAGATCTGGGCATCACCAGGCAGATTTCTTTCTCAAGCAGGGAAGGTTTTGTTTTATTTTGGTTTTTTTTGGTTTTGTTTTTCACCATGAACATCTGATGGTTTATATGCTGCATTTCCTGTCTAATAAAGATTGTAGAACCTGACAGCAGTGCACTAGAAGGCAGGGGCTTTGGGGCGGAGGGCCTCCCCTGAGGGTCGGGGCACAGCAGCTATGAACAGGGCCAAGAGAAGCTCTGTGCCTGAGCCTGCATGGGCAAGGGCCCGCTCTCACAGAGGAGCTCCAGGAGTTGGGATGTGAACTGGGTGTGTGGAAAAGACTCTTGAAAATAGCCAAGACCCAGTATTTTAGAGGCAAGGCATTAAATATATTTCATCCAGCTCCCTCCTTAACAAGACTGACCTTTAGCAAATCATTGTCCCAAAGGCTAAACAAATGGGTCTCCTCACATGCCGAGTAAGGAAAACCCAAAGAAACAATAAGCAAAAAGAAAGAAGCCAAAGGAAAGGCAATATGGCTGCTGGAGAGGAAACCTCAGTCCAGAAGTCAGGAAGGAGTCAGAGAGAAGGTGAAGAGATGGCTCAGTCTGAAAAGTGAGCACCTGAGGATCCGTGTTCTAATTACCAACACCCACATAAACCACCCAGTGTGGCAATGTGTGTTTGTGACTCCAGTACTTGGGGGGCTGTTGAGGATGTTTTTGGTTTATGATATGTTTTTATTAAAATCCCAAGTGGGTGATTTTAGTTTGTCCACACCTGTTAATTGTCTTGTGTGGAATGTGGTCTTTGCCTGCTGGAATTAGCTGAATTCTGAGGGCTTATGGTAGCCCTGAGGAAGAAGGCGTGGTGGCTTGGAGGAGACTGAGGAGGACTTCTTGCTATGCTTGCTGGTTTGCTGGTTACCTGGATTTCTGCCAAGGGATAGTGGTATTTCCCCCAAAAACCTCCCCAGCAAGAAGAAGTAAAGAGGGCTACATCCTCTTTCCCTTACAACCTTCCTTTTCCCCTACCTCAGGTTGGGGGTTTGGAAGGGAGCTTTAAGGAACCCCAAATAAAGTAGCATTTGAAAACCTAGTGCCCGCAGGGGACAGAGACAGGTGAATGGATCCCTGGAGCTCACTGGCCAGCTAGTCTAGCTGAATCAGCGAGCTCCATGTTCAGTGAGAGACACTGCCTCAAAAGCTAAAGTGGAGAATGAGAGATGAGGGCATTGGGCATTCACCACATGCACACGCACACATATACACACACACACACAGACACAGACACACACACACACACACATATGCACACAGAGAGAGAGAGAGAGAGAGAGACTCCCATACTGAATATGCTTCCACACCACAAGTATTTCTAGTGTAGTTATCTGTCACACATTCAGTTCCTGGGCACAGAGGCAACATCTCTGCCCTGGTGCAGACAGCGGCCACACAGTAAGTAAGGGTTCTTGGAAGGAGGCTGTTTGAATGTGAGTCTTGCTGACAACGTGTGGAAACAAGAAATGATGGCGGCCCCTCGTCACAGGGAGTGCTGCTCCCCAGATCTCCTGCTCTTAAGCTCTCACAGGCTGTGTGCGGCTCCATAAAAGAAAAGATTTTTTAAAGAGTTCTGCTAACAAAGCTATTCCGATCTCGGAAGCAGGATTGATAGCTCCCTGGCCTGTGCTTGGCCATGTTCTCTGCATAACTCCATTGCATCTGGCATCCTGAGCAGTGGATTCCTCTCATTTGTTCAGTAGGCCTCTCCCTCAAAAGAAGGCTCAGAAAGGCCAGGGCCACGTGTCTTCTTTATTTAGTTTCCCATAATGCTGGGTACATGCACTGTGTTTTCTGAATGAAAAATGAAAATGAACTGAAATTTTTAAAGAGACCAAGGGAGGAATCATGTTGGGCATAAAACCGAGACATAAAAACTCTGGAAACCAAAAGAAATCCCACAGCCACGCTTCTAAGCCTGCTTCAATTCGGACCCCAGGCATGGACGTGGGGCCTGTGGAGATGGCTCATCCTGAAAGTATGAGGGCCTGTGACTCTCTCCTCAGCATCCGCTTTGACAGCCAGATGCAGTAGCATGTGCCCTCTAAATGGGAAGCCAACTCAGGAGGTTCCCTGGAAGCTTCCGGGTCAGCTAGCCTGGCCTATGTGGTGAAGTTCCAGGACAAGGAAAGACTCAAGCAAAAGGCAAAGGACCAACATCCAAGGTTGCCCTCGGACCTCTGCATGCACACACATGCTTACATGCACACCCCTACCTGAATGCACACTCACACGCACATGGTGGTGCTGGTTATGATGTCTGCTGTTGTTTCCTTGAGTGCTGTTCCAGACAGGGGTCATACGCAAAATCCACAACATTGATTAAATAGCAAGTTCACTAGCCAGTCAGAAAGGAGCGAGTGGAGGCCACATGACTCACTGTCAGCCCTCTCCACAGCTTAAGATGTACCCATGGCCTGGCTAGTCTCAGGGACAGGACAGGTTCTGCTGTCCCTTTAAATCATGAATACACCTAATGCCAGGATACCTGAAGCGAACAAGGAAACGAAAGGTCAAAATATTGCCTATTCACTTCACATTTTTTTGATGATGGGACCATTTCTGCATAATTTTCCCAAGGCCATTTTCTCAACCCTGATGTTAAGTTTTCTTGAACATTGAAAGAAAAGAATACTTAGATGGTCTGAAATGAACTAACAAGCAAAGGTTAACTTATGCATAGGTTACTGTGCCCAGATATCTCTGTCTAACGCGGATGAATAGGGCAGGGAGGAGGGCTTGGATTCTGGAACCTATCTGTACAGGGCTGTTTCCCAAATGGAATTAAATGCCCCCTAGATGAATAAAACCCTAGGGACACCTGTCAGGGAGACAGAGCAATAATTCAGAAAGAACCGAGAGCACTACAACAGGGACGGAGGGAGCACTACACTGTGATAACAGGGATGATGGTTACAGTGGGCAGAGCAGGGATGACGACAGCTGTGGTCATGGTGCTGGCAGCGACAGCTAACCCGAGGGAATGTTGTGATCCTCCAGTGAAAGACTCCTCCTAGCTTCTGAGCAATGAAGACCGCCTGGCCAGGTTAAGGAACATATTGTATCTGTTTATCTTTCCTCCTCCTTCTCTATGTGCCCTCCCCCATGCATGTGTGCGTGTGTATGCGTGTGTGCGCACACTCGTGCACTTATGAGTGATATGCCCACAGAGGCCAGAAGAGGACACTGGATCTCTTGGAGGCAGAGTAGCACACGGTTGTATGCTGCCTGATTAAGTGCTGCCTAAACATCACTCCTCTGTAAGACCAGTAGATGCTGTGTGTGTGTGTGTGTGTGTGTGTGTGTGTGTGTGTGTGTGTGATCTTAGGATCCCTGTGCTGGTGTGATGCAGGCACACACAGGCAGAGGCCAGAGGACAACCTCAAGCATCCGTCCTCATCTCTCCCCTTCTTTGATGCAGAGTCTCTTGTTTACTGCTGCATGGACCAAGCTAGCTGGTCCACGACCTTCAGGGGACTCCCCGCCTCCCCTTGGTGTTTTGATGCGAGATGCTGGGATTACAGATTCACACCACCACATCCAGCCTCACAGGGGTCACGGAGACCCAAACTCCGTTCCTTACACTCGCCCAGAGGAGCCTCATCCCACCCGCCCCCCCCCCCCATCCCTCTCTCCAGAGTTGTGCTGGAGTCTGGCACGTCTGCTTTCCTATTTGTCACCCTGCCTGCTGGAGAGTGTAACCCCATTACCACTCTCAGGTTTCCTGGATGGTCACTGAGGCTCCTAACTAAGGTAAAGCAGTCAAACCCAGATCACATCTTATGCTCCATAAAACCATATAAACTAACAGTTTCTTGAACCAACGCCCCACGTTCCCCCTTCCAGACCCATCTAGACACAGAGCAGAGTGTGCTGACAGCTGGGTCACGGGTCTCACACGCCTTCCTCCAACCAACGCTGGTAAGGACAGAGCCACAAGGAGCTGGAAGAGCTGGGAGCTGATTAGTGCTAAGAGTCGATTCCTGGAGATGGTAAAAGGTGAGAGGGCCCGGACAGCATAATGACTCGGAATCTCAAAGGCCACAGAGGCTCTGGAGGAGGACTCGCTAATTGGAACACGCAGCCTGAGTCTTCAGGTAAACTTCTGGCCTTTACCATTTTTAACATAAATCTCCTCACGTGCAGAGTTTCTTGGGACAGCGAGGGTGTGGTGCAGTTTTGGCTTTGGTGAGAGACTCCAGCTATCCTCTGTAGCAGACACTGCCTGCTTTCTCTGAAGCTTGATTTAGTGTTCTCAGTCACACTGTAAAGATCTGCAGCTTTAATTACCGGCCGTAATGGCCACCTATAAGGGCCCGAAGAGAGTCATTTACAGTGATCAGTCATAAAACATTATGACTAAGCAGTAAAGGTGGAAACTGGCTGCCATGAAGAGGTGACCACATACACTAAAGCAGGGACCAGCTAAGAGATTCCGTGATTTCTGAAACCAAACGTGAGTGTGCATCGTAAATGAGTAGAACACTGAGAGCGTCATTGGGAGGAGGGGGAACACTGAGAGCGTCATTGGGAGGAGGCGGACCTGGGTTCAGATCTGCACCAGGGGGCCGTGCAGGCCGCTGCATGCTATTTCTCCTCTGACTTGCTTCCTCCCCTGGAAGACCAGGGTGACACTGACCAGCTACGTCTTGATTGTTTTTCCCAATGGGGAATATTTTTAATGGAGCATAATATTTGCATAGCGCGTACATAGCTGACATTCAGTAGACGGCTACTTTTACTACTATCGCTGTAGTATGCTGTTATTACACTTTCGGGCTAATCACGTCTCCCGTCCTTACCTGTCTGATAGGACCTAATGCTAACACATGAGACATCAGATACTGTAATGGTAAATGCTGAACGCCCAGCTAGGCAGTAATGGTGTGCACTTTTAATCCAAGCACTTGGGAGGCAGAGGCAGGTGGGTCTCTGAGTTTGAGGCCAGCCTGATCTATGGAGTCTCAAGACAGCCAGGCAACACAGAGAGACCCATTCTCACACCCTCCCCAGAGCCCCTGCCAAAATACTGAGTATCGAATTGACAGGATCTGGAGTATCCCAGGAGACAAACCTCTACGCTGTGTCCTTAAACAAGAACGGACAGGAGACATTAGCATGTCTATGGTCTAGGAGGGGTTATCCAGATTGTGTTCACTAAGGTGAAGAAATCTACCCTGAATATGGGTGGCTCCATCCTATGGGCTGGGATTCCCAGCATGCATCTCTCTCTGCTTCCTGACTGGATGTAGTGTCAGCAGCCGCCTCACACTCCTGTCGCCACGCCTTCCTTGCATGCCATCATGTACCGTACCCTGGAGTTGTCAGTCAAAATAAAGGAGCCTCTGTCGGGTACTTTACCTCATCAATAAGAGCAGAAACACACACGCCCTCAACGCAAACACCACGCTGTTACTGAGGCACTTGGTCCCTCTCCTTTGTCCTTCAGAAAGCCATGTGTTCCTTCTTTTCTCAAAGATGAGGTGTTAAAAGGCAATTTAGCCCAGCAAATCAATCTGGATTTAGAAAACCTCAGAATTCCCAGACATGAAAAATGCCAACAGGTGTTTCTTAATCAGCAGAACACCGAATTCACTGATAAGAAGAATACTGGGGATGACCCAGCAGAACAGGAAAAAACAAAACAAAACAACACACTAATATCTCCATACCAGGGAACTGAGCAGGATTACTCTTTGTGATCTGTGTCTGATTTTGGAGTAAATATAGTTGTCCCAGGAAAACCACGTTTATGGCCAGCTGCTGGCCCTGTGATCTCTTCCTGGGCAGTCACTACGACTGACTTCAGTTAGGGATGCCCCCAACAACGCATGTGAGGGGGCCGTGCCAAAGCTGACAGAACGAAGGTAAGAGAATCCAGCCTCCCAGTCCCCTTGTTTGTATTCCCCTGAAACTTTTCTATCTTTTAAAACTTTTTGTTCATATTTTTATTTATGTGTACATGTCTGAACATGCATGACTCTGTATGCAGCACAATCATGTAGATGCCCACAGAGGCCAGACAGAAGTGTTGAATTCTTCAGAGCTGGAGCTTTAGTTGGTTGGGAGCCACCTGATCTAGCTTCTGGGAACCAAACTCAGGGTGTTTGGGGGACTGGCACATGCTCTCAGCTGCTGAGCCCCAGCCTCCCAAGTTTCCTATCTTTTCTTAGCAGTAATGAAGGTGACAGAGATCTAGGGACTGTATGCAAAGGGATGGGAGCTCGGCCGGGTGGGTGAAGTGCAGGATTGAGTCCTTTAGTATAGGACAGACTTTGAAATACTGTTCCTTCGAACGACAAGCCTACAGGGGAATTAACTTAAGGCTCCTGTCAGAAAACTTTAAATGGGTTTGAAAAATCAGACCCCAGAGTCAAGGGTAAATACTACGAGGGCAACTTCAAGTTCCAGCCCTAAAACTGGCACCATTAGCGGACTCCCACACTGACATATCCGTGTATGATCATTTAAATCAGTGCATTTAACAAGAGGGCAGAGGGAAGAAGGTTTGCAGGAGTTATTAAAGCTGAGCTTTGTAGAGGAGTTTGTGAAAGATCTGATTAGGCAAATGAGCACCAGATGGTAATCTGTGCCCTTAAATACTCAGCTCATAATTGGCAGAAGTAAATGAATGCTTACGGTCTATTTACTGATTCCAACTGGGCAGGTTGGCTTGGTGAGCAAATTCTCCCGAGTGTTCACTCACGGAGAAAGGCACATGAGTTGCTCGTCCTTGCTGGGAGCCAGGAGTGCCACGAACACCCTTCTTAGAAATCTGTGCATGGAGTGCCTCTTCCTTCATATGCTCAGGCATCAAAGGCACTGCTGCCAGTACTAGCTGCTGCCCCGACTGGCCTCACAAGGACAAAGACCTGAGTTTGATGCATATAAAAGGCCAGACACAGCAGTATATACCTGGAATCCCAATGCCAGCGAGGCTGAGATGAGACAATCCCTGGGGGTGTTGGCCAGAGAGTCTAGCTGAACTGCTGAGCCCCAGGTTTAGCTTAAATGTGGTGGAGAGAGATCGAGGAAGACACCAAACGTCATCCTCTGGCCTGCACATGAACATGCATACATGTGCAAGAATGCATACACACGGACACACAGACGTACACACAGATACATACAGAAACCCCATCTCCAGTTCACAGCCACTTTAAACCTAGCCGAGGTTTGCTGGCACTCAAATACTCTGATACTCAAATACTCAAGTACCATACTCTGCTGTGGTACTCAGGAGTGCTGGGTTGGCTCACAGCTGAGTATGCACAGCTAGCAGTGCTGTCACACAGACCCAGTGGGGGGGGGTGTTGTCACCAGACAGAAGGCTTCCTTCTTCACAAAAAACAACCCCAGGATCTCAAGGATTCAGGTGCAGCAGGGCTCTCAGAGAACCCTCAGGGGAAGGGTTGCCAGGTGGTGGCGTCTCATGATCCAGGACATAGGTTGTAGAGAAAATATCTTGTGTGCTGTATGGATACAATGCCTGTCAATTAAGAAGCCTGTGGCCTATAGGAAAGGACAGAACAGAAGGCGGGACATCTGGCAGGCAGACAGGATTCTGGGATACAGCCAGGCTTGGAAGATGTGGGGAGGGCGGAGCCATGTTACCTGAGCAGAGGCAACCAGCCATGCGGCAGAATGTAGATTAGTAGAGACGGGTTATTTTAAGTTGTGAGCTAGTCAGAGAAGAGCCTAGCTACACGGCCTAGGTATTGTAAAGAGTCTCATGAGTTATTTTTTAGGGAGCTTGGGGCTGGGAGGAAAAGCACACACGCTAATACAAAATGAGGTCTCCTCTATCAGAGTCACTAGGTTGAGAGGAGGAGTCACATAGACATCATCTTGTGTCCTCAGCTTCCCATTGACCATTCTCTTGGCTGGGCCAGTCACTCTGTGACTGTGTCAACTCAACAGTTTGTGATTGGGTCAGTGACCATGAAACTAGGTCATTGATCTTATGCCTGGGTAGATGATCGTGTGGTGGCTCAGGGTGGTGCTTTTGAATAGGAATGGCCCCACATTCTGCTCACACGTTCAGATGCTTGGTCGTTAGGGAGTGGGCTGCTTGACAGGGATGAGGGGTGTGGTGTTGCTGGAATGATGTGGCCTTACTGGAGTGAGTGTGCCACTGAGGTTGGGCTTTGGGGTTTCAGGCCAGTATCTCTTGCTGTTCTTGCTGCCTGCAGATCGTGACACAGAACTCTCAGCTACCTCTCCAGTACTGTGACTGCCCGCATGCTTCCGTGCTCCCCATCTTGATGATAATGGACTAACCCTCTAAAAGCGTAGGTCAGCCCCAGGTAAATGCTTTTTTTTATAAGAGCTGCTGTGGCCCTGTTGTCTCTTCACAACAATAGAGCACTGACAACGACAGCCAGTGACCTTATGAATGTATGAGTGAACTCGTAAACGGGGTCCCAAGCTCTACCCTCAACATCTCAGTCTTCCAGCCTGTGGAGTTGACCATGGACTTCAAGAGAGATAACGGGGGACATACATAAGAACACATCTCTGGTTGCTCCAGGGAAGCCACACCCTTCGTCTTACCAAGACCCGCCAAACCTCAGGACACCCCAGAGAAATATTTCACTCCTTGGTCACCTGAGATCATTCTGTAAAACCATGTATCTTTCCCACATTTTAAGGTGACATCTAAAATTTCTTGTCATAAAATATAAAGGAATGCAAATATCCTCTTCAGTGTGTTTTAGCATGCCAGCATATTTTAACAAAATCAAACTCTTTCGGCACTCTTTTTCTATGTATTCAATGGAGTCTAAATATTTGATGGGGCCAAGTCTAAAGGTGTCACCTATGCATTGGCCATTTAAAAGCACACAGTCCAGTTTCCACTCCGCATGGGCATTTCACATCTTTCCCCGGTTACCTTCTGGAACTGCTATTTCCATCCTTTCCCTTCCACACTGTTATTCTAATTTGTTATATTTTCTGACCAAGAGTATTTTATTGATCTTCATCACAGCCACTGAGGCAGTATGTATGTAAAAATTTTACCCAGGGACCTTATGGTCTTGGAAAGAAAGAAAGGAAGAAAAAAGAAAGAAAGAAAGAAAGAAAGAAAGCAAGCAAGAAAGAAAGAAAGAAAGAGAGAGAGAAAAAAGTAAAAACTCAAACCTCTTCCCTCTGACCATGTTACTGTTATGCTTATCAGTAAGTTTTTATCAGAAAGTACATCGTGCGGGCTGGTCTCAGCAGCAAAGAGCATTATGTGTGCATGTTCATTTGTGCTTGCGAAGTCAGGGGGCGCGCTCAGGTGTTGTTTATCAGGGGACATGCAGGCTTGTGTTTTGAAACAGGGTTTCTCATTCACCAATTCACCCATTCAGCTGGATGGGCAGGCCAGAGAGCAATAGGGACTCTCCTGTCTCCTCCTCCCTATCACTGGGATTATGCACACGTGCCACCACACACAGCTTTTTATGTGGATGCTGGGGATCCGAACTCTTGCCCTCAAGCTTGCCTGATAAGCACTTTACCAAGTGAGCTAAGCTCCTGGCCCCTAAAGTATCATTAGTGAAACTTCAGGTCAATTTTTACCTTCTTTTCTTCGGTGATGGTGGTGGGGTGGGCCAAGCTGAATTTAGGGCATCATACATGCTGTGCAAGTATTCTTCCACTGAGCTACAGCCCTAGCACTCAAGGTCTGTTGAGTATCATTGTCTATCCTCTCATTTTAACTTCATTCACCAATCTGTTCATCCATCCATTCACCTACCTATCCATTTACCAACTATCCATCTATTCGCCCCCCACCTACCCACTCACCATCCTTCCATCTATCCACCTATGCATCCATCCAACTATCCAGTCAGCTACCCATTCACCCACCCATTCATCCATCTATCTACCTATCCACTCACCATCCAACCATCTGTCTATCCATTCACTCACCACCCAGCTTCCCGTGCCATAAGGGGCTCAGAAACAAAACACTTATGTTGCCAATTTTATTTACATTTCAGCTGAAAACATAAGTAGAATACTATATGCTGACAGGACTGATCATGCAGACTGTAGCCTTTCCTTGGGTGACCTGAAGTCCAACTCTGCATGCAGGCTATCCCAAGGGACCATATGACAAATCTCATTTGCAAGCAAGTGGGCAGGATGTCCTCCCAGGACTGTGTGCTTCTGGGACTTTGCAATGGGCTACAGTTGACCTTTGCTGGGGAGAAGAAGGTTTGTAGGCTTGTGTATTTTGTTATAACTGGATGAATTATCCCAGCATGGATAAGTGGATATAAAAGCATCCCTGGGAGAAACCAAAGCTTTGAGTTATGTGGAACACTGGCACTGCTGAATGAGGCCATGAGGCTGCCCTGAACTTGGAGGCCACATAAACAGGAACTGGGATTCTCTGAAACCACATGCCATAATAATTTGGTCAAACAATTACATATTATCAAGACCAAGTATGGTAAAAGCTTCCATTTACAAAGCATACACAGTGCTCATCAATGATACACCAACACAGAATGAAGCGGTCATGAGGAAGATGCCAAGAGGACTGTGCTGCAGAAGAAAGCTTCTGGGATCAGCAAGATACTTGAGATTCCTTGTTTCTATTATGTCAGTGAATGTTGTAGCTAATGATTAATGAAGTATTTCACACTAGGGGCAGATGCTCAAGGCTTCTTTCTCAGCTGGTCCTATGAACTCACTAGGTAGATGAACTTCTGATCCTTTTCCCTCTACCCCCTAAAAAGTGGGACCACAGGAACGTTACTACCAGGCTCCATCTATGCAGTACTGTGGCTCGAACTTGGGGCTTTGTGCCTGCAAGGTAAGCACTGGACCAACTGAGCCACATCCCCAGCCCTCAGAGGTGCTGCTGCTACTGCTTTCTCTTCTCCTCCTTCTCCTCCTCCTCTTCCTCACACTTTACTTTCTTTTCAAGTATGTGTATGTTTGTGTGTCTGCATGTGGGAATGTGCATAGGAGTACAGGCAGCATATGGAGGACACTGAGGACAATGGGTCTCCCAGAACTGGAGTTACAGGCAGTTGTGAGCTCATAGACATGCTTGCCCAAACAGAACTCAGGTCCTCTGTGAGAGGACAGTAAGTGTTCTTAACCGCTGAGTCAACTCTCTGGCCCCACAGTGGTCTCTTTCTTGATAGAGTGTCTATAGAAGAACTTTGGAGATCAAAGCTTAGACTTGGTTCTGCCTACCAGAGGGTGTGTATTGAAGGTTCTGCCCACCAGAACCCACCAGAGGGTGGGCTGGCACTTGCTGGGCGGAGCACGTGCAGTGCATAGCTAGCTGTATGGTTAAACACCTGACCTCCAGATACAGAACTCTTACTTCTTATGTTTCTGAGCATTCTGGCAGTGAAGCAGCACACGCCCACAGAGCTGTGGCTGGATTCTAAGTGGCTCACCCACAGAGGACCCAACATCTCCACTTCAGTTTGGAGAGACTATTTGCAAGTGCTTCCTATTGCTTTAGGTAGCCAAGCCATTCCAGAGCCCATTCAAAGGCTTACACCTGCTGCCTTTCATCCTTTTAATATTAAAAGCATGAGGAAAATAAGATAGGATTTCAGCCTGGCACACACAAAGCCATGTTTTACAGGACGGTCCTCTCGGATGACTGTGCAGAGATATTATTCTCAGGGACCCACTTTCAACTACTAACCATCTATGAGGCTGCAGTTAAATTAGCATGATAGAGGACAAAAGAATGTTAAGTGGGCCTCAGAATTAAAAGCTGGGTTTGTCAGCCTGAAGGAGGATCAGCTAAAATGATAGCCTATCTGGAAATGTTGTTTGAAGAGCAGACATTAAAATGAAAGAGGTGAAGAAAGCAGGAAGGAGAGAACCAGTCATTTCTGCTTTAATCTAAGCTTCATCCCTCACAGAGAATCTCATTACACTGGACATTTTGAATATTGGGTCAGAAGTGATGATGTGTCTAAAGTCTGGGCGACGGGCTTTTAAACAGTGATTGATTAATCACTGCACAGACCCCATCCAATCTGATCTCCTGACTGGAGGCTTTTTTTTTTTTTAAGAAGAAACTCCCATTCACATATTAATTCAGTGTGGAAGAGCCAATATGAGGAAGTTAACTCGATGTAAACTTTTCAAAATGAAAGGGCAAGGCAGGCTGACAGGTTTATAAAGCTTTCCTGGGCCTGACCTCGAATAGAAATGTCTGCTTCCAGGCAAGTTCAGCCCATTCTCTTTCGGGTGTACACCTGAGTTGCAGGAGCTGGCTAAGAAAGATTCCTGTAGAATGCTTCCCCATGCCACCTGTGTTCTTAAGGTCTGGTGGCACAGGTCACCTTAGAGCATCGAAGCGAGCCTGCCCCAGAGAGGCAGCAAGATTGCTCTGGAGCCTGGATGGAGTGGTCAGCCTCCCTCCTAGACTGGCATATCCGTGGCCCATGCCACGCACATGAGGAGAAGTGTTGCTACCTAATGATGCTACCCACTGAACAGGCGGGGCACAGTATGCAGCCCCATTAGGAGACCATGTTTCAGCTCTAATAATCCATGCATTTTAAATGTTTATCTTTATCCGTACGCTCAGCGTGCAGCCCAAATATTCAGCCCCTGGGTTTTGGGAGAGGGTTCAGTTGGTAAAGTACTTGCCTTCTGATCATGAAGATCTGGGTTCGGATCCCCAGAACTCACATAAAAAGCCAGACATAGGTCTAGTGTCTATAACCCAGTGTTGGGGCTGTAAATAAGCTGATTTGTAGAACTTGCTCGCCAGCAAGCCCAGCCAATCACTGATTTCGATTTCAAACCCTGTCTCTAAAAATAAGATGGAAATCAATTGAGGAAGACATCCACCTCTAGTCTCCTTGTCTACACACATGAATATCACACACACACACACACACATGAATGCTCACATGCACTCACATGCAAGTGTGAGCACACACACACACATACACACTTTCTGGAAATGTCTCTTGTTGGCAGGTGACACACACCATTTATTTAGATGCACACACAAGGTTAGCTCTGTCCCTCCCTGTATTCCTACCTTATAGCAAAAAAGAGATGGGACCAGTGATAATTCACCTTTTAACTAATTGCAGTATGATCCACGCCAAATTTAATTCCCAGCAAAGGGTGGACCAAGCTGGTCGCAGCTACTACACCAAAGTCCCTTACTTTATTCTCTAGACAAAAGGGGGTAGGATTTGTTTCGATAAATGCTAATTGGCTGAAATACCTTCTGATTCTTCTGGAACACTCGCTGGCTTTTGGTTTTTTAAATTGTCACCCTTCTCCCAAGGTGTTCTCATAAAAGCCAACCTCAGAAAAACACAAAACAGACCTCGGAGGCCGTAGGCAGTACACACCTCTGCAGCTGTCAGGGGCCTGGCGGGGGTGAAGACATTCCACAGAACAGAAAGGCACTGACCTGATGGGAGCTGGTCTCTGGAAAGAGGTTTTACACAGCCCTTGTCAGACCGCAAAACAGGATGAGACCAAAGCCAGGCAATGATGGGCCAACAGTGGGCAGGACCATGCCTTGACTAGCACATATGTGCCCCTCTAGTAAGCCAGTTTTTAATCTCATTTCAGCACCCCTCTACACACACACACACATACACATGCGCACATACAAAGGTGGACTTGGGGGATGGCTTTGTCCCTCTTCCCAATGTGGCCATATTGGACAGATAAATATCCTCCTCCTGCTTTCCACGATTAATTAGATTCTTTTAATTGGCTTATTGAGGATAACGGCCTGAACCTGGCTTGGAGCACAGGCCCTGACCCCCGAGTTCAATAAGGATGTGACCGGCTGTTGAGAATGTCTAACTCCATGAGGAGTCCAGGGCAGGGATGGCTCTACCAGGCCTCAAGGCCTCATGGGAGGCTACATGCCCATCCCAAGCTGTAGCTTCCACCTACACAGCACCATGTGACACACAGGCAGCCATGTTTAAACACACATCCTGGAGGGGTTTGTGGATTTATCAAGACTTCTGATCCTTAGAGGTTTTCCAAATAGAACTTCTACTGGGAAAGGCATAATTGGTTCCATTTAACATTTAGCTAAGTCTGATGTGTCAGGGGATGGTTTGCCTAGGAGTTAAAATAAGACCAGCTCTTCCACCCTCTTCCCTTCCCACACCATATCTGGTTTTGATAAAAACTGAAGACTATGGAAAGGAACAGGATACAGGGCTTTTTACCTAACACAACGTAAGTCTTCAGCAGCAGCCTCATTATAGCTCAAGTTTAAGTGCTTTGCCTGATGAGATTGAAAAGATAATAATTTTACAAGGGAATAAGATGGGAGCATGCTAATTATAATATTTACGAGTGGCTCCTTATATACTTTTTGGTTGGGATAGAGCTGAAATTATGGGAAAATTTTTACATATTCCAATTATCTACCGCTGCAGTATTGCATTCAGAAGGGACTTGGAGAACACACTGTACTAGTTCTAGTCTTTATCTCAAGTCAGAATATTTACCTCATGTCTCTCAGTAGCAGGGAATCACACGTGGGATGCTGTGATTCCGCATCTAATCAATGTACATTATAAAGCCCCAACCAACTGTCAGTCTGCCTAGTGTATAATCCGGGGAGGATGACTCAGTATCCTCAGAATTAAGGAGGCTCTAGAGGGCTGGCTCAGAAGGGCAAGTGTAAGGATCCGAATTCTATCCCTCAGAACCCACATACAGAATGGGCACAGATGCAGGATCCCTAATGCACAGTGCTGGGTGCTGGGGGTCACCAGCCATCACCCAACCCAGCTGAATCAGTAAGCTCTGGGTTTAGTGAGCGAGCCCACCTTAAAAATGAGGAGGAAGGGGGCTAGAGAGATGGCTCAGGTGGAGAGCACTTTCTGCACAATCAGGAGGCTCTGAGTTCCAAATTCTAGGACCCCTGTAAAAGCTGGATGCTGGCCAGGCTTGGTGACACACACACACCTTTAATCCCAGCAGAGGCAGGCAGAACTCTACGAGGTTATATGTTGTCACTCTGATTTCTGAGCGAGTTCTAGGACAGACAAGGCTACATAGAGACCCTGTCTCCACACAGTAACAGTAACAAAACCTGGGCGCTGTAAAGTGTGTCTGCAGCGTCCTCACTGCAGAAGGTGGAGACAGGTGGATTGCCGGAACTTGCTGGCTGCCAGCATGGCTTCAGGTTCAGTAGACTATAGTGGAGTGTGACATAACAGAACACTGACATCCCGTCTGTCCAGTACACCCATGAGTGTGGAAGCATGTACATACACCCAACATGTGTACACATACCATAATACACTGCATACACACGCACACATTCATATGGACACCTTCACACAAAATGCTTCTAAAAGCTGGAGAGCAACTGAAGAAGACGCCTGTCCTTCACAGTATATGCAGAGGTGCAATACAATTATGCACACACACACACACACACACACACACATTTAAGAATTAAAAGAGTGATGGTGGGATCACAACAGAGCCACACAGATGCATCAGCTGTCAGGATTTGGGTATGCGAGGATGCACTCCCTTAGGTACTTCCACCAGCACCCAGGGCTTACGACAGACACTTGCCCCGTGCATTCTGTCCCTCCTAGCAGAGCACGGAAAACCGCTTCTTCACCTCACACATTGCATGACAGTAGACGGAAAACCGCTTCTCCCAAGCACCATTCAGGAAGACGAAAGCCACAGATCCAATATCCCCGCATGCCGGGATCATACTCTGAACTTCACCCTCCGACACCATTCTCCACTGCGTTTTTTCATGAGCGCTTCACCATCACGGAGGTGCTGCCAGCGTGGCGGACATACCTCTGGCCTGCCCGCAGCAACCAATACAGCTCACGGTTCAAATTTTCCAGGTCCAAATATTTCAAGTTTTTCTTCAACCTAAAATTTCCTTAAATAATTGAGTCTACGACTATAACTTGTGTGTATTTAGTTAAGTGGAAAATGAGCAATGCATTATGCTTAGACACTGCCTTTAAAAGAAAAAATATCGAGGCAATGTGCCTATAAATTGTCTGGGGGTCACTTGGTAATAATCTAGGCATGTCTTGGATTTATAATCCTTCTGCCTCAGCCTCCTGTAGATGGGAGACGACAAGCCTTGACCAGTAGACCTACCTTTTAAAATACTGCTCATTTTTAAAAATTCATGCCATGGTGTGGTGTGGTGGCGGTATGTGTGTGTGTGTGTGTGTGTGTGTGTGTGTGTGAGTGTGTGTGTGTGTGTGTGTGTGTAACTTCTGGGCATCAGTGCTCCTTCTACCACATGAGCCTGGGGACTGACTTAAGAACTTAGGTCATCAGGCTTAGCTACAAGCTCCTTTTCTCTCTGAGCCATCTCGCTGGCCCCAATATGGCTAATTTAAACGCAGTTGTATATGTACATTTTCTTTCTCTCAACGATGTTCTGAGGTTCACAGAACATAACCTGCTTTTTACTGGCAAGCAAAGGCCATAGGTACAGTCTGAAGAAGTCGTTCAGACAGTAATGCTAGCAGTGGACCAAAAGAACAAACTTTTTTTTAAGTCGGCAAGACAAGTAAGATCTTGGGTTAAAAATATAAAATTCATACTGTCTGCAAGTCATTCAAAGGAGTCAATGGCTCCGAACCCCTTCGAACTATCGACAACCAACGGATCAATGTTAAGCCATAAAGCACGCACAGAGAGAAGATACACTGCATGGCGGCCTACCACACCGTGGGTAGTAACTACAGCAAGATTCTGTTTCTTTCAGGACCATGAGTCGGATTTTCAAAACTCACGTGCTATGCTCAGATGGATGAAGGGGCTTGTCTTGTTCTCTCCGTTCCTCTCGTTCACAGCCTGCACGTAGTAAGCCCCGGCATCGCTCGCTGTTGTGGCAAGGATCACCAGCTGATTCTCCAACGTGATGGCTCTGTTTCCGGGACAAGACACAGTGTCAAGGGCACTTACGGTAATGTAACAAAGGGTAATAATGAGCCAAACACAGGCTGGGCAGGTGGCTCAATAGCTAACATACTTGTTTTGAAATCACGGGGACCCGAGTTCAATCCCCAAAACCCATACGAAACAGCTGGCTGTGATGCATGCTTGTAATCCCAGAATGGAGAAGGAAGAGATGAGCACTTCTCACAGCTGGCCAGTCAGCTGTGGAGGTTCAAATGAGAATGGTCTTCATAGCTCTTACGCTTATGGCTGGGTCTCCAGTTAGTGGAACTGTTTGAGAAGGATTAGGAGGTGTGGCCAGGGCCAGTTAGCTCCCTCTCTCTGCCTTGCGGTTCCTGTCTTAACATGTAAACTGTCAGCTACTGTTCCAGCTCCATGCCTACCTACCATGATGGTCATGGACTCAATGTCTAAAACTGCAAGCAAGTCCTCGGTTAAACTCTTTCTTTTATAAGTTGTCTTTGCCACAGTGTTCTGTCATACTACGAACAAAGTACTAAGACACCAGCCTGCCCTGCTCCACCAATGCCAGGCCAGTGAGAGAGCTTGTCTCAAAGTACAAGATGGGATGGAGCTTGAGAAATGATAGCTGAAAGCTGACCTCTGGCCTTCACAGGAGTGTGCACATATCTGAGCCCTCCACCCCCCAAAAAAGAAAAAGAGTGAATAAATAGACAAAAGATACACATAGGCCAGCTTGTGGCTGTGCCTCCTCTGGTAGGGCAGCACCCTGCCATCTCAGGAGCTGGGCATCTGAAGTAACTCTTGACTGTAAGGTAGATGCCACACACCTCCAGGGACTAAACCAGAGGTTCTGGAGGGGTCGGGACACTGCTGTTAGGAGTTCCGGGGAGCAGCCGCTTGTTCTAGGCTAAGCTACCTGGTTGCGTGCAGTCACAGTCCACAGCAGAGAGCTGGACCACGGGTTGATCTGTGGGGGAGTGACTCTGTTGTGTCCTTTGCCCCCCCAGAAACCTCACTGGAGCCTCGCCCAGAAGGAGAGATGCCACTGGCCAAAGGGCCCACTGCTTCCTTTTAAATTTTCCCGTTGTCACTACCTATGGAGTGCGCATTCCTTGTGTGTGTGGGCATGTGCACACATGCTCCTCTGCTGGCTAGTTGTACAGAGGAGCAACCAGAACCACATGTGTCCAACTTCTGCCACTTTGACACATCTTATCATCTACAAAATTTACACTCGAAAACTGAGTAACTGAGTTACAAAAAAAAAAAATCTCAAAATGTGATATTTTAACTGAGTTTATGATTTGTGTTGGGCCGCACTAATAACTCTGCTGTCCTGAAGATAGCATGTGCTTGAATGGATGACCAAATCCTCCCCAGACAGCCCAGTTTTAGCAGGAAAGTCGCAGAGGCACCTCTGGTCCACACACCCTTTCTCTGAGCCTCCCTTTCCCGCTGAGGTCACATGGCGACTTGCTGTCAGAGGTCACACAGATGTGTACTTCCGGATCACATCTGTCTGGGTGTCTTTCTTTTCTGCTGTGATAAATGTTTTGACGGAAGCAGCTTACAGGAGAAAGGGCTTATTCTGGCTCACAGGTCAAAGGTGAGGGCCATCACGGCAGGGAGGTCAAGGCTACAGGCTTCTGAAGCAGCTGCTCTCGTCGCAGCCCAGAAGCAGAGAGGGGTGAATGAATGCACACTGCTGTTCAGCGCCCTCTCTCCACCTCCACAGTCCAGGTTCCCAGCCAGGAAACCCTGCCATCTCCATTCATGCACTCAAGATAACCCAACATGCCTGCCCGGAAGCCCTGATCCTAGGTAATTATAAATCCTGTCACGTTGACAGTGAGCACCAACCATCAGAATGTCATGCAAGGACTTCTCTAGAAAGCAGCCAGGGAGGCCACAGCACCCACAGTCCCAGACCACTTCTTGCTGGAAACCCCTGTACCCTTCCCTCTTGTTAGCCTGTAGCCCTCTGGCTAGTCTGAAGGGTCAGTGGGAATTGTTTTAAAAACAAAAAAATTTTTTTTAATGCAAATGCGGAGCTGGGGAGATGGCCCATTGCATAAAGTGACTCTTGTAGGATCATGAGGACTTGACTTAGGTCCTCAGAACCCCTGGCGTATGTTAGTGCTTGTCTGTAATCCCAGTGCTGGGAAAGTCACAACCAGATGCCTGGGGCTCACTGCCCAGCCAGCCTACCTAAATCAGCAAGTCCAGGTCCCAGCGAGAGCCTGTCTGAAGAGAACGACTCCAGGCTTGACCTCTGGTCTCCATGCACACACTAAATGTGAATAGCATGCTCTCTAGCCAACAGGTCACGGGGGTGTCTCCCAGCACGAGCCCACCTGTCTTCTCTCCGAACCCCACAGGCGGGTCTTCCCTGGAAGGGTTCTCTGACCTACAAAGCCCTTCCAGGACCAGGAAAAGCAGTCTCTCTCGAGGAATCAAGGGTAATGATCATCCTTCTCTCCTGTTACCTCTTGGAGGGCTTTTTTCCCGAAAACCTCCTGGTTTTTCTGCACTGTATGGAATTATCTTAAGGACTGATTGCTCACTGGGCTCCCACAGGGTGTATTACATTTTAGGTCTCTATGGCTAACTTATTTCATGTCTCATTTAAGAAAATTTCCCTATTAGGAAGTTTTCAATTTTTCGTCCCATAAAAATACTTCAAAAAGAATTTTACTATAATTATTTATGACTGCTTTATAGGTTCTTTTATAGAAGCATAGAAATTGTTCCATTTTATTTTAGTATATGTTACACTGGCACCTAAAATTAAATATGAATATTTACTACACATGAAGTTATACATTTAATAGAATAGTTTAAAAACTGAATATATAACTTTTGCTTTCACATCTGATTTTTATCATACTAATCTTAAGTATGCCTATTATTTCTCAGAATTAGTCATTTTAAAATGCCCATTAATTCTCTAGATTATTTACCACACTGTTTCAAGGCTACTGAAAATTAAAAAGTACATAAAAAATAAAGACAGCAAGTTTTACATCTGTTAGGTTTTTTTTTATTTTAAAGGTGTTTTCTTTTAATTTTTGCTTTCTGTGCAAGAGTAAAAATGTATGTATTGTTTAAAAAGACAGCCACAAAAATGTTTGATATTTGAAGGACATTTGACAAGAAGAAGCAAGTCCCCAGGAAGATATTCTTTCTCTGTGAAATATTTCTATGTGGAGGAGTTATAAAAGGAACTAATTTGTGATCACACACACACACACACACAGTCTATCACGATGCTATATCGTGATGTCTGCGATAATTGGTGTGCATGTGTGTGTGTGTGAGCGAGAGAGATGCTGTGATTATGTGTGTGTTGCTGTATGCACATGTCGGGGGCATGTGCACGAGCGTAGAGGGTGTGTATGCACACCTGCCCTTGTGCACGTGGGGACCAGAGGTTGATAATGTCAGCGGCCTTCCTCGGGTGCCATCCATCCGCCTTATTTTTGGAGACAGGACCTCTCACTGAGCCTGGGCTCACCAGCTCACCTAGCTGGCTAGCGAGGACCTGCCTGTCCGCGCCCCCCGGTGCTGCAGCTACCACACTGGCTGTGAGACTGGAATGAGAGGGCACCTGCATTTGCCAGTGCCCTGGTCCACGTACTCAGAGTGGCATTTTTTTATGGCTATTGAGAAACAGGGGTAGTGTGAAGCCAATGACTCTGGGTGGCAGGACAGGACGAATAGAAGGCTCTGAGGTTGGTGTGTATGTCTACGTTATGTGTGCTGGTACATGTGTAATTGTGGATACACATGGAGGTATGTATATGTGTGTGCACGTGGAAGCCACATGATGCTTAGAATGTTGTTCTATTGGCACCATTCACAGTGTTTTATTGAGGTGGGGTCTTTTATCGGTCTGTGACTAACTGATTGGCTTAAGATGCATGGCCAGTGAGTCCCAGAGGTCTTCCTGCTTCTACCTCACCAGTGCTGGGGTTACGAGCACACATGACACTGGGCTTTTTTTTTTCTTTTAAATGTGGGCTTCAGGCACTGAACTCAGTATACCTTCATGGTAAACGCTCTACAGACTAAGCCCTCTCCCCAACCCACTGAAGCACTCATCCTACAGCCCACTCCGTCTGTCCTAGTTAGCTTACACTGTTGACCTGACATAGCTGAGGGTCGACTGAAGGAGGAGTCCTGATTGATGGACTTCTCAGATCCGGTCTCTGTTAACTGATGCAGAATGGCCCAGCCCACTGTGGGGGGCACCACTCCCTGGGTAGGAGGCTCTGGATCATGTAAGCGTGAGCCTTGAGCCAGCCAGGAAGTGGTGCTCTCCGTGTTTCCACTTTCAGCTCCCCTTGCCTTTCCTGCCTTGACTTCCCTCAGTGACAGGCTGTAACCTGTAAGTTGAAATGAACCCATTCCTCCCCCAAGCTGCTTTTGGTCATGATTATTTGTCACAGTGACAGAGCGCAAATCAGGCACCAGCGCAGCGCTGTCTGTTTCACAAGGTTAACACGTGGCCCTTGAAATCAAATTTGCTTGAGTCTGAGTTCCTGTGACTAGAAGTGGACAGCGTGGAGATGGAGACTCAGAGCCTTCCCTTCCGTGGTCACATCCACTCAGGATTTTAAGACAGCATGCCTTCAGCGCATAGGGAAAAATCCTAGGAACATCGTCTTATGTGTGTGGACATAAAGTGGAAATGTAGTTGGTCTGTGAGTGGTAAGACAGCACTTTCTTTTGAATCGTGTACTTTTAAGTATTTTCCAATCTCCCTATTGCAAACATGCATATCACTTTTGTTATCAGAAGAAGGGCGTTGAAAAGGAGTGCACAGGGCATGCTTGGTGATTACAGGAGCAGAGTTTAATACTTCGATCGTAATAGGAATGGCTTGGCTTTATTATAACATAATTCCAAAGAACTCATTTAAAACTTGCATTGACTTTGCAGGAAAATTATAGTGTTCAGCCAGAGAGATTTTCCCTTAACTTTACTGCAATAAATGTATGTATTTTTTTAAAAAAATAAAATTATGTCTTTAGTCTTCCACCACCTTCATTCTACACTTCAAAAATGGAACTTTAGACTTCTAACTTCTAATTCAGTGAGTCGGCAATAAAAGTAGTAAGGGAAAAAAAAAAACCTCAGTGCGCTGAGGAAACAACAATGCTGGGTTCAGAAAGAGCAAGCCGGCAGGTCACTCCGGTGGGAACTCCATCTGCAGGAAGTGCTTTCAAAGCCAGGGACCGAGATGTTGTCCTGGAGAGGCGGGGCTCATTGACCGAGACAGTGTCTTGGGTCTGTAAAGGATGCCAGTTTCCAACGGGTACTTCCTAAGTGCCTCTGGTTATTCTTCACTGACTCTAGCCTGCTGGGGAGGGGTCAGACAGAATAACTTTGGTTCAGAAGAGATGAAGCGCGAGGCATGGAGCAGCTACCTGGGGTCTCTGACCAGAAACATTGATCAAAACATCATTTGTTCAAGGGGTTGAGGATGCAGCTCAGTCGGCAGAGCGCCTTCCTCACATGTACATCTCTGGGTTCCATCTCTGGCACCATATAAACCATGGTTGGTAACCCACACCTGTAATCTTGGAACTCCAGAGACAGGCAGGAGTTAACCCTTGAACGTAGATGTTCAAGGTCAGCCTTGACCACATAGTGATTTCAGATGAGCCTAGCTACCTGAGACCCTGTCTCAACAAAACAAACACCACAATGACAGCAAAATTGTTGGACTAAAAAGACACTAGAAGCGGATAATCAGCTAGCCAGGAAAGTCTGCCCATGTGGGACCTCCCAGTTGAGCTTCTTTGCTGCACATGTCAAGGGAAGTCATGACCCCTGTGTCACAACACACCGGCTGCTCTCAGGGATATAAGGCTGATGAAGAAATTCTCAAGGCTCTGGACTTGTGATGAGAATATCCTGCTGGGTACCTTGTAGGTGCCTGAAGACCAGGAAGGAAAAGGAGGGCCGTTAAATTACCCCAAGTCACCATGTAATGAGCAACCACTTGGGTTCTCGGGCCTGGATCTGAGTGAAAGGGAAGTTAAGCCGAACGGAGAGCCCAGGGTTTTCACTGCACTGGGCCTCAACTGCCCCCAGAACACACGCTTAATGTTCTTCCTTGGGGAAGCTGGTGGGCCCATGTCAGGAGATCTTGGGATATGTCAGAGCGGTTTTCAGAATCTGCAGGAGAGCCTATCCTTTGTCTTCTGAGGAAAGGAAAATCATCTTAGAGTACTAATAAATGTTGTTGTTGATTGGTTGACTGTGTGTGCATGCATGCATGTGTGTGTGTGTGTGTGTGTGTTGTATATGTGCATGCAGAATCCAGAGTCCACCCCGTGGTGTTATTCCTCAAGAGCTGTACAGCATGGTTTTTTGAGGCAGGGTCTCTGATTTTCCCAGAGCTTGTCAATTGTCTACACTGACTGAACATGAAACATCAGAGATCTGATCAGGGGTAGTAATACCATTGAGCATCACCACACCCAGCTTTTTTGTGTGTGTTCTGAGGACTGAACTCAGCATGACCAAATGAGCTGTCTCTCTAGCTCACCGGTAAGTATTCTGGTCCCAGACACTTTCAATAGAAGCTAGGACCCTAGCTAGAGCAAGCAGTGCTGTGTACTTTATGATGAAAATGTGGCAGTGTCCAGTACAAGGAAAACTTTGGCCATGGCCAAAGCACATAACATATAAACATTGAAGCAGCATATGATTAGTTTCAATTGACACTCAAAGAAATAGTGCAGAAAAAGGTGGGCGGGGGGGGGGGGAGTTGTTCTTCCACCCTTAAAAAATGAAAATGTTTGAAATAGGCTCCATTTTAACTAAATGACCATTTACTGGGCTGGTTCCAAGGCTCAGTGTTCCGAGTGCGATTTGGATCCTGAGTTCCACTGTGTAATAGCAAGTTCAAAGCAGCCAGCTTTGGACTGATGCACTTGCCTTGGCTGTGTAATTACAAGAACCAACATTGCTTCCAACTAGTTTTGGGGCCCCTGAGGCAATGGATCTGGATAAACTCCGTTGCACTAGAGCGATACATGTGCTTAGTCAAGAGGTAAATATTTATTGCCAATCACTGACTCTGAGTGAAGGAAGGACATAATAAAGATACGTTTATTTTTATTATGATTTGCTTATTATTATGTGTTCGAGTGTTTGTGTGCATGTATGTGTGTGCATTGTGTGTATATGTGGTACCCACGGAAGCCAGAAGAAGGCAAAGGATCCCCAGAACTGGAGCTAGAGAGAGAGTTGTGAGCTGCCATGTGGGTGCTGCATCCTCTGCAAAATCAGTAAGTGCTTTTAACCACTAAGTCATCTTGCCAGGTCCAGGAAGCACATTATACGTAAAAAGGAAATGTAGAGACTGGACTGTGTCTCAGTGGTAGAGCACCTGCCTAGAATCTCCCAGTGAGGAGCTGGGGTGTGGCTCAGTGGTAGGGTACTTGTCTAGAATGCATGAGATGGTTTGGGGGTAGAGCACTGGCCTGGAATCCCCCAGTGAGAGGCTGGAAGTATGACCCAAGGGGAAAGCATTTGCTTAACATGCACAAAGCCTGAGTTTCCAGCCCCAGTGTTACATACAGCAGTGCTAGCAATGAGAAGAAAGGCACCAGCGGGTCTAAAAGCTGTGGTTCTTTCCGAAGGACATGCTGTTCTCAGTAAGGCAGGACACTAGTATAAGGAACCCCACTTGATTTGTTAAGGCATGGGGAAAATAGCGGTCATAATAGGAAGCTCAGCCACAATCCCCAGTAAGCGGCCTGCACCTTGCAAAATGTTGCCATGTGTCCATGCAGGGGTCCTTTTCTATGGCAGACATAGCTCATTTCATAATAGCAGGGATACGAAAAGGGTGCAATTACATTTATATGAATTCGCTGTTCTCCAATTCTATTTTGACTGCACACTCTCTAGTTCTAGATGCCAGTGGAGGTAAATTGTGGGGTGGACTTACTGAAGTGGTTACTCCCTAAAATCCTTCATATTTGAAGTAATTCAGACACACATTTTGTCTTATCCATAATGGTCCCCACTTTGCAAGGCCTGAGTCTAAAAAACTGTATCCACTAAGAATATAATGTCAAAGAAATAATCCAGGCATTCATATTCACCTACTTGCTATGACTGCTCTAAGAATTAGCAAATACCTTTTGGTGCCTAGAACCCAGGCCAGGAGAGGGATCACTAAGCTATCCAGTGACTATTTATGGATACCGTACAATACTTCCTAGGGAAGGCACACTGTAGGGACCTGGGGAGATGGCTCAGTTAGCAAAGTGTTTGCTTGGCAAACTTGAGGGCCTGAGTTTGATCCCCAAAATCCATGAACAAATGCTGGGTGCAGCAGAGTAGGTCTGTGATCCCAGCACTGGAAAGGCAGAGGCAGGAGGCTCCCTGGGGCTTTCTAGTCAGTAAGTATGAATCAGCAAGATCCAGGTCTAGGAAAAAATGCTTTCTCAGAAAATAAGGTGGAAAGCAATTAAGAAAGATAAACAGCATCAACCTCTGGCCTCTATAAGCACGTACACACACATACACGTACACACACACACACACACACAGAGAGAAGGCACATGGGGAGCTACAGTCCCAATTCAAAGAGATGTCCCAGTGGGTGATGAGGTCTAATGGTGCAAAGGGATCACTGGGCGAAGCTAGTCTGTGTATTTTGTGAAAGGTTAGGGAATTGGCAAGCCTTGCCCGCAAACACCCCACCACAAACCGTGTTGCTCTGCCCACAGCTGCCCACTCAGCAGCAGCAAATGCAGAAGTGTCACCGTGGAAAGGTGCCCATCTCTCTAACCTGGAACAGTGACAGTTCAGCATGAGGTGACTGACCACTGCTGCGATGACCTAGAGGAAGTGCCCTCCTCGTGACTGTAGGCACCATGCCCAGCCCAGGCTTGGCCTGGAAGCAGACGAAGGAAAGGGCAGCTTAGCAGCTTAGCAGCCCAGATCCTCTCTGGCTTCAGCTACACATGTGCGCTTTCCCAACAAAGCACACAGCAACCCGGGACCCCCACCCCAGCTACATATAAACTCCCAGCAACCCTTCCTATACCTTCTTTTGTGGCCAAGCACATCCTAGAACATATTCTAGAACTAGACGCAGTGGGCCCGTCCAGCCGGGTCTGGTTTTGTGTATATGTGTAGTAAGACAGACTGTGTTCTCTGAGTGAACCTGTAGAAGAAAACCCTGTACTTGCCATTTCACGTCTGTGCATATGCTTGCAAGCAGTGATTAAAATCAGATGCATCATGGGTGTTGAGCAGTAGCCATAGTGTACACTACAGTGCCATACACTGTCCATAAATAGATGCATCATGAACCATGAACAAAGGCTTATGTAACAGAAGACTGTGGATCCAAGCAGAAATCGCCTTCACCCCACCCCTGGAAACTAACTTCTCCTCTTCCTGGACCCACAAAAGAAGTCCTCGGCAGTCACCAGCGCTTTTGAGCTCATGCTTGCTCAGAGATTTCTGTACACCTCCCAGCATGGCTTCTTGAGTACCCGGAGACTGGAAACAGAGTGGGGTGGGCCTGGCAGTTAGACTCCTGCATGCCTACACAGCAGACATTGCATTCTCTTGCCAGAACACGCTTCAGTTGACAGGAGAAGTGATCATGGTAGTCGCACTAGCACAGAGACACTCTAGGCCACCAAGTGGTGCCTCCCGGGTAGCAGTGGGAGAGGAGGAGATCTGTCCAAGATTTCATTCCTTCAAGCCCATCACTTGTTTTCCCATTTGTAAAACAGACGTGACACTGCTGCTATTTAGAGGCTTCTATGGAGTTCAAAGCCAGGTAAAGAAGTGAAGGAGGCTGCCCCAAGCTATTCTTGTGGTATTTGTTTGGCTTTGGTTGTGGCTTTTCAGGAATGACAAATATGAACAGCAAATGAGAAAATGATAGATTTCCTTAGCTCTCCAACGGGATCTTTCCGTATTAAAGCAAGAAGTAGTGACAAGTAACCATGCGGCATTTTCTTGACTAATAACTGATGCGGGAGGACCGAATCCCCTGTGGGTGCTGCCATCTGTGGACTGGTGGTGGTCCTGGGTTGTGTAAGAAAGCAGGCCAAAGAAGTCATGGAGGGCAAGTCAATAAGCAGTGCTTGTCTGTGGTCTCTTCCTGCCTTCAGGTTCCTGTTTGAGTTCCTACCCCGACTACCCTTCATAATGGACTGTTATTGGGATGTGCTATAGTGATATGCCAAATAAACACTTTCCTCTCCAAGTTGTTTATTTGACATGGTTTTTGTGGTAGTTTAAATATTATAATTGGCTCCCATCAGTGTATAGGGAATGGTGCTATTAGGAGGTGTGTCCTTGTTAAAGTAGGTGTGGCCTTGTTGGAGGAAGTGTGTCACTGTGGGGGGTGAACTTTGAGGTCTGCTAGGATCAAGCCATGCCCAGTGTGGCACCCAGTCTCCTTCTGCTGCCTTCCTATCAAGATGTAGAACTCTCAGCTTCTCCAGCACCAGGTCTGCCTGCCTGCCTCCATGCTTTCTGCCATAATAATGGACTGAACCTCTGAACTATAAGCCAGTCCCAATTGAATATTTTCCCTGATAAGAGTTGCCGTGGTCATCTGTCTCTTCACAGCAATAAAACCGTAACTAAGGCGGTTTTATGGCAACAGAAAGCAAACTAAGACAATAGAGGAAGAATAGATTAACAGGAAGTTATAGAACATGGAAGGTGAGGCTTGGTTGGAGGAAGTAGGACCCTAGAGGCATGTCCTTGAGACCATATCTCATCTTGGCTCTTTGTCCCTATTGCATAGCTTCTGGGTAGAATAGCCTCCACCATGTTCTCCAGGCACGATGCTTTGCCCAAGCAAGCACAGACTGACCCCTCTGAAACCAAGCACCAAAATAAACACCTCCACCTTGTTTTTGCCATGTGCTTGGTCCATACAGAAGGTCCCCAAAGAGAAAGGCTCCAGATGGGAGTCACTCTCACCAAAGTAGAAGGGCTGAGATTGGGGTGGGCAGAGGGCTGGGAATTCACACTCCACCAGTTCCTCTCCATGTCTTCCTTTCTTCAGAACAAAGCACCCACTTCCCAATGCAGAGAAAGGAGCATAGAGAAAGCACTTGACCTGTGTTCCACAGAGCTCTGCCTGTGCAGGATTAAGTCTGCATGGCGGGATCAAGCATCAGGAGCTGCCTCTCTCAGGGAGCCTGCTCATCTCTAAAAGCAAATAGCCACAGAGGAATACTCGAAAATCACGCGCACAGCAAATTGCTTTTTTGAATGATCTCCACCTCTCATGTCTGTTTCAGCATCAGCTCCTCTTTGAAGGAGCATAATTATTGCCAAGAGTTTTGCTCTTTTGTTAAAGTCCCTTTGATGACTATGTGACAAAGCTGTGCCCACAGAGATGGGAGCACCCGTGACAGCAAAGGCTGACGTGTGTCTTAAGTGTGACAGCTGATCTTGGTGATGGCAGGTCCTCTTTGAGAAGGAGGGCCCCTCAAGCTTCAGGAAGACAGGCACAGCCCCCACAAAACTTCACCAACAGCCCAGGCTGAAGTATACTGGGAGTGGGCTGGGGATATGGCTTAGAGGCAGACGGATTGCCTAAACAGGCATGAGACCTATGTCCAACTCTGAGCACCTCAAGTGAATACACAAAGAAATCTAGAAGAAAATCCAGTTTTCTTTCTGGGAGCTACCACAATGGACATGGAATGTGAGTTGCTCTTGGGCCCCCTTCTGTCACCCCTGCTGGTGTCATTGCTCTTTGTGGCTCTGGATGTAGCATCCAGAAGTACAGGTCAGTGTTGAAACACCCAGCAGGTAGAAAATGCTTAGGAGCAAGGCTGTGAGTTCTTGACTTTCCTGTGCCCTGGGCTAGGGAGTAAAGTGCTTGCCTTGCAAAAATGAGGAGCTGCATTCAATGCCCCAGAACCATTTTTAAAAGCAGGTCTGGCAGTAAACATTTATAATTCCAGAGCTGGGGAGACAGAGACTAGTAGATCCCCGTGGGCTTTCTGGCCTAACAGCCTAGTTTGTTTGATGAGCTCCAGGCCAGTGACAGACCTCGCCTCAAAAGCCAAGATAGATAGCTCATGAGAAATGACGTTACAAGTTGTCTTATGGCCTCAATATGCATGTAAGTAACCACACACACACCTGCACACGGAACAAACACACACACAGAGATACACACACACACACACATATGTATATACACACATATATATATACACTACAAAAGGAAACCTTGGGCTCCTAAATTAAAGTTTCAGAAAGGCTTGCCAGTCCTTTGTCAAGTGTGACACAGTTTTTTTCTGGCAGGCTGGACTGGTACTGACAGGCCCTGTCATTTATACCTGTGCTAAAAATTATTCAAAAAAGTCTGACTGAAAATGTACCCGAACCATTAACATAGTCGGGGAGCAGACCCTGGCATCCTTTACAGAGTCCTGAGAGGCCCCTGCTGACTACTCCTGCTGAGTCTGCTTGCTCTGCCTCATCCACCTACTATGGCCATTTCAGTTTCTTCCAGGAGTCCCTGCTTGTCCCCTTTGCAGCCCCCTTTGGAACCCAGCCTCTGCTCCACTCTCCTCTGGGCAATAATGAGAACAGGCCTTTCTGAGCTTCCTAAGGACCCAGTGAGCTTCTGAGCACTCTGCCACATACTCTCTTGCCCTCTCACCATCCCAGGTACTGAGATCTCTTCATAGAGGCTGCCAATACCAGCTTGGGTCCACAGACAGCCACATAGGACCTCTTTTTCTGACACTCCTTAGCCTGTGACATTGCCACACAGAGCCAGGTCCTTGACTGCAAAGTGGGGATGACAGCAGCCGCTGCCCAGTGCTGGTATTAGAATCAACGAGAGATTGGTAACACTAATGAGGTGGTTTAAGAATTACGTATGACAACGCTAACGGAGTGGTTCATACCGTATCTAAGCACAAAGTGGGACACCGACAACACTGTCTCCCCCTCTCAGACAGGGAACGGAAGCTTCCAGGTGGATACACTTCCCCCAGAGAAAGTAAAAACTGTAACCCAACTGTAACCCAACACCTTTCCCCACCTTCTTCAAAGGCATCCTCCATGAATTCAAGTCACTCTCCCTAGGCAGTGACTGGCAGGCCACAGGCAGAGAAAGACACTGTGGGAGCCTTGTCCAGCAAGATGGCATCTCAGTCCCCTTTCCTGTTTCCTGGCTACACATCTGCCAGGAATGTGCCAGGAGGGCAGAGCTGGCATCTGACACAGGGTGACAATGATGACAATGCTGTCTATGATAGGAAATGGGCAGGGCTGGGCCCACTCACTTGAGGAAGCCAGCAGGATGAATGTATCACCAGTCACTAGGGCTCCATGTGGAATCTCATGCCATCCTGATTATGGAAAGTTGGGGTGAGGGATTCTTTTCCTCACCCAGTGAGCCCCAAAGCCAAGCCTCCGGGCTGCTGTTTTAGAAGATAAGTTACCTAGGAGGGAGCCATTGGCATCCGTCAGGCTAACAGGAGGCAGGACGCAGAGCCTTAGATTCAGTCACTAAAGATTAATGGAAACAGTTTCTTTTGGAGATAGGAAGTGGATAGTTTTTCTTAAGGGTTGCCGACTTTAATGTTTCCAGGAAATGGTTTATGAAACCCCTGTGTTCTGAACATTTAGGATGTGTCTAAAATGAGACGATAAGCGGGCCACTTCATATTTATGTGGTGCCTGGTGAGATGGCCCAAATACAGATACAAATAATGTAGAGGGGCCTTTCTGAGAGTGTCTGCCAAACATGTTCTTGACTGCAACAATGAGCCTGGGAGGAAGGCACACAGGTCACTTTACTCTTTGTTGTGTGTGTTCATGTGTTCATGTGTGTGTAGGTATGCATGTTTGTATGTGTGTGCATGTGTATGTGGAGGTTCCTCAGGAGCCATCAACTTTGTTTTCTGAGAACCTCTTTGGGTTTTGCAGACCTCTTGCTAGGAACTGGGGCTAGCTGGCTAGGTTGGGATGGCTCGCCAGTAAGCCCCCAGCTCTCTACCTGTTCCTGCCTACCCAGAATTGAGACTGCAAGTGTGCCACCGTGCCTGGCCTTTCTCACTGGTTCTGGGAACTGAGCTCAGGCATGCTAACCAGGCAGCCATGTCACTGACTAAGCTATCTTTCCAGCCCTCATAAGGAAACAACTCATAAAGCCAATACATCCACACGCAAACAAAAACTAGAAAATACATAAAAGGTAGAAGCTGTTCCCAAACCATCTCTGTTCTTGCTATTGTTGATAACCATGAAGTTCATTTCCAAGACAATGCAGCACAAGAATGAGATCATACCTGTCTTTAGCATCTTCTGGGAGAATAGCTATATGACCTTTGTGTTCCTTGTGTTCTCTTTGTTCTTGGTGCCAGGCCACCCTGAACCACAATGGTTAAAGTCAACTAAAGAGAACTAAAGTTTGAACAGAGCAGACGACTGCAAATGTTCATTCTTTCAGTGACCCTCACAGTGTCTTCCTACCTGTAGGCTGGCTCTCACAGTGCTGGGGATGCTAAGTAGGCTGCTGGAGGGACGGGTCATCAGCGGATTGGCCCAGCACAGGGCCCTTCATGCTATGCCTTAACACTGACTTGGCAAGGTGTTCCCCTGGTGCGATCGTGGCACGACTGCCGTGGGGCTAACTAACGGCTGACCACTTGAATCTGAGGCTTAACCTATTGAAAGAATTATGTATAACACAGTTAGATTTCAAAACATATGGGGAGCACTTACTGGGGGATACATGGACACCAAAGAGAGAGTCCTGGGGCTTAGCAGTCTTCACTGTCCTCCAGGGAACCACAGATGAAAGAGCAGAGACCGTTCTTTCATCTCAGACTTTGGTTTCCCACACACACACAAAACCAGTCAGTTCTAGAGAATGTTTACACATGAAGTTTGGGCAGGAAATGTGTAAGATGAGGTTGTAACGCTTTGTACCGCATGGCATGGGGCCACGTCTGGGTGATGTTAAATGCAGTGGAAGGCCGTCCTGAAAGGGTCCTCACTCCCTAAGAAGGGGACAGTGAGCCTCACTGTGAGACCTTGCAAGTTGGGAAAGAATTACAACCACCTCTCTCTGAAGACAATAGGTCGGCATAGAGGGCCACTGGTGAGCAGCAGTGAATGTGACTGCAATCACTTGATACACCAGTATGCTTATCGAGGATTTCTGTGGGAAAAAGTACAAATTCATTTGGTGTGTGTTTAGGCAGGTATGTACTTGTTCATGTGTGCTTAGATGTGCATGCGTGTGTGTGTGTGTGTGTGTGTGCGCATATGCATGTAGGTCAAACATCAGCCTGAGGCACCATTTCTCAGGAGACATCTACTTTGACTTGCAAAGACAGCATCCCTCAGCAGGACTTGGCACTGGTGAATAAGACATTTTGGCCAAGGAGCTTCTGGGATCCATCTGCCTATCTGTCTGCCTGGTGTTGGGGTCACAAGTGTATGCCAACATGTCTGGCTTTTTATGTGGATTTTGGGGAAGCATTTTACTTTAAACATTGAGTAAGAGTTGCCTCTGTTTATAGTGTACAGTGCTCACCACGATGCTCTGGTATGAGTGCACACTGTGGCTTATCATCTGATTAATGTCTGCATTACCTCATACGATGACCTTGCAGTGAGAACACTAAAAATCTACCCTCTTAGCGATTTGCAAGTGTAGTTAATATAGTGCTATTAAGTACAGTCACCATAATGTACAATTGACTTTTTTAAATTTTTATCTTCTTTTCTAATTGTGCGGATCAAGCTCAGGTCCTCCTGTTACAAGGCAAGTGCGCTACCCACCGCGCCACCTTCCCTGCCCCACAGTTGAATTGTGAAGGTGTTCCGTGTAACTGAACTTTTGTGACTTGTTAGATACTTTACTGGTGCCTGTGACACAACAGCCCAAAGGAGAAACGACTCAAAGGAGAAAAGCTTTGTTTTGGCTCATGGTTTCAGTCAGATCTCGGTCTATGAAGGGGAAGGAATGGGGGTGTTGTGATGGCAAGAGTGTATGGCAGAAGCTTGTCCATATCCTGGTTGGCCAGGAAGCAGAGAAGGCAGGCCAGAACCAAAAGCTCTGGTCTATACACTTCAGAGACCTGCCCCTAGTGGCCCCAATTTGCCAGCCAGGCCCCAACTGCTAGAGCCCATAGCTTTCCAAGTGATATTGTAAGATAGGGATCAAGTGTTCAAACCATGAGTCGTTGGGGACAAACCATTTCAAGCCATAATATGTCCCCTGACCAGTATGGATACTCCCAGTTCTACATAATGGTGCCAAGCGTATGAAAACCAAGCTGAGAATCACTACACCGCCTCTCCCAGGGCGACAGCAGCACGTGGCTAAACACTAAGTTCAAATGGTAAACACAAACAGGGCTCACAAGCTGAAAACTCTGAAAAGAATGGTAGAAAGAAGACAGAGGAAAACAGAGAGAAACACTGTGATGGCCAGCACTGACCGCCACCCCAATGTTCTCCAGGAGCACCCAGGAGAGAAGCCACTGGCTGTGTCTACAGGGATATTTTCTGGGAGGTTTAAGTGAGGATGTAGGCCTTGAATGTGGGTTCTGGGGGCCTGGAATGAATGAAAAGGATGAAGGATGCTGAGCACCCACCCCTGCTTCCCGACTGTGGATACATGTGATGAGCTGCCTTCTGCTCCTGCTGCCACACCTTCCTAGTTCTAACAGACGGTACTCTCAGACTGAGAGACAAGCAAACAAATACCTTCCAGCTCCAAAACCAACAAACCAACCAAACAACAACAAGAAATGTCCTTACGTTGATTCTTGTCAAGAACTTTGTCATAGCAACAAGGAAAGTAATGAATATATATACCAAGTTCATGGATTAGAATCCTCAATGAAGTAAAAATAAATTTCTTTTGTGAGCAAGTCTATGGGTGTAAAATAATTTCTGTCACATTTTCTATAAGACTTTTTTTGTAGATATAGGAAAGAATATTCTAAAATTAATATGGAAAGCAAAAATAAAACAACTAGAAAAAGAAAGAAGAAAGTGGAAGGAATTAGTCTACCAAATATCAAGACTTAATCACATAGCCACGGTCATCAAAACAGATAGGTCTCAACAGATAGGAAGACACATAGGCAACAGAACTGAATAAACTTAAGACTTAATCACATAGCCACGGTCATCAAAACAGATAGGTCTCAACAGATAGGAAGACACATAGGCAACAGAACTGAATAAACTGCCTGGAGATATATCCGGAAAAGGATGTTCAATGGCATTTAACAAGGTTCAAAAGCAAGTAGCTGTAAGGAGAATACTCAACAAACAGCATTGTGGAAACTTTATATTGAATGGGCAGAATAAAACCAACCCCATCCTCATAC
This sequence comes from Meriones unguiculatus, assembly GCF_030254825.1. Lineage (NCBI taxonomy): Eukaryota > Metazoa > Chordata > Mammalia > Rodentia > Muridae > Meriones > Meriones unguiculatus. Next base: position 5,332,698 of record NC_083362.1, on the reverse strand, counting down.
CCAATTTCTTCACAACAAAGAGTGACTTACGAAGGCCAACAGATTTCATATGTAAAGCCCAGACCTATAGCAGTTGTAGAATGAAATGTGAGAGAAATCGTTTGGAAGCTAGCTAGGGCTTGATGGAACTCAATAAGTAAGCTGGACCTCATAAAAATTATTTCACTTTCTACAAAAGATTCTAAGAAGAAAAGACAATTACAAAGAAGAGGGGATATTTGTGGAACACAAATCCCAGAAAGCATATATTTCTAGAGTATAGAAAATCTGCACAAGTCAAAAGAGCCTCCAGGGCTGACCAGATGACAGCAGGCAAAGGTACCTGGTCCTCTGACCTGGCAGAGTGCAACGAGAGAAACAACTTCCATGAATTCTTCTCTGATCCTTACATGCACACTGTGACCTGTGACCGCCCAGACACATAAATAGTAAATACATGTAATTACAAAAAATTCTAAGGCCTCCAAAGCATCCATTTAGAAAGTGGGCAAAGGAAAAGAAGCAGCATCCATTCAGAGAGGACACTTGGCTCAAGAGTGAACACCCATCCCGAGAAAGTACGAGGATGCAGGAGATGAACAGTCCAAGAGTGAGCGTCCATCCTAAGAGAGCACAAGGGCACAGGGATGCATGATCCAAGAGTGAGCATCTCACCAGAGAGAGTACAAGGATACAGGGGATGCTCGGTCCAAGCACTCAAGAGAGGGTGCGAAGAGGCAGTGCCATTTGTTGTTAGGCCAAGAGGAGACACTACAGCACATGCACTAAAACAGAAGACAAACCTTGTAATCAGAGACTGGCTTTCTTATGGATTGGTGGTGGAGAGAGACTGGCATGGCCACTCTGGGAAATGGCCTGGCAGCAACTGAGGAAGCTAAGTGTGTGGTTAGCATCGATCCTGTGATGCTCATTTCCCCCACTACCCCAGAGAGACAGAAACGCATATGTCAACGAGTACCTGCACATAGTGCTCATGGCAGCTTTATTTGCAATAAGGAAAATTTGAAAAAAAAAAAAATCCACCTGTTCTTTAAGAAGTCAAGCTGGAGAATACAGTAACGCGCAAGAGGAAGCTATCTGAAGCACAGCTTGACTAGGGGAAGCATTAGGGAGAGGAGATAACGTCATCGTCAAATGGAGAGGCGCTCCGTGATCCCGCCTAGAGAGCGCCCTTAAAATGGTCGATTAAAATGTAGACAGATTGCATTCTAAGGGGCTGCACCGGGCTCTGCTGACGGGACAGCGCTGCTGCTAACTGTGACAGCGAGCACACAGATCCACACACAGGAAAATGACAGCACTATGTGCCCTGTGCACAGGCCAGCCTCAGCTGCCTCCATCCTGGAGGATACAAATACCACAGGTCATGGAGCCTGTCTGAGTGGCCAGCTTTGGCCTCTCTCTATGGATATATAATTGTTTCAGACTAAAAGGCTAAGAAGAACTGAGAATGAAGAAGGCATAAAGCCAGAGGAGTGGAAAGAAGGACGACTCCGAGTGTGCTGCCGAAGCAAGGCAGATCCCGAAGGCAGCAGCCACCTTGTCCTGCAGGCTTCTCTCAGCAGGCTGACTGACGTCTTCCAGCTGCTGGCCAAGCTGGGGCTAAAGACGGATAAGGAGGCAGGTGGTCTCCATGAAGACTGAGGTTGGAGGATCCCTGGGGAATTGGGATGGCGCTAGGGTGTAATGGGATGTCAGAAGAAAGGGCAGGGGGATTCAGAGACAAAGCAGGTATGAGCGGAGGTATGCCAGCTGTCACCTGGGGTCCTCAGTGATAAGGACTCACAAAGGAGCATCCAAGTGTGTTCTCCTCTGCCCACAGCCCCTGCCCTGCTTGGTGCTCATTCATGGTCCAAGGGCTCAGACCTTTAGGATTTGAGGAGGCGGGAGAACAAGATTGGCAGTCTCCACTGGAAAGAAAGACATTAGCGACAAGGAGCCAGAAAAACTCAGAATGCGTGGCCGAGGCTGCTGGAGAACAAAGACTATGCAGTTCACTTGTGCCAAGGGTCATGAAACAGGAATTTATGCTTTTAATTATAATCTCGCAGGAGCACATAAAGAGAATAAATGATGTGTACCCCACTGTAAGGAAGAGTGGAGGTAATTCACAGTTGTCTTAAAGGCTACAGGGCTTGGCATGGTAGCACAAGCTGGTGATACTGGCACAATGGGGCAGGAGGATCAGGATTTCCACGTCAACCTTGGCTATAGAGCAAATTCCAGGCCAGTCTGGGCTACATGAAACTTAGTCTCAAAAATAAATAAATAAGGAGCTGGAAAGATGGCTCAGCAGTCAAGAGCACAGGCTGCTTTGGATGACCCCGGTTCAGTTGTGAGCACTCAACATGGGTCCATCACCATCTACAACTCCAGTTCCAGGAGACCCAGCACTGCTTCCTCGCTTCTGATAGCACCAGGCACATGGATGGTATGCAGACCTATGTGCAAGCAAAATACCCACGTACATAATACAAAAATAAGTAAATCTATTCTTTTCAAAGGAGAGAGAAAGCAGTGACAGTCTTGTCTCAGCAGTTGCATCCATGGCTCTCCACTCTAACCATTCCCTGGCCCTGGCTATTTTAACTTTACTTTGCAAATGCATTAAGAAGTAAGAACACTTGCTAAAAGCTACGCTTCATGATGCAGACATCTGAGGTTGGGGCTTGTCAGTTAGGAAGACTGGGACAAGGAGGACATCGTGATTAAAGGGTGGAAGTGAGGTCAAGCAGAAGCCGAGAGTCTGGATAAGAACAGCTCTGCTGGGCCAGGAACTGAGTAGGCTGCGGGCACCTGGACGGCCACACATCCAGCTTCTGCAGGTCAGAGTTAGATTTCCTAAGGGAACAAAAGGCCCTTCCCTCCTCGCTCGCTCATGTGTGTGTGTGTGTGTGTGTGTGTGTGTGCTGGGGTTCCAAGGGTATATCACCATACCCCGCTTTTTCTTTGTTTAAATGTGGTCCCTGGGGGCTGAAATCAGGTCACCATGCTCACAGGACAAGTATTTTAGTGAGTGGGAGGTCTCTGCAACCTCCTTTGATACAAGGATAAAGTGAGATTGCAGAGCATCTCATGAAAAACCAAACATGGTATATTTCGAGCCATTTGGTTTCTGACAGCAGAGAAAAAAGTACTTTACTTAAAGTAAAATGAAAGAGTGCAGGAATGCAGTTAGTAATTCTCATTATTGGGCAGCAAGAATGAGGACACACACGTGCCATTACTCAGACACTACGTTGGCTCAAAACTGGCAGAAGAAGGGATTTCTTTTAAAATGAAGAAAACAGAGTTGCCATGTTCTGTCATCCCATGTGACATGGAAGACTGGAATCAGCATTCTGAAATGGAAAGTAGAATGCCTACCATGCTGAGGCCAGCAAGCAGAGACGTTCCTGCCTTTGCCCAAGTGCATGCCTCGTTGTGATTGTACACATTTGAGGGGTTGTCACAACAGCAGGGGCCCATGCGCCTCCCCAGCTGTCCAACGAGCTGGGGCTCAGAAGGAAAAGAAGGAAAGATGCAGCCTAAATCAGAACAAAACACCCCCTCCCAAATATTTATGTCCCAGTAATTTAGTCAGTAAATTTTAACATGTATCCGCAAGCATATAATCTGTTTACAGCTTTTGAAGTGCTTGTAAACTCAGGCAAGAGTGAAGAGGTTGCAGGCCCGCACACGTCCACGGCAGAATGAGTGTTGTCTAATGCAGTCGCAGACTCCCGTAAGTCGAGACGCCAGAGGGGTCCCCGAGAACGACTGGAAGAGGCTCAGGGGCACCACTCATTAAAGAGGAGAGTGACTGAGGACAACAGTCTTTCTCAGGGTTGGGAGATGGTTCAGTGAGTAAGAAAGTTTGGCTTGAAAGCACAAGGACCTGAGTTCAAATCTCCAGCACCCACATAAGGAGCTGACCATCACTGCAAGTACCTGTAAACACAGCATTGAGAGGTAAAGAGGGAGTGTCCCAGAGCTCACTGGCCAGCCTAGCAGAGATGGCGAGCTTCTGGTTCAACCAGAGAGCCTGTCGCAAGGCAACATGACAGAGAGTGATAGATGGACAGCATGAACACCCACAGGGTCACAAGCACACACACACTCACATGCACACACGACACCACACTACACACACATACACAGATATACACATACACAAAAAGATAGTCCTTCTTTCTAAATTCAGTTGCAAGATTTAGCAAGAGTCTAAATTGTGCCTCGGTTGAACTTTCTGGAAATGCAATATAAATATTTTGAGTATTAAATACTAAAGTACTAAAATATCCAAAATTATTGGGAAAAGGAAAATAAGTGTAGAGGAGACCTGTCCTCCTGAGCTGAAAATCCACGCACATTTTTGTAAGTCTGATTGAATGGTAAATGACTGAAGGAGAAGGATTTTTTTTTTTTTCCTGAAACAGGGTTTCTCTGTGTAGCCCTGGCTGTCCTAGACTCATTTTGTAGACCAGGCTGGCCTGGAACTCACAGAGATCCCCCTGCCTCTGCGTCCCCAAGCACTGGGATTAAAGACATTTACCATCACCTCCTGGCAGAACTAACAGGGAGAATTCTAGTTAATAAATGCATCTGAATGGGAAGAATGACCTGCAAACCTATAGAAATAGTTACCATGGGCAGAATAAACAGAAAAATAAAATTAGCATAGAAAACTTAAAAAAAAAAAACACTTTAGGGATATTTTGGGAAAGTGCTGGAGCTCAGTGGCCAGTCGGCCTAGCTGAACCAGTGAGTTCCAGGAGAAGTGAGAGACCCTGCCTCAAAAAACAAGGTGGGAGAGATGGCTCAGCAGTGGAGAGCGCAAGTGGCAAGTGGCTGAAGAAGGCACGATATGTCGACCTCTGACCTGCCTACAGCCCCCATGCTTGCACATGTGAGTACACACACACGCACTCACACACACACACACACACACACACACACACACACACACACACACACTGCTCAATAATGTCCAAGAGTGTCAAGATCACAAACAATAAGCAAAAAACAAACAACTGTTCCAGGTTAGGGGAGCCCAGGAAACCCTGGTTCCCAGCTGGGTGCTGGAGTGGACTAAAGGTTCTGCATTGTTCTGATGCACACCTTCTGGTGAGCAAGCCACAGCTGTGCTCATGTGCACTCTTACCCTGCTCAGTGAGCAGGACCCAACATCCACAGAGCTGGGAAGGACAACCCAGAGT